>NW_017971439.1:351925-411550 GCF_001907595.1 Talaromyces atroroseus | reverse complement strand
CCCCCCCCAAGTTTCAACTCCAGTCATACTGATTTGACAACAGTGCATTCGTAGCCGCCTCTCGGCGCAAGGATCGAAGCCTAGATGCCCGACTTGAGTCGGCAAATCGTGCTTCTATGCTCCACAAGAAGCGTACTGGCAAGGCTCTCCATATCACCAAGGAGATTGTCGAAAAAGAAGCCATGTACGAGGAAGTGGATGAACGCTATCAGGAAAAGCGATTAAGGTTGCTCAAAGCCCATACCAGCCAGTTGGAAGCACAGTTCCATCGTCATCTCATGGCTACGATGGCCAAGAATACCCCAGCTCGTATTTCTCCCCATGGCGGTATTCAAAAAATGCGCAACTCTTCTGTGTCCTCAACCCACTCGTATTTCCCCGACATGTCTAGCCAAGCCGCAACTCCAGTCTCGCCTACCACTACTGCCACCACTGCCACCACACCGAGCCCAACAAGCCCCGTGTTCAATTTATACGGCAGGTCGTCTCCATCTGAGTCCTCGTACGTCCAGACCCCGGCTAGCGACTGCTACGTGCAGACGCCTTTGGCTTGTCCTTCATATCTCGATATGAACCAAAGCACAGGGTTGGTGTCCCCTTCAATGAGTCCAAGGACCAACTCGTATCGGCCTGCAAATCAACTACAATCTGTACATTTGAGGACTGCTTCTCTAGCACAACCGAGTCCTACAGTGTCATATCCGCCACCACGACAGCGATTTGTATCATTCCCGGATGCATTCATGTACCAGCATCCACAGTTGGTCGCACCAGCAGTCCAGCAATTAGTTGCTTGTCAGACGAGCTCCCCACCTTCTAGCGAGTTGTCAGCGACACCTTCGCCAGTTGACCCAAGCCAAAGTGTATCATCGGCTTTGCAGGACAATGTTTTGCCTAGTCCAGCCCTCTCAGCGCCCTCGATGACTAGTAATTCGTCTCAAAACAGCAGTGGCGATGGGTTTTCAGCCCAGGGCATTCAGCCTCTGCAGGACCAGACCAGCGGAGTAAATGATTTCAAACAGGCGCTGGTCGGAGTCTCTGAAAATCCAGATCCGGAATACCATGAATTCTTCAATTTTGCCAATAGCGTGGAGGATCTATGGCAGATCCCTATGGGAAATACGCCTTACGATGAATTCATGAATTTGGATAGCCTGGATTTTGAGTTGAACGAACCCGGATTCTAGTCGAGACTCATACACACATAACAAATTATGTCTCTGTCTTATAATGCGGTGAAACGTGACTGGATTTACCACCAGCCAATTGCTCACAGTTGTTTTTTTTTTTTTTTTTTTTTTTTTTTTTTTTCCCTCTCCACTGGTATTGGGTGGCGAGCTCAGCGATTTGAAAGCAAATACCCATGAGGATTATTTTAGCCCGGAACTATTTACCGATGCGAGGCGCTTATGGAGAGATTAATAATTGCTATTTTCTTTAGTTACTTGTTACTGTTCTTATGACTTTACAAGTCCCGGTCTTGTCTATTATGTACATGTCTCTAGTTCTGTTCAGGCGTATGTAAATATGTGTGAGAAAAAATATTCAACTCAATTTGCTCCCAACCTTGTCCTTATACTTTGGTTGTATACAACAGCCAAGCTACTCATTTTATTACCTTGGTGCACGCATAGAGTTATAACCTAGGTAGTCAAGTTAGGTAGACATAGGTACAGAATCATCCGAAAATTCAAAAAGCCTCGCTTTCTACGCGCAAGACCGGCCTTGCCCACGGAACACGATCAAGAAAAATTTTATGTATTGCTGAGAAACAATGGTAGGTTGCGTGACTTTCCATGACTGAATATATTGCTAAGAACAGTGTTTGTTGCGATTTATTGAGCGATCTATTGATTCTACAGAACGAGGGTGAAGGCTATGTCATACATAGTAAGGAAATTACGCAATTATCTTTGAAGAGAGGAAAAAGAGGGGCGAATATCGTCGGCCTATAAAACAACGTGTTTCCGATTTGGGAGAGCTTAGGTATAGGCACACCGGATATAGGTAGATACAAAGGGTCTAGACTTTAGTAATCTTCAATGTCTAGCTACTAGTAAGAGGTACGTAGTAGCACAGCTGTTATCCTTTCGGGGAGGTTGTATCAGAGAGATAGAGAAAGAGAATTGCTTCAAAGCTTTTACCCAAAGCAGCAACAACCCATTCTTGAGGGCAAACCTACCTAGGTTAAGCAGCTACCCAGACCCTCTCGTTTATGTGCATTTTGCCTGCCAAGAAAGCCCAAAGTGGAGTTCAGAGCAAGGATGCATTATGCAGCCCTAACGGATGAGATAATCAGTTAGGATCCACAGTTGGGCGATTTGCGATCGATCGCGGGATCCACTTTCTTTTGTTGCAGTGTGAGTGGAGGAGAAGGGAAGAGCTTATTCTTGGGTGCGCACAGGCCAAGTGTACGTACTCAGTACGTGATGCATAGATACTACTCTGTTGTACAATAGGATTGATTTAAGACGGATATAGAGGGGCAGTTCTTATAGCCAAAATAGCCCACAATGAGTGTGATTAGTATGGATTTAAAAGAACTCCACTGTCCGAAAAAGAAAAAAGAACCAGATTTTGAGAAATAGTCAGGCAGTGAGGGGAATACTTAACCCAACTTTGGCGATTCAAAAAGGTGCATCGTACCAAGGTAAACAACTACGCAAACCTATGCAACAGACTGCCTTACCTATCGAAAAGAAGGGTCGAACCCTACCTGTAAAACTATGCAAGTAAACTTTGTGAGAGATTCCACGGATGTACTCCCATTTACTATTGAACATTCTGTTCTCGTGACAATGTATATAGATATGATGTAAGGTGGGGGAAGCAATCCATCAACGACTTAGATGTCTCCGTTTCATCACGCCTTTCTATCACGCACTATCTATCTAGGTCAAGCCACACCCTTCCGACCTTCCGAATCGGTTTTTAATTGTCGAATGAGAATTTGGGAATACTGAGCCGATGCATGGAATTTTTGTTATGGATTATTGATTGGATAGACCAAGGTTGTCCACTTAGTATCTTCGTATAGTGCATTTACTACCAGTGGTGGTAGTCTTAGTACGGAGTGGACTGAACACTCCATGTTAATCTAACAGGCTTACTTTCTTGTCTGGATCAGAATAGAGGTAAAATTACTATCGATTATATTTATATGCATCGGTGTTGAGATAAATCCCTTCTGTCGTATAATGCGCACCAACCATTCCTATCCGCTAAGAAAAGAAAGAAAGGATTTATTGCATCCCTCGGAAAAGCTCTCGCCCGACATCTCCGCTTTTGCGAATACTCAAGCTCGAGCTACTGCTTCGTCGCCGGTGACTGCGAGCCTCAGCTGGGTCATTCGGACTTAGGCCGCTAGCTCTTGCGTACAGAAACAAGACGTCGGTTAGACTGATGACTCCAACTAGACGACCAGACAGTCGTGCTCCGGGAAGTGCAGCAGCCGGGACCGCCGGCGCGATGGTGGGAGGCAATCCCGATGATGGGCTCTGATAAACCTGAGGTGGGACTGGGTGATGAGGGTGAGTGTAGCTGGGAGGCGGTGTAGGCCCATTACCACCAGAGGCTGGAATCGTAGCAGTATTTGGTTGAACTAGTGGACTCTGAATCGCATGGCTGTCTGTTGAGGGATTGGCAGGAAAATGGGCCGAGGGTGCAGATGGTGTTGCCGGCACAGACGACGATGGCGATTGCGGGTCGGTTATCCATACACTATGTATGCAAAGTCAGTCAGATGAATACAATTAAACCTAAAAAGTGAAACCCCTACCGATGAGACGTAGTGGCCACCATCTTAGCCACAGTATGAGCCAAGGTCGATGTTGGAGTCACATAGAACACTGGGAAAGAGTCTTTGCCCTCGACCAAGCCCCGAGTCGAGAGAATGACTGAAATAAAATGAATGCATGTATTTTGCAAAAGTGGCAGCGATGTTGATTTAGTCAAAAGCTTGTTCAAGTATTAGTACTTATTGAATGAGAAAAAACCCAAACAACATATGACATACCTTAACGTCAACAACAGAAATGTTCCCAACAACGTTTGCTTGGTTGTCTACTACTGCCAGAGAGGAAATTCCTTCGTCATTCATGAGCTGCAAAGCATGATATAGAGGCTTGTCCCCACTGTAATTTGTCAGAATCTTATCTGCGATGCATGTAGATGCGCGACCACTCACTTGATTTGAATCACCTGCTGTGAACCCAGCCGAAGGTCTTTCAGATGTTGCGGGTAGAGCTGATCTATAATGGGAAAACTGCTACCATTTTCCCAAAGAAACTTGACTAGTCTGGATTGACTGACAATGCCAATTGCTTCACTGCTACCCTCTTTCAGCACGACAATGGAATGCACGCCGCCGCCAAATGTTTCAACTGCTGTCATCAAGTTGGCCGACTGTGGCAATGTCGTGAGGGGTTCTCTGGGAACAAGATCTCTGAGATCCTTCAAAGGTACTTTACTTCCCTCGCGGGCCTTTTGAGCAACCTCTTGGAAAGACGTGAGCTGCGATTCTGTGGGCGTCGCTAATCCAACCACCAACAAAAGGTACGCATTCAAGTCACTATAGCCGAAAGTTCCAACAGGAGATTTATCATTGACTGATTCGCGTACGAGAAGCACCCTGGCATCGCTGTCGATTAGAGTCTATGTAAATGAACGTCAGTCAATCCGCAACCTAATGGCCTCAAGTCAGGAAGAACTCGCATTTGTAGCCTCCTCAATCCCAGTGTCCAATTCGACAAAACGGAGATCAGTCGGCCGGACGAGCTCCCCGATCGATATCTGCCGCCAGTCTCGGCCATTGAAAGCAGGGTCGGCGGGTTTGCGAGCAGGGGGATTGTCGATCAACCCTTGAATCGCAGCTTGAGTCAACGATGGCTGGCGACGATTTCGGGGTGACTGCGGCGTGTTACGAAGGGCCTCGGTGAAGCTTTGTCGGTGGGAGGTATTGGGCGATTGAGTGATGTGGGAAAGACGAATTGAGGGAGTTCGAGTGACAGTCGATGGTCGAGAATCGTTGCTGGTTCGTGGCGAAGAAATATTAGTTGGAGTAGCAGCAGCCTCGGTAGGATCTTGCCCCACGCGAGAAGGCTGATCCGCCATTCTCAGCGCTTTCGCTAAACGGCGACTGATACTTTTGCTGCGATGGACGAGTTTCTTCAGATGCAGTCAACAGCGGAATCTTCAGGATTTTTGAATTGACTGGAAAATGACGACCTGGATGGAGGTTTGGAGGTGAGTGCCTGATGTTGTCACCGCCACCGCCACCAGCGACGACCCGGCAGAGAGCGGGTCGTCCCGCTAGCTTCTCTAGCGTCTGATATACATAAAAGAGCAAAATGCGTAGTTACGTTGTGTGATTATCCTATGCACAATTCGAGGGATAATTTATACATGGCATATTGGATGCAGATCAACTAGGTTATATTTTACGAAAGTCCCTATGCTTTATGCACACATAGCTCGCTGGGTCTGTATGGGATTATCTACACAAATTCAGCGAGCATCCCAGAGAGATCTTTGCCACGCTGTTTCATGACCGGCTTTCTTGCTTTCTTTAGAGCGGCGTCATTCCTTTTTGGCGAGACTGTATCGCCGAAGTTGCGTTTATTCCCTTTGGCGTGAG
This sequence comes from Talaromyces atroroseus, assembly GCF_001907595.1. Lineage (NCBI taxonomy): Eukaryota > Fungi > Ascomycota > Eurotiomycetes > Eurotiales > Trichocomaceae > Talaromyces > Talaromyces atroroseus. The sequence continues at coordinate 405,915 of NW_017971439.1, read as the reverse complement.
AATTGTGGCTATCGAGCTTGCGGCACATAGTGATCACGTCACCCTCCTTTAGCCTCTCGCATCTTTGTCCTACCGAGAATTCGAGAAGCGGGGTATTCTTAGGCAAAGAAGATGGGACAAAGTCATCTGAGTGATTGATGTACCATTCTTTGTGACCATCAAAGGCTTTTGAAGGATCACATGGGGAAAACTGGAACATCGCGTGCTTGGGGTCATCCTGAATGACAAACCATCCCTGTGAGTTGGCCAATTTCACGGCGGATCTCTGTGTCATCCCGTCACACATCGCCAATACGCAGTACTCCAGTGATGGAAGTTGGGATAAGTAGCAAAACGACCGCCCTGTGAGGTTTTGTTGCGAATATAATCTTAGAACCCGAAGGTGTTGAAAGGCTCTCGATGTTTCAACAAGCTCGCTCCATGTTCTCAAAATGCGGTCGTTAAGGGCAGCCATGTCTTTATCCTCATTTCTGTGTGTGTATGGGGTATTAATCTCCAGCGAAACGAGGTTGGCCATCTCAGCCAGTTTGACTAGCTCCGGTACCCGTGCAAATTGGGTCCATATGCTCAGTGAAGTGGCCCAGCAACAATTCGAGCTTTGGACCAAACCCATGTATCCAGCCAGAGGAAACGAAGGGGTTCTCATTCCCAATTTGCAGTATTGAGATACTTGTCGAAATTGATCAGGATAAACAGTGCAAAATATTTTCCACATGTGCAAAGTCCGCTTGCCACTGTTCATCGCAATGTTATCATCATTATACCTCTCTGCAAACAAAGATAATAATATCCACGCGGTACGTATAACCAGTATATCGTCCCAGTCTTACCTTCGAGTCAGATACTGCCATAGTTGTTCCGCAATCGGCCAAGGGATATGGCGAAAATGCTCCAATTCCAAATTTCGTTGATCGCTGAGTATTTTCTTTGTCGCTAGGTGTTTCAAGCTCGGAACGCCTAAAGCATCCCGCGCCTCGTAATCCACGTCAAGAAAGGGGGACTCAATTTCCCATGCGATACCCTTGACAAAGCCCGATGCTGTGGCCATCGCTGCTTTCCTTCGGTCTGGAATCTACCAGCCTTTAACCTGACGATACCGGAACATTGACATTTGCCAATATGTTATGCATAGTACAGCCCTCAAAGTGAAGTATTTCTGCAATGTTCGTAAGGACTCGTTGTGAGTCCAGCTAACTGCTCAAGCGGTGCATAGTATTGATGGACGGTTGGAAGTTGTTTCGATTGTTTGTTTTCAAAATCCCCGAAGAAGTCGGTTCGCACACGTGACATGTGATGATATAAATAGAAACAACGCAGGAAATCAAGGACAACACTTGAAATGGTCAGGTATTGATTGATAGCTTAGTACGCTCACGCTCAGTGTTGAGATGCATTGTTGCTATTTGGAATTAGTCTCTAACAAGCTACAGCTAGGTCCATTATGCGCGCGCCAATTCAGACCACAATTTGCCAAAGAAAACGCTGTGGCATACGCAGCACGGATACACATGGTTTTCTTCTGTTAGAGCATGTAAAGAAACCTATAACCTAACTGCTAGCTAGAGACGAGTCCTTTGTTATAACTCTAATCTTCGACTTGAATTATCTATTAATATCTGCGGCGGTTGCTGAAGCTACGGACAAATATAGCTCCTTTGTTCGTGGCCGGCATTGACTGTTCGCGCTGCTAGAAATTACCTATACATAAGACCGCTTCCTCAAATAAAGATTGTTCGACTGCATTAGTTTTGGTAAGGAAACATACCATTTACTCTAGAAAGCATACGAGGACTTCCAATATTTGTGATTCGTTGTATCCCAAAAGTCCATTTCGAAGATATATATACCCTACCCCTTTTGTACACAATTCCTCTCGTATTACATCCTTCAAGTGCCTAAGCTGCAAAGACAAGGCTTCTAACTTAGGTCTCTGACAAATTTTACTTAACTGATATAGCCCGGAAAGCTCGTGACACCGAACGTCTTGATATGGCTCAAAAGTTGCCTCAGTTGACCAATTCGACCACATCAAAGTCGTTGCGAGACCATGAGCGGCAAACAGGAAATAGCACAAGGAACAGCAAGTCGTGGCTTGAGTGGATGCGGTCTTTAACAAGAGGAAATGCGCCGGCAGAGGGTATTGAGAGAACCACGAGCAGAGCAACGAGCATAGCTGGAGTTGGACTTGGAACACGACGAAAGAAGACCAGTGACGAAGGAGTTTTTCATGTAAGCTATTCTTCAACTCTTTTCATTAATACGATCAAATGGTTAAAATTTACTACTAATATCTTGGGGTTGCAATTGAAAAGAAGAAAGAGAGGAGTTTCTCCGTGAAATATGAATCGCAATCAAGCGGAGAGGAAGACAGTGTCCGCCATCTTCAACGTACACAAACTCATCGACATAAGAGGTCCGAGGGTGAAAATAACAGGGCAGCGAACAACTACCATCATCAACAACCACCATTTGATTTTCAGCTTCCTGATTCGTCTCCAGCTTATGAACACGAAGCCGAAAGAGCATTAGCAGATACAAGACAACCCCCAATGAACACAAGCGACATCCACGAGGACAGACAAGATCATAATCACAATAATCATCATGAACATGGACATGAACATGAACAACATCTACACCCCAGCTCCCCATCCTCAAAATTCGACAACAGCTATCACCACCTCAACGACTGCCCATTCTACACCAGCGAAGTCTCCAACCTCAAGATTCGAATCATAGAGCTAGAGTACATCAACGCAACATTAGAAAACAAAGTGCACAAATACCGCGACGAAATCCGTCTTTTCAAGAAGGATATCAAGGGCTACAAAAGCGACGCAAGGCAATTCACACAGCTGCTCAAGGAACGAGAAACCGAGATAGAGGTATTACACAAGAAGATCACACAGCTCCTAAACCAGGACACGCAGCCTTTGTCGCCGCTTTCGACGCTGGGCTCCTCATCCAAAAGGAGTAACGGCAGCAGTAACAGCAGTCGCAAACGGTATAGTGGCAGCACTTCTAGCCCGGCGAAGGATCGTTTCTCTGGAAAGTATTATCGTACGCTGGAGCATATTGATGAGACCCCATCAGAGCATGAAACGCAGTGGTGGATCTGAGGGGATCGTGTCGTCGTGCTCTGATTCGATGGGAAAAGTCGTTTTCTTTGCGGAAGATGTGCTGGCACGAGTATTGTTTATTCTCGTTGTGAAAGTAAATGCACTTGTTAATGGCCCTTGTACCTAGACACCCTTTTTTTTTTTTTTTTTTTTTTTTTTTTTGGTTTGAAGAGAATCTTGACTGTTAAGTAAGCTCCTAGTTTGACCCTGTCAAGTAGGAAGTGGTCGCATTGTCAATCGGGCTTCAGCAAGCATTGTAGGATTCTTGAAGCCTTTTTTTGTCAAAGGTCTGGTGAGGAAAAGGTCTATAAAGATAGAGAATGCCCATCAGGAGTTTCACTTACTAGACCTATGGAGAGATCCTTGATGCCCTTGCCCCCAAGTAGGGCTATGTTGCGAATAATACTTGGAAAGAAAAGAGACAAAAGTATGCAAAAATATGTATATGGCAGTGCATCATTGAAAGCATTGTCAAGTTTTTGATATGTACAGCATATGGTACCCTTGATATGTACATGTGGTACGCTCAATTGAGATAACAATATGTGAATGAATGACTTGAAGCGAAGTTGATTCAGACCGCACTCGGTGCAGACTAAATGGTTGGCCCATGCCTACCTAGGTAGGTGCTATAGTACTATATGTATTACTATATGACTGTAGATGGATGTGATCACACTCATTTAAGCGTCGAAGAGGTCGTAGATCTTGTTGTCGGTGATCTCCCAGCTGATCTCGATGTAGCCGTCGTCGCAAGCCTCGCCACCAGACAAGGCGTTCAGGGCAGGGTAACTGAAGTCCAAGCCAGGGGCACCACTCTCGCTGTAGGTGGTGGCGTCGGGAGAACCCTCAGAGCAGCGTTGGCAACCATCACCGATGAAAAATGGGAGGTCGGAGGTGACACCGTTGACGGTGACAATGACCTGCATACCACCTGTAAAGGCTTATTAGAAGATTCTCTTTTAGCTATACAGGTAATGAAAGATAGACATACAGTAGCCAGTAAGGTCCTCCTTGAGCTGGGTGTCGTTCATGGCGACCAGGTATTCGGAACCAACCTGCTCGAGGGTCCTGGCGGTGTACCAGCCACAGAGGGCATTGCCGTTGTTCAAGGAAGAAACATCGTAGCCACAGATCTCAGACTCCTCGAGGTCATAGTACCAAGTTCCGAAACCAGTGCCGGAGAAGGTAGCTTTGGCAGTGATGCCGAAGAGGGCGGCGGCAGCAGCGACAATGGTTTGAGCCTTCATGGTTGCTAAAACAAAAAGGGATTGAATGAAGTATATATACTTCTTAAGGAATGATAGAATTGAAGGAGTGATTGAGCTTCTGAGTGCTTCCCTTGAGTGGTCGTGGATAGAAAAGAAAAAGTCGTTTAATCCCAGGGGGATGAGGGCCATTTTATATTCCAAGATTTGCCATAATTCTCCATTTTCATGACTTTCAACTTAAAATTCCTGGCCTACGGGTTTTGCTAGTACTTTCCACTAGAGTAGAGTTTGCAATAGTCGTTAAACGCCTAATTCAATGTCACGGTGCCATCTACGCCCAACTTCAATGCTTGCTTCGATCAAGTTGAAGGACTATTTCTTATTGATGACTTTGAATATGCAACCCTCATGACGCAAAGAATCTCCACTGTTGGTTGACCGATACATCTCTCTGGGAGTAGAGCGCTAGCATGAAACTACTGGGCAATTTTCGCTATCAATTCGTTTGTAATTGTTGACATAACTACCTGCGGGCTATAAAAAAGCTTAGCCTTGCAATACGAACCGCAGCTAGGCTCTACTTTGAAGATTATGGAAGAGCAAACCACTTTGTTACTGCTTGATTGTCTTCGTTATACTGTGGGAACAGAGCCCGGCAAAGGATCCTACTACGTTATACATACTCGGCTAGATTTAGCAACCAAAGCAGCGCCGAGTGTGTGTACGTATCCTTTTTTCTTTTCCTTTTTTTTTTTTTTTCATAACATGGCCAACGTTCAGCACGATCGTAAGAAGAAGAAGAAGCAGTTGGTCACAGAACTAAGACTAAAAGGACTCGGGACAGGACGGGTACGTACACTTCGCCCCTTTGCCTGGTGACGCCACCAAAGCTATGTCACTCAAGCTGCACTAATACTTGGGTATATAGTCCAGGCACCACCTTAATTCCATAACCTAAAAGAAACTGTTTACCGTGACTAGGAGCCTAGTAAGAGCTTTAACTTTAGGAGATATCGGTATCCATGGATAGCATAGTCACTAAAAACGAATAGGTAATAGGTTAGAATCAGATCTAAGGAGATCATTAAACATTCTAGACCGTCTAGCAGTACAGGAAGCGTTTCAAGTGCGCCCCTTCCAACGCCAAATGCACCAGAAGCCTTGCGAGTCTTGCACATACTAACCATATAGATATAATTTATGTTATATGATAATATAACGCAATCTCAGGAAGGCCGCAAGGTTGCTTCGTGCTCCGCACGTGGCGTTCTTAGGCAGGGTCCATTTGTTTTAGCCCTAAGCCCAAATGCTACTCTAATAAAGCAGAACGCATGCAAACGAATCAACTTATGCGCATTGCCTTACTGGGAAAACTACCACCTAACTTACTAGTCATTCGACGTGCTGATAAATCAATCTAATAATGCATGTTCCTGCGTCTTTCATGCATGGGTTATTTGTATCCAACGTGCTTGTGCTATAGGCCGATTTGCTCTTCGATTTGTTGAATGTCACGCAGTGTTACAGTTTCGGAATCTATTTTCTTTTTCTGGGGGTTCAAAGCCAACGAACAAAACACGAGTCACCGAACCGACCGTCAGTTAGCAGGTAGATGCATCACGGTACAACTGTAGAAGCAGAAGAGGTTATGTTGGGAGGGGCTAGGAGAGAACGAGAGAACGAGAGCATTCGCTGCAATGAGAATTGCGAACGCCGAAGAGTAACAGTAGGGCTGCGCTAGAATTGATCGGGAACTAGCGTGCGCATAGCCATCTTCTGATTGGTGGATGTATGGAATGCTGACTTCGGACAAGAACGACTTGCCGCCTTTGTAGTCATTGGCTGAGGTTCCGGCAGAATAACTACGCACGTGATCTAAGCCGTTGTCAAGTTCATCCTTCGTAACTACTCCCTAACGAATTTTTTTTAAAAAAAAATATAATAAATAATCAGACAATCCTCCGACATGCCCGGCCCTCGTTGCAACGTGCTCTACAGACTATCCATGGCTGCTGTTCCGGTCTACTTTCAGCCTTTCACACCAACTATCAGGATTATTCTGATGAGATAGATAATCGCACTCTGTGCAGCCAACGAAGCCACCATCTTGAAAATCTTCCAAGCCCCCACCACGCGAGCGGAGCGCCTAAATTATTACATGCATTCATAGTGAGAATTTGGAAATATGCCAATCGAATTGGCACCGCCTTCTTCATTCGGGATAATGCCCGCCGGCGGTAATATTCTACTGATCCTGATGACCTGATTTATCACACGCCGAAACAAACTAGAATGGGGGGTACTAATAGGCAGACCAACACACGTATAATTTTTCTATGTATATTGCCAAGCTCGCGTTGCAAGCAAGGTGCTGAGCTAGGTAGACAGCTCAACACCACCTGCCGGGTTTTTCCAGCGCGGACATGGTCAGGGCTATCTCGTATCTCAGCAAGTCAAGCTGTCTCATCGGATGCTTTACACTTATTGACAAGAGGGCAATGAGCTCTCGTAGCGAGTTTTTTTCAAAGTCAGTTAGCTCGATATGGATATGCTAATCCGGCTGTATGGCATGCCCTTTGCGGGTCTGTCATCCATAAGCACTATCAGTCATCCCCGGTTACTCTTTTTGGAAATCTGGGATCAAGCTCTTCGCCCAGTGCATCGCTATCCAGGTATTCTACGTGTCAGCATGCCTGTTTGTGCGAATTTGGGAAATTTCAAGCGAGGTGCTGAGCCTGTTGCTCTGTCAGGCAGCAACTTACAAACCAGAAATCTGCATGTCTGGACTTTAGGTAACATTGTTACAATTAATCCCTGGTAGGCGAGGTGGTGCATCAAGAGGATTCGGGTCCTGACTATACTATACTGTACTACCTCTCGGCTACGGTTTATTGTCTTCTCAGTTAGACGTGGGCTTGGTCTGTGGCAATGCATTACAGACCCTAGAGTATGAAAGAAATCTATCCATGTCCTTGTCATGTACGTAGGATTTGCATTGGCGTGTTACTCAGTAGCTAGCTACTTCGGTAGAATCTTCATCATTAAGTACTCGAATTTATTTGAACTAAGACTTACGAGATCTGAGCAGCTCTCAATAACTGCCTTCAAGCTTGTAGTAGCAAAAACCCAACCCAAAATATTTTCGACCTTGATACCAATTACTGATCAGCAATATTGGTCATATTTCTATTTCCCTCTTTCTCACACAGCTTGTTTAAGTATATGAAATTCCACAAACTTCCTCTTCTTAACTCAAAGGTGGCGAGATGTATACGTGCATCATCTCCACGTCAGGAGGCAACCGTGCCCTAACTCGCGACCTCCGCTCGATTCTACATCCATGTTCTCGACATTAGCAGAAGACCATGCAAACACTACCAGTCATATAAGGGGTATTCTCAAAATCATTTTAACCTAGTCTCGATCAGAAATATTTGTCTACCAAATCATCTGATTTAAGTATATCTCGCCGATATACAACCCAACATGACGTCCAATACAATGAGCCAACAGACACGAGTGCCCAGGACAATGCAAGCCCTGCACCTCCCCTCCTCTTTCTCAAACGAGACGACCCCCGGCGGCCCCTTATCATTGAAATACGAGACGGACAGACCAGTGCCCAAACCGGGGGCAAACCAGTATCTAATCAAGGTGCAAACGGTGTGCGTGTCGGTCAACGAATGCCTGCAAGGAGCATCAGCAAGCAAAAGCATGCGAGACAGCGGGATGTTTCTGGAGAGGCCAATGGCCGACGGAATCGACAAAGTGCACGGGCTTATCCCCGGCCGCGAGTTCTGCGGCGAGGTCATTTCCACCCCGAAAGAAGACTATGCAAGCTACACGGGTCCCGCGTTCAAAGTCGGACAGGAGGTTATGGGTCTACTAGCCGATGGCGAGGGGAGAGACGGCGCGGCGGCGGATTATGTGCTTGCTACCGAGAACGAGTTGACCTGGAAACCGCAAAATCTTGCCGCCGCAGACGTTGCGACTATACCGCTGGACGCGCTGATCGCGTGGCAGGGACTCTTCGGGTATGCGACGCTGGATCCTGATGATGGGCCCTGCAACAAGCCCGCCGATGGCCCGCTGAGGGTGCTGGTCACAAACGCCGGACAGTCGGAGGTCGGGAAACAGGCCATTCGTCTGTTGAGATGCCAGTCGCTTTTCCCGCATCATGTCCCGAATCTGATGGGCGGAGCAGGAGAGAGGGAGACGTCGATGTGGGTGTGTGCGACGGGATCGCGCGATGAGCATGATTTCCTGCGCAAGGAGCTGGGCGCCGATGTGGTGACGGCCAATGCTGATATAGCGGCTGCTTTTCGGGAGAATGGCTGGGAGCCGGTTGATATTGTGTTTGATTGTGTGGGAGTCGGTGGCGCATTGTTGCGAGAAGCTCATTCTCCCGTCGTGGTGAAGGATCATGGACATGTTCTGACACCAAGTCGTGCGCCGTCGGGGCATCCGGAGAAACCGTCTGAATGGGATGAGAGAACGGAGATTATGAACAGAAATCTTACGAGCGAGGTGATTGACGTGAAGCCGAATATGAAGCAGTTGGCAAAGATTGCGCAGCTGGTTGAAAAGGGGGTGTTGAGACCGGCAGACTCTTACCAGGTGGAGGATCTGCTACATGGACAACAGACTTTGGTTCATGCCCAGAAGGCTGGGGCGCCGAAAGCTGTGCTGCGGACAGATCTGGTCTTGAGTCAGATTTAGTATTATGTTGTGTCTTCTTGCACCTAATCATGTCTTGTGTTTGGACTGTGGATTGTCTGAAATATGTTATTAGAAATAGATTTGAATATGAAGTAAGTAGTCCGACAACAATAGAAAGCAAAATACATATCCATAGAAGAAAATACAAGAAAACAAAATAAAGGAAGGAAGGAAGGAAAGATGATATATCATGGCTGAAATGTAGGCTCTTTTGTTATGTTATGGCTGGCTACCTAGACAAGCACAGGACAACTGAACATCGTGCTATTGATATGTGCTTCCTTCGGTACCCAGAACAGCTCACCTCATGCTCGCACTTTGTTGTAAGAAGATAAATCGGCCCGGAGCTAGAGAAGAAGGAAAGTCGATGAAGTGGTGATGATTGCATAGCCTTGTGAGGGAGGTGACTATCGGCGACAGAGTAGTGTTAAGTGACCCAAGGGAAAAGTATTCAGATAGGATGACACGATTATTCCTTTTTTTTTTCTCCCACACGAAAAAAAAAACACCTAAATAGAACAAGTAAGAAAGTCTCGGAACGGGATAGAATTCTAAATGGCCTGCTAGAGAAAATAGCACGACGAAACACGAAAGACGAGATGCCAGGAGATTGTGAGACTCGGTGAATGAGGCATGGATTGTATGGAAATTATATTTCGTAGGTGGTTACAGGAGGGAGTCAAGTCGAGTAAACACGCTTAAGCATGCCGCAATGATCTGTAATACCTTGTCAGCCCAGCCCACTCTGACAAAGAATGGGAATGCATATCAACTCACCTCTAACTGGAGCTCTCGATCTTTCGATTTATTGACCTCGTCATTAATGGCCTGCGCCAAATTGGCTCCGATGCCCTGACCCGCACCGGCTTTGCGACCAAAGGGCCATTGTGAGTATTCGGCAAGCAGTTCGTCGACTTGAGCAAAGGCTCTTTCTCGGGATTCATGGCTCATAGTGACCAGTGCGTTCTCTAGCACGTTGGCCGCATATGCGGCACACACCATGCTTATTGTCCGGAGGTAACGAAATTCGGCGTCTTCTGGAAGCCACTGGTTGGGAGATAGGATAACAGTGCGGCTGCTACAGACGTTACGGACTCGTTTGTGGAGTTCTTCCTTTGCGCCCGAATCGGCGACTGGATGGGTGGCCATATCGAAAAGGAGGAAGTTGCGCTTTTCGGTGCGAAGGACACCTTTGTCCACGAGGCCTTTCATGATTCGTTCGCGAACTTGTTTCAATTGATAGCCGATCTTCATCAGGTTCCAAGTCTCGCCTATCAGGTTATCAGCCCAGGCGTGTTCCCTCCAGCTAATGGAAAGGCGCGGGGAAAGAAAAAAAAGAACATACCGCTCATCAAATCGATCCAAGTGCTCACACTCATTTTCTCACTCGACTTCATCATCTTGAGTGCCTCGTCCAGCAAGACCTCACCGGTAAGAGTGTCGTCAATCACCTCGATTATTCGGTCTGCGAGAGGGAACCTCCTGCGAGAAGGGTCTTTTTGCATGCTTATTCGGCCGCGAAAAGCGAGTTCGATAACAATGCAACCGCGTAGAGCGTAGGAGATATTCTCGTTCCAAAAGGACAAGTAGCCCTAGAAAGTAATGCGAGAGTCGTTAATTAGCCAATTGCTTTTCTTCCTTCCCCTTATGGGATACAAAGAGAGGCATACGCACCTGTTTGTCCTTGAGCCCCAGAAGCAGCACCTCATCCATTAAAGTCAACTTGGGTAGCCTTGTCCGCTCCTCGTTCTCGCTGATGTCCCGTGGATCATACGCAATCTTGTGGCCATTTTCGCCGTCGGTATAAGACGTCTCTGGTGAGCGGGCCTCGACTGCTGTTCTGCTGTTAGGGACTGGAGACGAGACTCGGCTCCCTTCGTCGTTATCTTCGCCGCCGACTCGACCGCCTCGACGGCGTGTCAGTCCGCCGGCTGAGGCCATAAGGTGTAGCCTGAAAAGGAGGTTGTCCGAGGAGAAATAATTACTGAATCGCCGAGGGCAAGCTTATCGCGAGCCTAAAGGGAAAAAAATCGATGTCGATCAACAGACGTGGACAATTTCGAAGATCCGAGTTGAATGGGCGACGTTGAGGGGGTAATTCGAGATGCTCCGCAAAATGCGCACGAGAACAGCTGGGACGCTGGGTTCGACGATAGGAGAGCAAGAACGTGACCGCAAAGAAGAGAGAGGAATGGAAGGAAATGTGCTTCCTCCTTCAGGATGGCAAGCGCAGAGGCCAATTGTGCTTTTATTCTGCGATCCCGAAGAGTTGAAGGCGTGAGTCCGCTAATAAATAAATCTGACTGACTGATCTCCCGAGAGCTGAGCCTTGGCGGCGCTACCGCCTGAGGCAGTCAACAGTGAGCGTGCGATTTATTCTACATTGCAAGGAAAAGAATACATCCCATTCTGTGACTTATCTACGATTACACGTATATGTTTTGGCAAGTGTGATTTTATGAAGCTGAGTCCGATAGATGATATACAGGAGGTACACAGTACCAAGAACCACGAGTAGATTAAGTGCACAGGAGAACGCCAAAACTAGTGGCGTTCGATATCTAAACGATTCTCAAATGACACACCAAGTTCACAAAGTCCCGTCCTTCTAATTTGCCCGTTTAATGGGCTGGAAGGGTTTGTTAGCGATCAACTCCTGCATGGCGACTGCGAGGCGACTACGTACCATCAGGCTGAGAGAGAATGTAGGTAACAGCTTGCTCGACTGGAAAAGATAGTTAGTGTGGAATCCGGAAAGACAGTGAAGATACAATAGTGTAACATACCGCTGTGGATGGCATCGGCGTCCTTGTCGGGGATTTCAATGCTGAATTCCTGTTTGAACAGTCAGTATAGCTGCCGGGTAATTTCAAGTACGGTGCATATCATACCTCCTCAACAGCCATCACCACCTCGACAACATCAAGGCTGTCCAAGCCCAAGTCGTTCGTGAAATGAGAGACACCAGTAATCTGTCCAATTCCAATGTTAGGGACACTGATGATAAATGCATAAATGGCGCGTAACACCGGTTATTATTTTGGCTATACGGAAAAAACGAACCTTGCTGGCATCGTTGACCTATACGCGAGTTGTCATGTCAGCGCTGGCGTCGAAGCCGAGACCCCAAAAAGCAACCGTTTACACACCTTATCGAAGTTCTTCAACAAGTTGACTATACGGCCCTCAACTTCATCCTTGGACAGGCTGGCGGGAGCAGAGTAGAAGCGGAGAGACTGAGACTGGAAAACAGGGACGAATTGAGATGGGCGAACAGCAGGAGTGATCTGAATCTGACGAGCAGCAGAGGCCCGGATGGTGCGAGGGACCGAAGCTCTGAGCGAGCGCACAACGGCAGAGCGGAACATTCTGACGACTGAGTAGAAATATAAAGAGAAGACTTATTCAAGTGGGCAGGTAATTGGGGGGAGCGCAGGCAGAGTGAGAGCTGTCGCGGAGAAAGTACGAGGTTGAGGTTGAGGTTGAGGTTTTGATGATGAACGAACTCCCGGCGTTTTCCTCTCGGCAGAGCAAAATCCTGCCGCCAGCCAATCAGAAGCCACACGAACGGAATGACCTAAGCTAAACTTGCTAACCGGCGACAACCTCAGAAACCCTTCTCTCTCTCTCTCTCTCCCCTCCCTGCCAATTCCTCAAACGCCACCGGCAACACCAACCCCCTCACAACCTCTCCCCCATCATGGCCTCACCGCAGTCAATTGCGAGGCTAGTTGCTTCTCGCCGGCCTCTCGCCACTGTGCCGTCCTCGGCTGCCCTGCGAGCTATCGCTGCCGCAAACTTCTCGTCTTCTGCATATCGCGCAGCCACTCCTTCGGGGCCTCCTCCTTCGGGTTTCAGACTGCCACCGCCCAAGAAATGGGACCAGTCCGATGAGTCGTCGTTAGATAAGGCGAGCAAATACTTCCTCATGTCAGAGCTGTTCCGTGGCATGTACGTCGTGCTCGAGCAGTTCTTCCGCCCACCGTGAGTCTTTCCCCACCCCCAATTGTCGCGAGACCGAGCAATTCTCTTTGAAATACAGCAGAAATCGAGTCTCAAAGCTAGTGTTTTCTGTGCCGCGTGTTGAGCTAATTGCCGTGCAATCAGTTACACCATCTTCTATCCCTTTGAGAAGGGACCTATCTCCCCACGATTCCGCGGTGAACATGCTCTGCGCCGATACCCGTCTGGCGAAGAACGCTGCATTGCTTGCAAGCTCTGCGAGGCCATCTGCCCCGCCCAGGCTATTACCATTGAGGCCGAGGAACGTGAAGATGGCAGCCGACGAACAACCAGATATGACATTGATATGACAAAGTGCATCTACTGTGGATATTGCCAGGAGAGCTGCCCAGTTGACGCCATCGTTGAATGTGAGTTTTTCTCCTCCCTCTTCTACATCTAAAGCATACGAATGTTGACAACGCCCTTCAGCCCCCAATGCCGAATACGCCACAGAGACTCGAGAGGAATTGTTGTATAACAAGGAGAAACTACTTGCCAATGGAGACAAATGGGAACCCGAGTTGGCTGCCGTCGCTCGTGCTGATGCTCCCTACCGATAAGGGAATTTGCAAATAATTTGCAGTCTACGTCCCTGAATAATGTACATATCAAATGACCCAAAGAGGATTTTCGTTTCCAGACGAGGGTCCCAAAAGGAGCCCAAGTGATCTTTTTATGTGCCCGCCTTTAGTTTTATATTTGCTGTTCTCACTATTGTTTCCTTTGTTGAAATTGTAAAACGGTTCGTTTTTGGTTCGTTTGTCTCGTTGGGATTTGCCTGGAAAAAAAATTCAAGGAATGTGTCTCCATCAACATACGGAAATGAAGTAACAATATTTTTATATCATACATGCCTACTCGTACAGATAGGTGCATTCAACTGGTCGACATTACTAGCACAGCTGTATAAATTGCGTTTCCAATTTTTATTCATTGCCATTTTTATCCATAACACTGCTAACCGGTACGCCATGGCTTTTAAACCTCGACAAACCCATTCCAGGGCGCTGTACAAGAAAAATCGTCGAGAAACTGCCAGAACATGCCCAGAGAGAGAAGAAAAGAAAAAAAAAAAAAAAACAAGACAAAAATAATAGACAAAGATAGATGATGCATGCCACACACGCCCAGCACAGACGAATAAATCATTTTTCATGCCAAATCAATCACTTTTGTTTCCCTCCATTCTGGTTAATTTATTTCTTCTTTCCACCGGACTTGGCTTTGAAACTTCCCTCAAAGCCAGGTCGGGCTTTGGGCTTGCCTCCCTTGCCACCAGCTTTCTTTCCTCCTCCTCCTCCTCCTCCTCCTCCTCCTCGATCTTCTTTCCTCTTGCGGATATTCTCGTCGCGGCGTTTTTGTCTCATTTCTTTACCCTTGGCTACGCCGTCGATTCGTTCGCGCCATTCACGCTCGGACTTTTTCTTTGCAGATTCTTTGCGTTTCAGGGCCTTTTTCAGCAGCGAGGTGTCGTCACGAACACGCTCGCCATGAGCCCGCTTCTTCGCGTTTAGCCACATGTCCTTCTCTTCAATCTCAGCTCGCTTGTCCGAGTCAAGGCCCGACAGGCGAGTGTTCTTGGCTTCGGCCGCTTTCAGTGCTGCAGCTGGGTCTCGCGGACCGTGCGTGTTCTTGTCATCAAGCAGACGGGAGAGCGTGGGGTCGGCATGTTGCCCGTCTGGGAATGCAATGCGGCCAAAGGCGAAGTTGTTGGAGTTGGAAGCGAGGGATTCCGCGGGAGAACGTGGTGATGCCAGTAGTGAGCCGGGTCCACCGGGGGAGAAGCGTCTTTGCATTTCATCATCCTTTTTCTGTTCTTCTTCTTCCTTGGCCTTGCGCCTGAGTTCCTTTTTGTGTCGTTTGCGCTCCTCGGCCTTGATTCTGCGCGCCTCAATGAGTTCTTGGCGTGTCCGAGCTGGCTTTCCGTTGAGGCCGTCTGCATGCCGGGCTGCTCGCAGTTCATCAAGACGCTTTTGTAGTCTTTGTCGTAGCTCGTCGGGGGTGGTCTTGAGAGGTTTCAGTGCAGGCTTCGAGGTTGTTCCTGGAGCCTCGCTAGGCGGGACGATTGATGAAATGGACGAGCTGCCGGAGTTGTCATTCGACATCTCGAAATTCGAGAATTCTGGAGTGGATGAGGTAGATGATGTTTCTGGAGCGAACCCCTCGACTACGTCCATATCATTGCTGTCTTCTACGGGGGTATCTTTCTCCGTGTTTTTATCCGATGGCTCTTCTTGCGAGTCTTCTGTGGTGGGCTTGGGCTGCTCTTCAGCGGCTTTCCTCCTTTCCACTTTTGCCGCGTCCTTGGCCTTTTTCCTCTCGCGTTGCGCTGCCTTTTTCTCGGCCTTTTTTTCCGCTTTCAATTTTCGTCGCTCTTCTGCATCTACATCCCGAGTCGACGCTTTATTATTCTCTTCGGCAGCATCTGCCTGTTTTTGCTTCTTGCTCTTGATATCCCCGCGCTTTAGGCCTTCCTTGGGGAGCTCCGAGCCCAATTCGCTCACGGAGGACTGGCTCTGATTGTCATCATCATTTTCATTCCCGTTTTCAGGTTCGTCTCGTTTCCGCTTTCGAGCATTCTCATCCATGACATCCTTTGCTGACTTGGCGGCATCGGGGTCTAGCTTGGCCAGTTTGGCGTTCTTGGCCTCTTCCTTGGTTTGCTTTTTGCGCTGCCATTGGTCCTGTGCAAGTTTTTGACGATGGTGTGAGTGTGTGTGATCAGATGATTCAAGCACGCAATTGATGCTGGACTCACACTATGGTCCTCCTCATAGTAGTATTTGGCAGGGATCAAGGACATGAGCCCACTGAAGGCATCGGAGTGGCTTCGCAGCCGTTCCTAAGGGAAGAACAAGAGACGCAAATCAGTTTCTTTCTGTGTAGACGGAGAAGCAGGCAATCGATTGCAGACGCACCTCGAGGTCCTCCATGGTGTCTGCCTACTACACGCTGTGGGGAAGCTGAAAGACGAGGCTTCGCAGCTGGTCAGGAAGATATCGACTTTGCACGAGAAAAAAATTGGTGTGGGCTGTAAATCTTGGCACGGGTAAATGCTGGGCGGTGGGGCCGCAGGTCAGTCACAAGCTTGTCGATTGTTGATTCAAGACTGTTAACTAAGGGCAAAGTTACACTATTATTGTAACCACGAACTAGTTGACTGCATTGTTGTCAATAGAGTGACTGTCAAACAGCGTATTAAGGAGACTTGCATTGGGGATGAGTCTGCCTGGAGACTAACTAACGAGTGCGGGCAACCGGTCCATCTGGGGCGAGGTCACGTGAGCCGCTCTCTTAGTCTCTCGAGTCTCTCCAGAGAAGTAACTAGTTAACTAGTTAACTAAGTTAACTTAGATAGTGATTGATTATATAACATATAACGTGAGATCAGGGTCTGGTTGTTCACGAGCGTACTGGTTACCACATCAGGCAATGAACGGTGATGTCACGGCGACCCTGAGGTAGCGTACATTCTTGGATTTCAGTGCCTGAAAGAATTGCGACACCGCACTGCCCTACGTGAAGATAATACGGTTAGTCTCTGTATGAGTTGTATGAAGACACTGAGACTGAGCCACAACACCGCCACACCACATGGAAGACGCGGAAGTACGCAATACGCGGCCGGTACGCTGGGCGCTGCTAATAATAGGCCCGCGCGGGCGAAATATTACGGAGCCAATACCGCCAAGCCCCGGCCAAGCCGCCGGCAGCCACGATGGCGGGGCACCGCAGCCGAAGCAACCGACGGAATTTGCGAGTCTGTAATTAATCCTTACGTGCAATACGTAAATAACACGCGTATTGGGTGGGTAAACGTGCGTCACCATCGACCTTCTGCCGAATAGAGCAATGCGGATTAATTACACATGATGAAGCCTGTGAATAACAAGAGAAACCGAAAAAAAAAAAAAAGACAAAGAGCCAAGCCCAGCGGCGCAGTAAGCAAAACTGGGGTTTCAGCTGATGCCCGCGCGACCTGATGACTGACGGGCTGCCTGGCTATATAAGGACCCCGCTCCACCAGCCCCTCGACTCTGTTCATCTTTCTTCATCCATCACTAACTATATCCTCCTCTGACAAAATATCTCCCCTTTATCCATCGATAACTCTTTTTACCACCCATACCTCAACAAAATGTCCGGCTACAACAACGAGTACTACGGCCAGCAGCAGGGCGGCTACTACAACAACAACCAGGGTGGCTATGGCCAGCAGGGGGGCTACGGCCAGGAGCAGTACGGCCAGCAGCAGCCCCCGTACGGCCAGCAACAGGGCTACGGCCAGGAAGGTCAGCAGCAACACTACCAGCAACAGGGCTACGGCCAGCAAGAAGGCTACGGCCGTCAGGAACAACCCGCCTATGGCCAGCAAGGCGGCTACTATGACCAGCAGAACCAGTCTTCCTACGGCCAACAACAGCAACAATACGGCCAGGAAGGCCACCAGTACGGCGAACGCCAAGGGTGAGTAAACGACCTCCCAATCCCTCAAAATGTGATATATAACAAAACACGTCACTAAACATCTCACGTCACAAAACAGTTACGAGAACCAAGGCCAGGCTACCTCCGGTGAAGGCCAGGATGGCGAGCGTGGTCTAGGCGGTGCGCTTGCCGGCGGTCTGGCTGGTGGTTTCGCCGGCCACCAGGCACACCACGGCATTCTGGGAACGATCGGTGGCGCCATCATGGGCAGCATCGCCGAGGACTTCATCAAGGAAAAGCGACACAACAACAACCAGGGTGACCAGGGCAGCCAGGGCGGTTACGGCCAATACTTCCAGAAGTAGGTGCGTCGGTGCGTCCCTTCACCAACACAGGCATCGGCATGAGGCAGTATGTTAGAAGGGATCGGGGCTAAAAGAAGGAGATTCCTGATCCTTCTATTATTCCTTTTCTTGTCTAAATTTGATTCGTCTTGTTTCCTTCCTACCTTGTTTTATCTGAGTTCGGCATGCGGACTGGTTTTAATGTCAACGGTCTATTGACATCGGCGTTTTGGTTGTTGTTTGCTGAGTATCGAATACATATCGCATGAAGAATGCTCATTATGATAATCATTGGTCTGAATTATTCTCGACATGGAGGATGCCCTTGTAGTGCCGGAATGAAATGGAGGGTAAAAATCATATAATGAATGAATTATGGAAGCAACGTTTGTCGCAAAGCACGCTATGCCACAAGAGGGAAAGCTACACCTTCCCGAAAGCCATCTCGGCGAATCAAAATGCTCGTAGAAGGACCAAACCATACTACATCCGGCTTAGTGGGAATACTGTCAATCCTAACAAATCATTTTCTCCATGCAAGACCGTCAAGCACAGCCAGTCCATCTGACATTTTCCAAAGACCACACACCAGCGCACCATGATAATACGGCAGTTGTGCCTGCGGCAAAGTAGGTGTCTTCCCTCTCAGTCCCTTGCAATGTGAAATATTGAAATTCCCAAAGCACGTCTAATTGAGTGATTCCCTCAAGGCCGCAATGTCCCGTTACTCATTCAAACGCCCAAAAGGTTCGGACGATTCGCCTCGACTGACACAGCTCCGCCTACCACGACGACCACACTAGCAGAACTGGAATATCCTTTGCTTCCTGAGGATGGCCTAGTCGAGGCCACCGAGGTGTCGGACGTGCCGTCGGCTACAAATGCTGGGCCTGCAGTTGACAGTCGCAAAGCTTTTATGAAAGCAGCCAAACATCGTGAGTTGGCAATTGATTTTTTTCTTCTCTTTAATTTTTACCATACTGACTTTGTGAAATTCACAGGCCAAAAGCTGCAAAAAATCGGTACTTCCGTATCGCAAAAATATGACCCGAACCACCTCCTCAAGAACCCACCCAAGCCAGCAGACATCACCCTCGAGCTGCTCCTAGCCTCTCAAACGCATCTCGGACACACCACATCGCGATGGAACGCGCTCAATTCGCGCTACATATTCGGTATCCGCGAGGGAGTGCACATCATCTCCCTCGACGCCACAGCCGCCTACCTTCGGCGTGCCGCCAAGGTAGTTGAAGAAGTAGCTCGACGCGGCGGCCTCATCCTCTTTGTCGGCACACGCGAAGGGCAAAAGGACAGCGTTGTCCAAGCTGCCGAGCTGGCCCAAGGATACCATGTCTTCGAGCGCTGGATTCCCGGCAGTCTGACCAACGGACAGCAGATTCTCGGCAACTGCGAGATCAAAGTGGTCAATGCCTTGGACAAGGAACTCACCGAATACCAGCAGTACATGGCTGACCGGCCGGCCCTGAAACCTGATCTGGTGATTTGTCTCAATCCGATTGAGAATGAAGTGTTGCTGCATGAGTGTGGGCTAAATAATATTCCGACGATTGGTATCATTGATACCGACGCGGATCCGACTAGAGTCACGTACCCGATTCCGGCGAATGATGATAGTTTGCGGTGCGTGCAGCTCGTTGCTGGTGTTTTGGGTAGGGCTGGTGAGGAGGGTCAGCGGCGACGATTGGAAGCGGCTTCTAGTGGTGTTTTGACGTACAAGCCTGTCAAGGAGAGCGATATCAAGCCTGCATCGGAGATTGAAGCCTGAGTTGTATTCAGGAAAATCTTTTGGCATTGGTCTGGGTGCAGCGTGTATGAATAGATTTCTTCGTGTATGTTTTGAGGGGGATTTTTTTTAATATATACATTGAGATTTACAATTAACTTCATAACTTCTCTTTCTCTCCCGGTTTATAGAGACCATCCACTCAGCGAGAAACCGATAAACCCTCCGTCCTCGACTCTCAACACCCACATACTCCAACGGCCTCCCCAGGTCAGACACAATATATCTCCCATCGCCATGCGGAAGAACAATATCCAGGTCCTTCCAAGCGGGCACATACCCATTCACCACCCTGTCCAACCCAACAGTAACCTTCTCCAGCGTAGCACTATATCTGATCGTGAACGCAGAAATAGCATCATTCCGCGAATACCCATCATCTTCCCTCCACATACACTCAAACACGCGTCCATGCGAACTAGCCCTTGGCGGGAAGATTTCCACGCCCCGATAGTCATCGTCTTCCACATCAGGACTGGCCGCGGCTGCATCTACTCTGTCCTCGCCGGGCGTGCGAGTCGCCACGCTTTTACCAATAGGTATAGCGCCGCCGACGCGCGCAAATACGGGGATGCTGGATTTCCATTCAACGGCGATTTCTACCCATTGACCCGAAGCGAGATATTGGTATGGCGCGTTCAGATTGACATATCCATAGTCGAAATTTTGTCCTTCGGTCTTCCGCGGTAAATAGAGCTTTGCCGTTGTGATGATGATGCCCGGTTCGTATACACCGCGACCACCGATGAGGAGGGTGTCGCCGAACCAGAATTGTTCTTCTTCGCCGTGTGTCAGCTTTGAGCATGTCCATACTTCCGGGTCGGTTTCGAAGCCCCAGCCGATCCAGCGCTGGGGAGGGGAGGCTTCGAGGTGGCTTTCGAGCGCGAGGGAGTAGATGTACGGTAGCATCTCGTAGCGGCGTTTGATGCTGGCGCGGATTAGAGGAGTGATTTCGGGGTACATCCATGGCTCGATCACGTCGCCGATGAGGTTGTCGAGCGGCGAGGTTTTGAAGCAGTTTATTGCGAAGCGCGGGGTGTAGATGCCTACTTGCACCCAGCGGAGGAGGAGTTCGGGGGATGGCTGAGGGCCTGATGGACCACATTTAGTTAGATGTACTTATAGTTATAGATTTGAATGTATAAGACTTACCCTCAAACCCCCCAATGTCATGGCCGTAGCAATGCAAGAGTGAAACCCCAGCATTGAGTGACAGAGCATTGGCACCTTTTAGATTCTCCCAACTGGTCACATCGTCGCCACTCCATGAACTGGCGGCGTATCTGAGTGTTCCCGCCGTTGCGCTTCTTGTCAGGACGAAAGGTCTCAAATTTGGCCGCAAATCCACCAGGGCGTCATGGGAGGCTTTGCCCATGAACTCGGTATGTAGATTGCGGCCCCAGAGGCCCACGGAGTCATTGACTTCTGCTGCACGGCCTGCTAGCCTAACATCCTCATTGTCTAGCTTCATTTTCCAGTCATCGTTCGGAAGTGTGTACTCGTTGTTGTCGTTCCACATCCCATCAATGCCGGCCCTGGCCAGCTTCTGCACTCCTTCATACCACCACTTGAAACCGAAGGAGGATGAAAAATCAATGTGGCAGCCCTCACCACCCTGAGCTCCCCCCGCGCTCCACACATCCATGTAGCCCGGTAGTCCCGTATCCGGGTCAGTGAACAGCGCTCTGGCATCTTTCAGTTTCTCAAAGTCCGGGTGCGAAGAGAGCACAAAAGGTTTGATATTAGATAACAGCCTGAGGCCAGCCGCATGCATCTGCGAAGTCCACTTCTTCGGGTCCGGGAATCTCTTCGGATGCCAAGTAAACACCGTCCTGAGACTGGGCACTCTATCGCTGAAAGAGTACCCCGAACTCATCTGATGTGCCGAGCAGGGAATGCCGTGGTGCTTCAATTTGGCCACAAAGTCTAATAGAACTTGACTGGCAGGCGGGTTGTCGACCATGGTGTATTTGTAGCCCCCGGATATATAGCCATATGCCCATCTGGGAGGCAGGAGTGGAAAGCCTGCGAGTTCGGCGTATGTGCGGACAACGTCCTTCAATGTCTTGCCTACAATGAAATATTCCTCCAGACCCCCGTAGTCCTGGCGATAT
This sequence comes from Talaromyces atroroseus, assembly GCF_001907595.1. Taxonomy (NCBI): domain Eukaryota; kingdom Fungi; phylum Ascomycota; class Eurotiomycetes; order Eurotiales; family Trichocomaceae; genus Talaromyces; species Talaromyces atroroseus. Next base: position 384,171 of record NW_017971439.1, on the reverse strand, counting down.
ACTTTGTACGGTCCATATAGACCGTCTAACTCGGAGCCTAAGCTCCATGTACCCCTAGAATGGGAGGTTGAGAAGATGGCCACCACGCCCTCGCTGTTCGCTTTGATCAGGAGCGGGATGTGTTTGTACAGTGGATCCGTGCGGTAGACGTCGTATCCGAACGTGTCCGAGGCCGATAGAATGAAATGTCGATTGGTCAGGTCCATTGGCGCTGCTTTCTCGCCTAGCCCGACATGGAGCGCTTCCCTGTCGAGGACGCTGTAGTGCGACACGCCGCTGGAGTCGGCGACGTATGAGCGGCCGGGCAAGTCACGGTGAAGAAGCTGCTTGGAGTCCGTCCAGGACAGGGAGACTACAGGCGTATTCTCCCATTGAACCGTAGCTGTCACCGCGCCGACTTTTGTTGCTGTTGCTGTTGCTGCTGCTGCTGCTGCTGCTGATGATGGAGTAGTGCTGAAGGAGGCATCATTGTCAAGCGTCTCCTTTACAGGATCACCAACACTGGGATACGGCGGCAGAGGATGCTCTTTGGAAGTAAATCGCACTCGAAACAGATTTGTGCGCACAGCTTCAAAGGTGAAATCGAAGCTCTGTTTGCCATCGACTGAATGGAGGGCTACGAGTGCTGACTCCGCGCTGCGAAGCTTGTACTTCTTTGGGACGAACTCTCTTTGAGGCATTTTGGACAGAGTTAATCCGCATCAGTGACTTGCAGTTGGCCTGTCCTGTTCTCTTCATGAGAGGGATTCAATTGCCTTGGGTACGTACATGGGTAGGAGTGAAATAGGTTGACAGCACCCCACCACGTGCCCCCGTGGTTGATGGACTTCCCTCCGAGCGTGCAGCCTGTCCATTACCTAAGTATACCTCATGTTCCCATGGTAGCTGCACTTATATGGCACTGTTGAAGTTGATCATCTCGTTTATTGAGCTGGTTATACACGATGAAAGCCGGCAGGGAAAAGAAAGCATATATACCAACCGACTAAAGCGTAACTCGTAAGCAGAAATTAGGAGCAAATTGCTGTAAGATATTCATTTAAGGAAAAAAAGAACGCGAAAAGCCTGATATATGCCATAACAATAACCTGTTCTAGTTTGTATCCACTTTTGATTTCATTTTCACACTGTATAGTCAACTTAACCCAAGGCTCTCATCATCAGCTCAACCCTATGGCATCGTTAGCATCGAATAAAGACATATCAATGACGAATGAAGTGGCCGAGGAACGAGTGACTTACGTAGCAAATGTGCCCGCAGAGACTGGCATAGCCCTAAGCAACGTAGGCCCAATTCCCCTCCAGAAACCAGCATACCCTTCAGTCGCCAGCGTCTTCTTAAAGCAGTCGGTCATGCTCTTGTACTTCTGCTCAGCACCGAAACCATCGGTCTGCATCTTGCTCTTAACGACATCAAAGGGATAACTAAATAGCCACAAAGCTTCGCCTGCGAGACCACCGTAAGTAGCAACCTTGATGCTGGAGATATCCTCTCTCTTAATATTGTTGCGCTTGGCATCTTGGTTCATCAAATATTCAAAGGCCAAAAACCACATTCCGTACGCCTGCGCTTCACGGAAAATAGTCACGACTTCGCCACGGTACAGGCCGCGCAGGACACCGTTGTGGGCGGAGATCTTGCGCACACAATCAATTGGGCCGTTGTACAGTTTTCCAGCACCATGTGGCTGTGCCTGTAATCGAATGCGCACATGTTCGATAGGTCCGGAAATGACTGAATTGGTCACACCGGCAAATGCACCCGCAAGGTAGTATTGCGTGTAAGAGAGGCCTGGGTTGAGGGGGGATTTTTTCGTGTTTTGCTCTTCAAAGTACCTTCGTGCTTGGTGGAAGGCACCGAATTGCACGCTCACCTGGCGGATTTTGTTAGATTTAATTCATGGAAACGAGACAGGCCAGGTCCACGTTGCTTACACATGCTCCAATTCCTATCAATGGGGTCAAGGTACCCTTGTAAAAAGCCAATGGTCCTTCATTCTTGAAGATTTTGGTCGCGCAGTCAAGAGCGCCTGAATACTGAGACGTCGTCTGTAACCGCACCTTGACAATATCTGTTCACACATGAATGATTAAATAAAAGACCAGCAGTCTACTGTGAGTGCTCGCATACCAAAGGGCTGACCTGTAGCATGAAGTTAGTCCAAGAACCCAATCATAGGGAAAAAAAAAACGAAAGTTTATCAACTCTTTTCTCTCTTAGGGTTCAGATGTTCGGGGAACGAACAACCCCGGAGAGCGGTTGACGTTTAACATGAACGCATTGGTGCATATAGAATCAAAGGTTGATAGATGCTCGAGTGCCAAATGCAATTTGCACATTGATTCAACAACAAGATGTCCAAATGTGCGTGGAGACGTACCCAGCAAGACCTGAGTGATGCCGCCTGAGGCGCCAGCGAACAAGTCCTTTACAGTGCGCACCCAGCCCGCATTGAGGTCCTGCTCAATCTTCTCGTAATCTTCCATGGCAGCGAGGTGCAAGTTGTCGGCTGAGGAGTGTATGGCAGAGTCGCCTGCACAGAAATGCTCTTTCAGAAAAGAAGAGAAAGAAAAAAAAAAAAGCAATTGCTTGCTTTATCTCTTCGAAATAACTTCTTGTTCCCCGATCGCGCAATCAGGCGCGGATCTCTGATTGGCTCGGCGCGCCGGATCACGTGCGCAAACCTTCCCAGCGACGCCAAGCCCGCGGAAAGCCCAAAGAAGCATTCGCAAAAAAAACAGCAGCGACAAATAAATATCAGACCCTACAGCGAGGTCACCATGCACAGGAGAGTCTTTCGACGAGTAAGTTTCCCCGCGGAATGCCACTGTCTGCCCCCTTCACATAGTGCAAAGCATTTCTAACGACTCCTGGCTTAGATCTGTCGGTGTCCGTCCATCGACTCGGCCCATGCCGCTTCCGCAGGAGCTCGGCGATGTTGTCGTGAATTCCATTCGTCTCCGTATCTCTTTCAGACCAACAATCAAGCAACAGCCGGTGCCAGCGAGGACGGCAATGCTCCTTCGTCTGCTCCTCGTCCGCTATTCAAACCGAGATTTGGTGGCGGGCAATGGGCTGTCAAAACACCCGCTGCCAAAACGCCGTCCGGTTTGACTGTCGCCGAGTTGGCAAGTAGGAATGCCATCAAAGCTGCAGCACCACAACCAGAAGCACAACCAGAAGCACAAATCCAGCCGAAGACAGAGACTCAGAAGAACGTGGGAGGTCCCACTTCGTCCTCGAAAAAGAAATTCAACAACCGACGTCTTCAAGTCCCGTCGGCAGACTGGGAATGTCCGCAATGCCATTTCAAGTGCTACGGCACGCGCCTTGTCTGTCCCAAATGCCTTACGCCCAATCCCAATCCTATCAAGCGCCCTGACTCTAAACCAAAAGCTTTTGCAATACGAAGAAGGCCGCTTTCGAAGGATACGGTCAACGAGTACATGGGAGTTGCAAAGCAATCATGGCTTGAAAGTAATAAAGCCAAGCTTCTGGAGACGTCTAAGGATGAGTCAGCCAAACAGAAAACGAACAACCTAAGCAAAAGCGATAAGCTTGCGCAGCAGCAGCAGCAGCAACAGCAGCCGGAGTCGAAGCGTGAAAAAGACAAGAAGCGAGAAATAGATGACTTCGATAAGTGGCAGGCATCTCTCGAAGAGCTGAAGAAAGCCCAAGAGTTAGAGGCTACTCAGGAGTCGCAGCGATCAGATAAACCCAAAGGTTATAATAAGAAGCAGCGATATCGCGGACATGATGAGGACGAATATGATCCTGGTGAGAGGAAACGACAGAAGGAAAAACGCAAACAGAAAAAGAGCCGCCAGGAAGAGGTTGCGCCTCAACCAAGTCCGCTGTATCTTCCTGAATTTATCAGCGTGGGAAATCTTGCCAATGTTCTTGGTGTGCGACAGACGGAATTTATCGACCACCTGGAAGAAATTGGGTTCGAGAAAGTTATACATAGCCATGTACTGGACGCAGAAACGGCCGGACTCATTGCCGAAGAGTACAATTTTGAACCGATCTTTGAGACAGGCGAGGCTGATTTGGCTGCTGCGCCTGAACCAGAGGATAAATCTGTTTTGCCGCAACGACCTCCGGTGGTCACGATCATGGGCCATGTTGATCACGGCAAGACCACGCTTCTGGACTGGCTCCGGAAATCATCTGTTGCTGCTTCTGAACACGGAGGTATCACCCAGCACATTGGAGCCTTCTCCGTGACAATGCCTTCTGGAAAATCGATCACTTTCCTGGATACCCCCGGTCACGCTGCATTCTTGGATATGCGCCGCAGAGGTGCCGACCTGACAGATATTGTAGTTCTAGTAGTTGCAGCCGATGACAGCGTCAAGCCACAGACAGTGGAGGCCATCAAGCATGCAAAGCAAGCTAATGTTCCTATCATCGTCGCCATCAACAAGATTGACAAGGACAATGTCAACACGGAGAAGGTCAAACAAGATCTAGCTCGCCATAGTGTCGATGTGGAAGACTATGGTGGTGATGTTCAAGCTATTCCTGTCAGCGGCAAGACCGGACAGGGCATGCTTGACCTTGAAGAGGCGATTGTGACACTTTCAGAACTGCTTGATCATCGAGCTGATACTCAGGGTAATGCCGAGGGCTGGGTGGTGGAAGCGACAACGAAGAAGGCTGGACGAGTTGCCACCGTACTGGTCAAGCGAGGCACTATGCGTCCAGGCGACATCCTTGTAGCGGGCTCCACGTGGACCCGTGTCAAAACGTTAAGAAACGAAGCCGGCGTTGTGATTGAGGAAGCTACTCCTGGAATGCCCGTAGAGATCGATGGTTGGAGGGAGCAACCCGAGGCAGGCTCTGAAGTTCTTGAAGCCACGACCGAGCAGCGTGCTAAAGAAATCGTCGAATACCGTATAGACCGCTCGGACATCAAGAAACTCGGTCAAGATACCGCTGCAATCAACACCAGTCGACTAGAAACCCTGGAACAGCGACGCCGTTCTACCGAAGAGGAAACACCCGAAACAACCGCGGAGCCAACGGGTCCCAAACCGATTAATTTCATCATCAAAGCCGATGTCTCGGGCTCTGTGGAAGCTGTTGTGCATTCGGTCACGGGCATAGGCAACAACGAGGTTTTGGCCAGCATACTCCGTTCGGGTGTTGGAGCAGTCAGCGAATTCGATATCAAACACGCAGCAACATCGGAGGCCAGTATCATCAGCTTCAACATAGCTACCGACCCTATGATTTCGCGCATGGCCGAGGCCCAAGGCGTTAAGCTTATGAACCACAACATCATCTATGAGCTGATCGATGACGTGAAGGCAACGATGAGCGAACATTTGCCGCCAAATGTCACTTACCGAGTGACAGGCGAGGCTGAGATCAGCCAACAATTCGAGATCACCATCAAGGGCAGGAACAAGATGCTCATCGCAGGTTGCAAGGTCCGCAACGGTGTCATCAGCCGAGCGAAGAAAGTTCGTGTTCTTCGAGACAAGGAGATCATATACGATGGTACGTATATATCAATTCTAAATATTAATCAACATGCATTTCTGACTTGTTTTCTTTTCTTTGTCTAGGCTCCTTAACCTCGCTCAGAAACGTCAAGAAAGATGTCACTGAAATGCGCAAAGATACCGAGTGCGGTCTCAGCTTTCAGGACTGGGCTGATTTCCAGGCTGGCGACCATGTACAGTCATACGAGGAGGTCGTTGAGAAGCGATATCTTCACTAGGCCGACCCATCCATGCCTTCCCGGCATCTTCTGTATATTAGTTTTTATATTCTGTTATGTATAATTATGTAATCTCACTCGGATTCTCTTCAGTGTTGCATGCATGGTTGGGCGTTTGATGATTTTTGGTGAGAATCAAAACAGGCATTGGTATTCTCTCAAGGAAGAATATACAAGCACCACTTTTCTCACGTCGATACATATACTCAATAAATCTATAAGCTTAAAGCGATACCTAGGGACTATGAAGATACAGTTAGGAATTGATTAGATTAGTGAATTCTCTTGATTAAAATTTCCCTACGTGGACCAATTTCTTCTTGAATTAATTCTGTAGAACCCCTTGAAATATGAAATAAAAATTTCCCCTTCCTCCTCGCTTCACTCTGCTTCGCTTTCACTGCTTCCATCGTCGTCATCGTCCTCCTCGTCACTTGATGGTCCACGCAGCTTGGGCTCATTACGATTCCGAGCCATGCACTGTTCGTATGCCTCGCGTGCACTGAGCGGGCCTCGAGGCGACGGTGCAGCTGTAGATGAGACTGCTTTAGGGGAGACATTCTTGATTACGCCGGTGGGCTTGCGTGTTGTTGTTGTTGTTGATGTGGACGTCGTCGGTTTTGGCTTTGATGGTGCTGCAGTCTGAGGCTTCTTGGTGGTGGCAGCAGCAGTAGCGGCTCTGTTTCTAGGCGCCTTGATACCTTGAGGTTGAGCATTTTTCTTGTTAGATAGCGGCTGGCGTGGCTGGGTGTTGTTACTGCTGCTGCTGCTGTTGTTATTGTTCTTCTTCTTGTTCGCCCCTCGAGCGGGCTTCTTTGCATTTGGCGCATCGTCTTCCTTGTCCTTGGTGGTGAAGTTCTCGACGGCAGAAAGACCAGAGTCATCCCCCTGTTGAGCAGGGCATGCGACCTCATCCATAAGACTGTACTCAGGCTCTAATCGAGCCAGTGACTTGTCGGGCAAGTCGTATGCTATCTTTTGCTCTGACCAGAAGGTTTCGAATGTGTTTGTGTGCATGATCTGGCATTGTCATTCTGTCAGTATCATATCGCAACAAAGGAAGAGGGTGGTTGATTCTACCATGCTTGAGCACACCACCTTGTGAGAAATCGGCAGATCGGGATTCTCATGGGTCAAGCGGATGATGTCTGTCTCGATTTTGGCCCGACGTATGCGTTCTTTCTTGTTTCTTGCGATGTAGTCTTCGATGATTCTGTGGGCGTGGGTTGTGTAGATGTGGAAGAAGAAGTTCTGTGTTTTGGGGAGAGTGTACTGTAAGTATTTGAGCTCCTCTATTCACTTGGTATGGATATACATACGCTATGAGTGTCAGGGCTAGACATGCTGGAGGCCTTTTCAACTTTTGTATTGGTGTGTTGGAGCCACTCCGTTTGCGTTGGAGATGCGAATCGTGGAGTTTGGCTTCAACTTGATGAAGATGGCTGTGGAATCAGGACAGCTAGTTATTCAGGCTGGCTGCTTGGTCTCTTAAGATTGTTGAAGTAATACCTCGCAGTCAGCTGGGAGTTGTTGTGGTGGTTGAAAATGGAAGGTGGCAGAGGAGGTCTGAGGAGAGGAAGAGTAGAAGGAGATATGCCCATGGGACTCCCTCCTGTTGTTGAAGTGCACAATCATTATTCAATAATCAATAACATATTTAACAAATGCTGCTAAGAGTCAAAGAAACAATGCTCTCACAACAATGGTAGTCTGTTGACATTGGGCATCAATGGATACAGATAAGACATTCAATATCCTATGGAAGTCCTTTATTATAATAAGTGTACATTTCTAAGGAATTTCATAAAAGTTTAGCTAGGTAAACTTCTATTGAGCCTTCCAACGGACACGGCCAACCCATGTTGCCCAATGCTGTACATCATCTCGCTCAAGAATGCGATCAACAGTATAATACTCACGTGCCAGCTCCTCATTGCTCGCCATGCGATGCACAAAGCTGTGGCAAGCACGACATAACCAAGCAACACTGTTCAGCTGCCACTCATCATGCCAGCCGCGTTTGAGCACCTTGGCATGGACTTCTCGAGGGATGAGATGGTGGTAAGAGAGAGGAATCCAGTCCCTTTCGCAGATTTCGCAGGACTCTGTACGCGTAGAAGCCCACACGGGAGGCCCCGAGGTGACTGATGTAATGTAATCTGTGAGAACCGGCCGGAGAAACGCTGCTGTCAAGTCCAGCGACTCTGGGAGGATGGCGTAGACGGAGAGTGATTCTGCGACTGACACCGGGATTGGCGCTGCAAGTGTCTCCATGTCAGAGTCTGTCAACTCCGTTGCGTCTTCGTATTTGCGTGCCAGGGATGCATCTTTTTGGATTCTGGAGTATGATAATGACTGTAGTTCGTCTGGCAGCGCATGGAAGACCTCGGAGGCAATGAACTATTTACGCATATGTAAGGCTCCTGGGAACTAGTCAGGGGGGATAGCAATGGAAGTAAACAATACATCAATAAAGTCAGCCAGCTCTTCTGGATCCTGCTTCTCTAGGCCAGCGGGATAATCGTCGTTTGTCACAGCCTCGCCTCGCCTCTTGCCTTTGACTTTTCGTTTCCCGGATTTCCTGCGTCCGTGAGACTTTTGCACTATCGCCCCGGAGACACATTCTCGGAAGACTTCATAGTTGTTGCTGTCGAAGCTCATTTAAATCTCGTACACAGATAGGTGTTCATGGAAAGGTGGAGGAGAGAACGAGTTGAGATGACGTTCCAAAACCCTCCCCGCAGCGGGTGGCGCGATACTTTAAATCAACGACAACCACCACCACCACCACCCTATCTACAATGGCGCATGAGCAGAAAGGGAACGGCATTGTCATTGCCTTCGATCTCTACGGCACTTTGCTGTCGACCGAGTCCATATCAAACCGTCTGGCAGAGATAATCGGCTCGCAGGAGGAAGCCACCCGCATTGCGGCGTCATGGAGAAAGTACCAGCTTGAATACTCATGGCGACTGACGTGCATGGGTACGTGCGTCTGTTTGAAGATTCTAGCTCACGGAGACATTGACGATTCCACTGGCTAGGATACTACGAGGACTTCTTCAACATCACCCGCAACGCGTTGGCGCATGCGCTTTCGGAGGCATCGGTTCGCCTGGAGGAGAAACAGATCGACCAGCTAATGAGCGAATACGATCACTTGTCCACATTTCCCGACGTCACGCCAGCTCTACAAAATCTAAGTAGTACTACTACGAGAGCAGACATTGAAGCCGTCATCTTCTCCAACGGCACTCAAGAGATGCTCTCCAATTCCGTGCTTCGGTCCGCCAGTCTTTCGCCCCATGCCGCTCTCTTCAAAGACCTGGTTACGGTACAAGGTATTCAAAAGTACAAACCGGCGCCCGAAACGTATCAACACCTGGCGACGCAGACAGGGAAAAGCGTGGATAGGATATGGCTAATCTCTGCGAATCCGTTTGACATTGTCGGGGCGACCAAATGTGGCGTGAACGCTGCGTGGCTTGATCGTGCCAACAGGGGCTGGGAAGACGCTGCGGTGCCGGCGCTGCGACCACGAGTCATTGGGACGAGTCTGGCTGAAGTGATAAAATCCATTCTAAGCCAACTAAAGTGAATAAGCAATGCTATTTCTGGTTTGTTGGCGAAATGCTAAAGGTGTTTGTGTTTGTTGCGCTGTAATTATTTCCAAAATCCTCCATGCGTCCAGGAAGTCTCGGGGTAAGTAGCAGCGACGATTGTTCTGCCCTTCCATTTCCCCTCCAAGGATATTCCATGAGAGCAAGATTGGAATTTGGAGTGAATAGGAAGGGGTGTTGTTTTATGAATGATTGGAGAAGAAAAAAAAAGAAGAAACGGCAAGCGAAAATCTTGCGGGTTTTTATATGTGCGCCTATTCTTATCGATAAGGTGGTTGTTGCGCCAATCATGTTTAAGCCAGCCCTTAGAGGATAATACTTCGACTCTCAAGCACTACATCGAGGGATTTGAAAATATTGTGATTTTATTCATTAATTACTTCGTTTCACTAAAGCTATATACATATATACTATCAATCCTAATACCGTCTCATACCGGGTCATCACGATATTCATATCCGTCCCCCTCTGGCCTCTGCGTCTCGAAAAACTCTTTATGTTTCTCCATTTCTGCAGCCCAGAGAGCCGAGCCAGCAGCACTGGTGAGCAGGAAAAACATGGAAAGGATGGGTATCAGTTGAAAGATGAGAGCCACGGTACCGAAACTACAGGCAATCCTCTCGTTAGTTCAAGCCGAATCACAAACTGACAATAACAGTAGTTTAGAACACTTACGCCGTGTATTTCAACTGCCGGTTGCGAACAAACTGTTTCCGCTTGTCCTTTGTAAAGTCCAGAAGCTGAAAATATCTCCAGTGGTGGAATGGGCCGGCCCGATAGCCAGTAAGAACCAAGAACATGGGCACGCCCGCGACCGGTACGAAATTGAGCGGAAGCAGAACGATAAATTCAATAATCTGCCGCATTGAAAAAGGGGCGTATATCGCGCTTGTGGTTGGTTTCCCCAGTCTTTGCACGGGTGTGGCGCCATCCGGATAGATCACCCTTTCTCTATTGACCAGGTGCTCAAAGCCTTCCTTCACAAGCACGGCATCAAAGACATCAACTAGCGTTTCGTCGACAAAGAAGGCTTCGAAGAGCAAGGCCACGATTGCCGCGCCTTCGCCCAGCACCAGGAACGCCCCGTTCACCCAGGCACTGCTGCCTTGGAAGACGGCAAGAAAGGCGACTTGCGGGATATATGTGAAAAGGAATAGGATCGTATAGATAAAGCCGGAGAGTAGGAATACTGGGAGCAAACGTCCGCGGAGGAGAGGCCATAGGAAGGGATGTCTAAGAAAGTAGACAATGCCCTAGAAGAGGCCCTACAGTCAGCTTGCAAACAGTACTTGGGCAGATCGTGGGTTCGACTGACTCTGATGGGATGTAACCACGTTGCGTTGCGCAATTTAGCCGGGCTCGACATGTCGACGTCTGTCTAATATTGGTGTAGCGAGGGTCAAGAAACGCTGCTGGCTGATGGTCGACTTTCAAGTTTCTGTTGCATGTGAGCGCACTAGATTCCATTGGGTTTAGTGTAGTTCTAATATGGACTAGCGCCATGGCATTGTTTGCTTTTTGCATCAATCTTGTTAAACTACCACTGGTCGTTCTATATAAATAATTGATTTATGCCTCCAAGCTACGTCCCAAACCGATGCTAGGTCGATGGCTAAGCTCAATTGATGCATGGCTCTAAGACCAGTAGTTAAGCGCCCTATGGTATACTGAAATTGAAGTTTGATGCTAAATGCACGGCCGTTTCATTTGCTGATATACGTTCAGCATGTACTATCAAATTCCTGTTCTCTGAGCTATCGCCTCTGCGACCAACTTATGGATCGCCTGCCCGGGATGAAAATCGTTCCACCAGAGACAACTGACTCCGTCACTATTATAACAAGTCGCATTCGGTGCCCCATACGCTGTAGGGTCGTCCAGCGCTTTGTTGAATGACGGAGAAGTGTCAAACACAATCACCGTTGCACCTGGGTTCTTCCCCTGAAACTTCTCGGCTCCCTTGGCAATGAGCTGGTTGTAGCTTGCGACAGCATATGCTGTCGTGGCCTGGGCGGTGGTATTTTCAGCTAGTATTGATGGAGAGCGCTGGATAGGGGGCACGGTCATGACAAGAAAATACCGTGCTCCGGCGTCATATAGCGTCTGTACAGTATCGAAGTACCGATCAACCAGCGTAAGTGACAGATTTCCCCATGTCTGAGCATCGTAGCCTCGTGAAATATCGTTGATGCCGAACCAGATAGTAAATAATGCATCATCACTGTCCCATGCTGGTGCTGGCGACAGTGCGGCAAAACGATCATTGACCTGCTGGACAAACGACGCTACCGTGCTGAGATAGGCGGGCACGATGGAGTTGTCAATGGTAGCGCCGCCAACAGCAAAGTCGTAGTCGAGGATGAGAGATGTGTTGTATTCAGTAATCAAAAAGTCAACCCAGTTGTCGCCGTTCGTTGTGGTGTCGCCTGGGAAAGCTGGGTTGCCGATTGGGTTGAATGAGTTGGGCTGGGTGCCAGTGTAGTTGAAGCCGGTGGCAGTATAGCTATCACCACTATTCACAGAGGCAAATTAGCAGATAATTATGGTGTTAGGATGCTGAACGTACAATGTGAAGATATAAGAAAATTTAGGAAGGGGTGCCGGCCTAGCACTAATCCTAACCCCCAAAGAGACCAGGGATAGGGCAAGGTATCCCGGAACGAATCTCATCTTGGGAGTGACAAATTATTGACCACGCTTCAAGGTATTTTAGTTGTATAAATCTAAGCCCGTACAAGTCCTGATTATATATTGGCAAAAAGTATCCCAATATGCCGCAGGAACTTCATTCACAAGAATGAAGACTTGAAGGCAGATTGTGCATCTTATGTTAAAATTTCAGAATAACTCGAATCGATAAGTATTTCTCCCCGCATTTTCTTGTTTTTTCTTGCTTTTCTTCAGCGGGGAGAATGACTTGTCAATCAGGAACAACATTTTTTTCCACCAATAGGTAACCCCTGCATAAACAGGTATATCTAGGTAATCAGGCTGAGCAACGGGAAGCGGTCATTGTCGCTAGATCTTTAGGCCGAGAAATCACAAGAAGTATTCGATGCGACTAGATCAGTCATGGTAGCGGGTTGTTTACTCTAAAGTGGGAGTAATCTGTTATGGGCTGTCGGTTAAGTCGATTAATCCCGGAGTCGACATCTGTCTTGAAATCATACCGTGGTCAACCACCTTGGAAGTTCACTTCGTTGTCGTAAGGAAGCAGTTTAGAATCACTTTGTGAAATAAAAAAGGTGTTTGGGGGGTGAAAATTATAAATTATATACTAGCAGTAGTTATATTAGGGACTAGTCACGGGCCCACTTCCGCCGGAGTAGACTCAGTAGAGAGCCAAAAGAGTCACGACGTCAACTCAACTCAACTTGGTGCTTGCTTAGTACTATTATTTTTCAAGTCTCACTGACGATCCAGCATTATATGCAGGGTTCTACGAGTCCGTGAAATAAACACGTCTTGTCTTTCAGACAGTAAATTTGGCCTTTAGCCCTATGATATTAGGAAGCTTGTCCAGTTTGCGCTGTCGGAAATTTCAACCGGGACTTTTTTCTCTGCGACTCTCGGACTCTCTTGACCGGCTTCTATTCGTCTGCCAGTTGTCGTTCATTCTAGAGAATCGGCATATGAATATCCTTGATTCGTTCTATTCCTGCTGTTGCGTCACCACGGGTCTTCTTCGGCAGTCATTGCCGATGGCGAACAGCAAAGCTCAAGATTACCAGTCAGACGTATAACGAATATTTACATTCACATGGCTCTAGACTGTGACGATATCATCCTATAATGGATGGTAAAACCCGGCTGCAGAAAGCATGCGATGCATGTAACATCCGGAAAGTCAAGGTTAGAAATCATTCATCCTTGCCGGAAACGCATGATGCAGACATCTCATTGACCATGCCTGCAGTGTGACGAGGGTGGACCACCATGCCAGTCATGTACTGCTCTGGATATCCCGTGTACCTACAACCGTCCTAAGAAACGCCGGGGTCCACCAAATAAACATGCAGAAGCAATCAAGAAGCAAAAAGCCGAAGCTAAAGCGGCGGAAAAAGCACCGCCACCAACAACAGTGCTCCCTGCTCCTACTAGCAAAATCTTACCTTCAGATACGAGCTCGGAACAGAGCCTGCTAGATCTGTCCGGGGAATCGATATGCCCCTTGCCAACGTTGCAGCTCCTAGTCGATGACTACTTCCTCTTCATTCACCCTCTCATCCCAGTCCCACATGAACCTACTTTCCGACAGGCATTTGCAAACAGAGAAGATGTGACTAACAAACGATTCCTAGCGTTGCTCGCCTCCATGATAGGGACCCTAGTAGCCTCCTTCCCACGTCGGCCAAGGTTGCATCTGCGAACAGATTCTGCAGAAAGCATGTACCCTAACTCAATGGCTCTGGTTAAGCGTTGCCACGACATTGCCGTCCAAGCTAGGGGACTCGGCTATCTTGATACGAGCACCACAATTGAGGACGCTGCGATTAGTTATCATTTATCGCTTTGTTCCAGCTATGTATACAATATGCGGCGCTGTCGAATGTATCTTGGCGAGTGCATGACTATTTTGCGTGTCTACAATCTGTATAAGCCCTCCAGGCAAGGCGTTGCTAATCTCAGTCCGGTAGTAGCTGCTTCGCCGGTTTCTGAGGCACAATATCAACTTGTCGATCCCAGTGAAGCTACAGACAATTTGTTAGTTCAAGAGCAAGGGAGACGACTTTTTTATATCTGTCTTGCTGGTTTCCAGACACTTCATCAACTGGGATCAGCAGATGGCAGAGCATATATTCCTCCTGAAACCCCGACAGACCGCTACCCTCCTCTTCCAATCGAAGTAGACGACGAGTATCTTTCTGCCAACCAGTGTGTCTCCCAGCCTATTGGGATTGTCCCACAGCTCACCGGGTTCAACGCCAACGTGCGCATATTTCAGTGCTACAATTCATTACTGGCATTGGAGATTGCTTTTAACAGTAGCGGAGCGATGAGCTGGGATAACCAAAGACAGTTGATATGGGAATCCCTGCAACAAGCGAAAACCATCACAGCAGACCTGCCCCCAGAACTTTCATTACATCATCCGCAGCAGGTTCAGCAGTTATCTCCTCCTCTGATGAATCTTGGTGGCTGGCCTCCAGCCTACGGAGATGGCGTGACGAACCGTGACCAAGAACGGCGGAAGATACAGTATGAAATACAAAAGGTCAATATATACATAAGCCAGTTATCAACGCGATCTTACCTTGTCGATAAATACTGGACCCTATTCGATGGCCACACCAGGCTCGAGAAGAAAAGAGCTGCTTCTTCTTCGGCATCAAATACTCCAATATTAATGCCTTCAACCCAGATGTCTTCTCTAGGTGCCACCACCACGTCCAATATCAAGTATGAACCGGGCGATACGACGACAACAGCACCAGATGCGGAAGTTCATGCGCAAACGGATCATATGGGATACATGATGCGGCAGGAGCGCGGACTAGTAATCAAAGACCTCTTGTGTCTACTCAAGAGCGTGCAAGAAATCCATATAGAACCGAATGGGGCCAGTTTTGTACGTACTCAAATTTTCAAATCCCGCTTGAATCATGCACACTAATGTCAGTAATTGTCCAGACCCAGAAAGTCCGGCAAATCGCCTCGACACTTCTCAGCCTTCCTCAAGAGCTGAATACCACACTGCAAACCACCACAGATCCCATCACCGGTACATCAACGACCACCGCCACAACTCCGACCCCCCAACCAGGCGCGCAACCACTCTCCACAAGCGACGCCGAAAACTACCTTCGCACATTCCTTGACATCCTCGTTCGTCTCGAGGGCGTGGGTGTAACCGGCGGAGACCCAATCCAGACCGCCACTATCAGCAGTAGTAATATCAATATCAAAAAGGACGAGTTGAACATAAACCAAAACGTAGTTAACAACAACATTGACATGCTAAACGTCGATGCTGCCGCGTCCACCCTCCTCGCCGACCCAATGGTAGCATCAGCAGCGTATCCAAGCCCGAACGGCAACGAAGCGTACCTTCAAGCGATGCCCTATGCGGGCGATGGGATTAGCGCGCGGGAAGAGGAGGAGTTGAGACAGTGGGCTAGCTTTAAGGAGTTTCAAAAGACATTCATGGAAGATGGGGGGTTGTTGTACTCGATATGACTTTATTTCCCCATCGCGTTTCTTGTATTCTTTAATGGATTAATACACTTGGTTGTCCTACCACTATATGCTTACTATACAATGTATAAAGTTACTTCAGAGTGAAAAGCGAGCATGCCATCATTGGGTATCTATTGCTGTATCTGCAATTGATTATGATCTATGTATACAACCGCACTTTTTTTCCACTTTTTTTTTTTTTCTTTTTTTTTTTTTTAATAAAAACACAATCTCGCCGCACGTAAAAGTACATAAAAGAAAATTTCAGTGTCAGTCTAGATGAGTAAAGACAAAAAAGAGGGGGAAAGAGAGCAGAAAAAGCAGACATAAATGATTATATCAATGAACTGGAGGCTGGGATTGATTATTAGTGTGTTGCTTTTCAGAACATAAACATAAAACATATGAAAGCATCAAATGAACCTGAGCAATGACAGACAGACAACTTAAGCAAAAGAAAGAAGGAAAGGAAGAAAAAAGGACTAGAACATCCTCTTCAGAGGACTTGGCGTCGCAGTCACTGTAGCCGTAAACACCCTCGTCACCACCATCCCAGCACTAGTCACAGTCACGGTCTCCGTCTCCGTAATTGTCGTAGGCAGTAGTTGCGTGATAGTCGATGTCATCCAGTCTGTTACTGTCACTGTGACCGTGCCAGAGGCGCCGGTGGCGGTGGCGGTGATTGCGGCGTCATTATTATTATTACTACTACCATTACCACCACCAGCAGTAGCGACAGTCTGGGGCAGAGAAGTAGTCAAAGAAGGATTGGCAGTTGTAGCAATGACGTTGGGGTTTGCGGGCTGTTCTGCTGCGGTTGTCGCTGTGGCTATGGCTGTTACGTAGTTTGTTGAAGTCATGCGAATGTATGAAGTTGAGGTTCCGTGGTCTTGAGTTGGTGTTGTTGTTGTTGTGGTGGTTGCTGAATTGGGCTGTGCTGGCTCAGCTGGTACGCCGGCGGTAGGTGTATCTGGTACTGTGGATGTTCTCGCGCTTGTTGGGGTGGCCATCCCTGGTACAGTGGTTGTGTCTGTTGCGCTGTTGATGATCACCGTAGGTATGCCCGCTGGTGAAGAGGTGCTAAGGGCATTGTGGGTGCTCGTGGTGGTTGGGCTTGGTGGTTGGTTGGTTGTAGTTGGTGTAGTTGCAGATATTCTGTAGGTTGATAACGGCCCTCCCTGAGCGAGCGGCACTCTTGCTGTAGAAGAGGATTGGTTTGCAGGAGTGCTTGTGCGTGTCGTGGATGTTTGAGAGGGAATAGTGGCTTGTGGCGGAGTGTTTGTTGTACTTGTTGTTGTTGTTGAAAATAGAGGGATACCCGTGCTTGAACCACTAGTTGTATGTGCAAGGTTCGTGCCGGTAGATAGAGCGGCAGGAGCAGGAGCAGGAGCACCTGTACCAGCGACAACGGCAGTAGAGCTTGTAGGACTCCGTCTGGCACTGTGACTACTGCTGCTTGAGCCAGTACTCGGAATAGCAGAGTGAGAGGATGTAGTAGGTACGGCTGAAGTACTCGTCGTGCTCGTAGCTCTGGTACCAGGGGTTATTGGCGTAGTCAAGCTGATGATAGAGCCTTTTGCATCTGGTATTTTGGTAGTTGCAGTATCAGGGGTTGAAGTAGCAGGCGTCGTAGTAGTCCGGATTGTAGTAGCAGGGGTTGAAGTAATCAGAGGTAAAGTAGCAGGATTTGAAGTAGTTAGGATTGTAATAGCAGGAATTGTATTAGTCGGGGTTGAAGTAGCAGGCGTTGAAGTACCAGGAGCTGAAGTAGTAGGTGTTGAAGTAGCAGGCGTCGTAGTAGTCCGGATTGTAGTAGCAGGGGTTGAAGTAGTAGGGGTTGAAGTAGTAGGGGTTGAAGTAGTAGGGGTTGAAGTAGTAGGGGTTGAAGTAGTAGGGGTTGAAGTAGCAGGATCCGAGCTTGTAGCCGACGTAATGTCCGTAGTTGTAACTGATGTCACTGCAACCAAAGGCATATGTACAGAGTGTGAACTAGTAGCACCAGTACTGGTGGGCGGAGAGGACGTTGTCGTGGTGGTAGTTGTCAGTGAATGATTGGGGGTAGGGGTGGTGGTGCCCTGTCTGCGATTAATTCGGGGTTTCTCAAGAGGCAACGAAGTGGCAGTGTTGCTGATTGCTATCAACAGCACCATTAGAATGGTTGAGAATGAAGCGAATGGCTTCATTTTGGAACGAATGAGAGAGGATATCTGATATCCAAGTTTTCAGTTTGGGGTAATTTTGGGGGGTTTCTTCGAATATTAGTAAATTAACATCAGAAAGAAAACGACAGACTGAAACAAAGAAGCTTTTGGCGGAGAATGAGGATGGACCAGCCAGAAAAGAGACAGGAAAGGAGATGTGCTGTAATTGAAGCAGAAGAGAAATTATTGATGTGAGTGACTCTGAGCCCTGACTACCTTATTTCACTATGTAGTCAGAGAGTAAGCAGCACCAAAGAACAATAATTCTATGGTAGAATGAATGTTAAAAGGGAAAAGGCAAAAAAGCTCTTGATCATCAAATGGAAGGCTGAAGCAAGAAACCACCCTAGAAAAATGCAATAGAAAAGGGGCAGGGTAAGAAAGTGCCCAGGTAACTATTTGGAAAATGAGCGAGTGAGAGGGTTCGCGCAAAGCGAGAGACAGAAATACAAAAGCTCAAAGATCTGGAGAGAGGAAGGACTGAAAAGAAAAATGGCATTGTTCTAACGTCTAACATGACAGGGTGGCTGGGAGAGTCTGTATTTAAAGAGCGAGCCAGGAAACAAAGGACCACTCTGGACACATCAAGAAGGACAGTGTTGAAACAGAAGTAATTACAGACATGAAGCGTGAAGATACATAATTATAGCCATGACTACAGCCCAGTGATTCAAGCTCCAGGACGGGGCAAGCAATGATTGGCTCTCAGCAGCAGAAAGCAGGCGCCCTCGTGTGGGAATTGGTGGATCCACTATACCATATACGGAATAAACATGGTGTGGGTCATACCTGGCCTGTGCATCCGGATCGCTTGAGTCATTCCTATTGGCCACATAGATTTAGCGCGAATGTTTATTTCAGGAATTGCATCCAGCGGAGCTCTGCGATTGGCCGATCTATCCCGGCTAGCCTAGATCGAACACATCAATGGATGCGACTCTACGATCATAGAGTTGTGTAAATATAGCATACGCTGCCTTATCGGCCCATCGAGACCTTGGGAGACTTTGAGTTTGTCTTGAAACAACGCTACTCAGCGATGATGTCATTCGCTTGCTCGCTAGCTTGGAAGAGATGCCAATTGCAGCCTGCAGACGGCCGTTAGGTCGCAATCATGCGAAGTCCTATTCTTCTTATAGCTTGCTTTAAAGACGTGGTTGGTCTAAGTTGCACGTCTAAGAAACAGCAGTGCAGTTATTTTCACTTAATGACTGACAACCGTACGTAACATTAAACTATCTAATAGCCCGAAGCTATTTCCAGAGACAAGACTTGAAAGACTACTCTGCTGTCCGCTAAGCCTCAACTGTAAACGTACCGCTTATACCTTCAAAGGACGTTATTTTACCCAGGGCGCTCTTGGAATCACCATAATAGTGCAGGCGATAAGAGCCACTCTGCACGGGATTCGGGTCATCCAGCGCATAGTAGCTGTCTTCAATATTCCAGGACATGATAACATTACTATAGCCAAGCACGGTGTTGGTTCGTACCCAATGATAGACAAGGTTCCAGTCGGCGTCCGTGCGTACTGTCTGCCACATACTCGAAGTCTCGTTGAACCACTCGACGGCAGCAAATGTGCCCTCTAGTCGTAGATTGTTGCGTGGATTGGCGCCAACAAAAGTCGCATTGAGTGTGTCACCGGGACCGTACGTGATGTTGGGAGACGTAGATATAACATCGCCAAAGGAGTAGCCTGAAGTTGGATTGTCGTACACGACTCCGGTGATGAAGTCAAGAGAGACGTTTGTGTTAATAGGAGGCTCTGGGCCGTGAGCTAGTGGTGGCAATGCGGCTACAGATGACTGGCTTCCTAAGTGGGGGAGATAAGTCAATGTCAGGTTTATATACCCGGCCAGCTCATTTGGTCCGAACAAGGTAGATGCCCCTTCGTAGCGTTGGACGCCATACTCTTCCTCGGTAGTCAGGTAATGAGCGTATGTGTTGGCCGGAGAGCCGAGGACGACCAACGGATCGGTAATGCCTAGAACTTCTGAGGATGCATTGAGTATGTGGTCCTTCCAACGGCGCCCAGACATGGTGGTGACCTCGCTAGGGGACACGATGACGATCAGCTGTCCGATGCGAAGAAGTTGAATATCAACGATATTGGGTGCCCAGGCGTATGGTAGATTCACGGCTCCTGCGTCAAGGAGAATATCTTTCGGCGCTTGGCAGGCGTTCTGCGCTGCAGATGGCTCATGTATAAATGCACGAGCAACAGCCCACAGAGGATTACTTGCGGCTGGCCCAGTGCCGTTCTGAGTAAAGTCGAAGTCTCCAGGCCCGTCAGTAGTTCCCGCAGCAAAGGAGTATCCGAGTGCTGCATAGCATGTAGTCAATGTCGATCCGTTAAAGGGTGAGGGAAACGTATATCCCGTAAAATTGTGATAAATGTGGAACGAAGCAACATTTGAGCTCCCAACTATCTGGGTACCATTAACATCCAGTTGATCATAAAGTGTCCTGGCCGCTGTGTACTGCCGTCGTCCCATCTCGAAACAACTCTTTGTGCCGGCATCGTTCATATAAAAGTAAGGGCCTCGTCCGCGACATAGCTCTGTCTTTCCATTGCAAGTACTATCCGAAAAACGACAGGGTAGCCCTGTATCTTCGCAGTAAGGACCAAGGACATTTGGTGAGGAGTCACCAACACTTGATTGCGAAAACCCTGCAATAAACCCATCTGCAAATCTGGTATCATTTGCAACGCTGCGCTCAAATAGATAAGCTGCGACACCCTTGTTGTCTCCTGCAACGAGGGTGTTGTTCTCATAAAGCGAGGTGCCGTGGACAGAGAAGAAACTCAAGACAGCAAAAGTCTTACTATCGGACGTGCGGTCGAAGCGTAATAAGGTCATTGTCTTGTCCGTGTCATACTCATACTTGGCTCTCTCTTCCTCCGGATTTGCTAAATAAGAATAAGGACTTCTGTTGATATTGCCGTCGGGGATTTCGATGTTGCCTATGGTTAACTGGCCCGGTGTCAGGCTTTCATGGGCTCGCTGGATGGATAGCAGCGCACCGTCAACCATCGCCTGGTAGCTCTGCTTGTCAAATCCCAGGGATGGAACCTGAGGCAATAAATAATTCATCCACCCGCCGACTCCAGAGTGAGCATGGGTTCCGCTCAGGGCTATATTATGCTCGCCATAGCGGGCATACTCTCCCCCTAGGGCTGCTATCCCCTGCAGGACACCGTTTCGAACAGCAGTATCGCCGGATTGGGCATCAAGAACGAGGTAGATGAAAGTATTGGTTGTATTGTCTGGATCGGCAATGATGAATGTCCGCGCATACATTCTCTGCCGCACACCTGATCCAACTTGGCTGATATTGGCATATCCATTCAGATTGACCTCGACTACGGCCCTAAAATTGAGGTCAGTCGATGTATTTACACAGTCCAGCGAAAACGGACAGAAGGCGACAAGCTTACCCGGTAATATCAGCTTTACCGGCGCCCAACAGGAAAACGCTATCGTCGGCCCTTGATGATTGCTCGAAAAAGGTCTTGTAGTTCTCATTCAAGTGAGGAGGCGAATAAGCCGGAGCAGGGTTTCCAATTGGCAGGTCGATATCTACAACCAGCTGCAAGAGGAACAGCAGCCCAAATGCAGCGCCCACCGAAAGGGCGACGATGAAGCCAGAGCGCGCCATCCCAGCTAAGTTGTTGTCTGTGCGGATTAATGCATATATTTGTAAGTACTGTGAAAGTGCAGCAGTACAATCGGACGTGGCCCTTTTATTTAAGGGAAACGAGTGGACGGACAGCGGGGAGTACCTGGCCAGAGGTTCACATGATAGGCAGCCAGCCCTTGATGCCTGTAAAGCCAGGAGACCAACTAATTTAGCTGCTATACATCAAGCGTCAACTAGCGAGTGGCCACTATCGCAGTGATAAAAGTAGCACTAACTACTATTTATTCATTTATTTTTGGTGAGAGCAGGAATGCGGGGAGGGGGCCCTTAGGCTATTAGGTACCTCCAGCAAAGCAATCAATTATCCCGAGGCTCAGTCTGATATTAACTCCCTATACAGCATGGACGATATGCGCGGTGGTACATGCAGCTAATGCAATGAAGTATCAATCACAGCTGATCCGATAGTCTCTGCTACCACCTCATCTAGTTAGAAGTCGAGCAAATGAAAACCCATGATTGGACCGATAAACTGCGATGCTACCTAACACTTTGTCGGGATATATCATATAGCATCCACGCACTAGTTATATGTAGCCAATATCTATAGTGACACAAAGCCTCCCTTGGCTGTAAAATCAGTGGTGGTGGTATATTTTTTAGTGAAGTCGCCTGATACCTAGGTGACTCCTAGTATAGGACTTGGTATACAATTCCGTTGTGCAAAAGTTATGCTCATATTTGTGTACCTAGGTAATACATAGGCATATTTAAAATGCAACAACTAGTTACGGTTCTTGAACCTTACTCTCAGAGTGAGTAAGGGATTCATCTTCACTTATACCCAGTCTCAAACCCCCCAAGGCTCAGGTAGAAGTAATCTCAATATCTATGAGTCATCATACCGTTCCGAAATCTTGGGAAGATGCTCTGTTTGCCATTCTCCATCTATCTCTACTATTCAGCGAGCTTTGCAATACTCCCAGTATTCCGCATTGCTCAGAATCAGTCAGAGCTAGAACACGGGGTTGCCTTACTCTAGCTGGAGTTATAAGGATAATACTAGCGTGAACGTCGCTGTGAGTGAAATGGATTCTCACATCGTTGGGAATACCTGGACTGCATTGGATGGGCTACAACAGGGCTGTGCTTTTTCGCCTAAGATTTAAAAACCAGTCATGGAATATTTTTTGAGACTGACGATCAATATGACCTTTTAGAATCAGTTCTGTTAGCAAAGACAGGCTGGCATGGATTAGAACAAAGCGATCAAGCAATCTGACGGATCTTGCTCGCTCCTGCACAGGGCATCGACCATATGGTGCAGTTGGTCACATTTGCTTAGTTTGTCAGAAGCTGATAGAGTGTTCCATCTCTGTTCAAAGGTAGCACCATTCACCAACTCCATGTAGGAAATTATCTCTGTCATTTCTCCACCATCCATAGACTTCCATAACAGGCACGCTATCGTCAAGGTATGTTCGGATTATCCACAAGCACTGGCCCTCTGGAATAATGGGTCTGCGACCAACGTTGACCATCAGATTCAAGGAGGGAACGGGAATTGGGGAGTATAGCTTGCTTTCTTCTATTGTAGAACGCCTTATCGCATCTGCGGCTTCTCTGACTTCGGCGGCGGTAGGGTGTTCGCAAGACAATGACGATTTGAAGAAAAATGAGAGTTCGGGAAACTATAATTTCCTCATGAAGAATCATACACCATGAGAGTCTCGGATGGGTTTGACTTGTAGAATGATGGGGCTCCATGGCCGACAATGCCAGTGAGTGGTGAAGATCTCATTACTAGGAGGGCATCACTAAACCATCAGGGCGCTGCAGCTTCTAACTAGCCAAATGCCCATTCACTTTCAGATCATAATGATTACATATGGACGGACTGTAATACTCGCTCTATTCTTATGATTTAAAGCCTTTCATTCGGCAAAATATTCACCTTTCCAGCAGAACTTGCTTAAGATTATATTCATGCTAAATACCTAGGTGACTGGCATCTGCGCAATAGTGTAAAATCTAATCACACCTCAATATGCAAGCGGTGCAGATAGTAGATATATGTACAACAATCGTCCACCAATCGGACCTTGAATTCAGATAACATCCATGTGTGTCTCTGCAAAGTGGCGTTCATGCCAAGTGATGGTTGAAATCATGGATGAAACCTCAAACGGTGCTGTTGTACCCCTCAAATCCTAGCAACCCGTAGACTTGTTTTGCACAGTCTGACGTCTTGCTGTCTGCAACCAATATTTTATGTATAAACCGTCAGCCTCGACTCCATAAGAAAAGTGCCGGAGCTTCCCAGGCTGTCAGAGGTGAGCATCAGCTTGTGCTTCATCAAATCGTTCTTCTCACTGACTCTCGTCGCGACAAGGATACTGATTTCAGTCTAACCGACAGGCAATATGTACTTGATAGGAAAGATAGGAAAGATAAGCCGCAATATCACAATTTCGGACCCCAATTAATGCTTTTCAAAAACCCTCTACAGGCAGAAATTATAATACAAATCATATTGTAAATTGACTCAGGTCATTAATCGCTTCCATGTTTGACGCTGACCGTATGCTATCGCGGACAGAAAGCGGCCAATGCATCAATGGCTGCCAATCCTCAGGAATAAGTGATGAAAGACCTGTTATTTCTCTCTGGGGCGTGGCTCCTATTGTCCATACATCGGTGTAGTCCGCCATCAGAGTGAAATAATGCGCAAATATTACGAGAGCACGGGGTTGTTTGTCGAGTACGAGCTGGCCGAATTTTGGAGGCAGAAGTCCTAGGTATGCAGCAAGACGCATGGTAACGTATTTTGTCGCTTGCTTAGAGTCAATAGCATATTTGATATTTCCCAGGGCTTCGACTGCCTGCGCATATGTTTCACTAATTTCCGAGCCCCACGGCTCAAGTTCGTCACGAGGCATGGCTCGTTCGAGCAAGTGTGCAAATGCTCGAGGACTGACATCGTCGGGCTGCTTGTGCCATTCCTGGGCGAGGATAGAAGCACGAAACAATTCCATTGTCACTAGCTTTTCAGAGCCGGGGTTCTCTCTAACGCATGTCCATATAGATCGAAAAGTTGAGCCTGCCATGCTCATCAGGCTAAGCCATTCTCCCGGGAGAGTGTACGGCTCAATGTTCCGTTCTTGAAGTCTAGCAAAAATAGTGAAGCGCAGTAGACTGGATGTAAACCATACAGCATCCGCATTAGACAAAGTAACGTTGCGGATTTCCTCGCGGTGGGCTTTGAGCACAGAGTCCATGTATTGGCAATGCGCGTCAGAGCAGTTACTCGATGGCTGAGTTAATGTGAGATGCAAAGATGCCAAGGCAAATATAGTATCTAAAAGAGCTGGGTGCTTCATAGCTAATCGAGGTGCATCTTCGCGCCACACCTTAGCCAACTCTGGTTGGGTTGAAGTCGGCAAGGAGTCAACGGTTTTTGTTATGAATTGAGACATGAGCTGAAGCTCGAGTAGATGCCTTGGGGATCTGCTTGTAGCCACATTTGACGGCGTTGGAGATGAAGATGAAGATGTGTTGTGTCGGTATTGATATCCCGGCTTGAATCTATCGTAGAAACATTCTACTCCATATCGTACGCAGTTCCCACATATTGGATGAACCTCGTCGCACTGTGGCCATCATTTATTATGAGCTATTCAGATCACCGTTATACGATAACAATACATATACAAATAGGGAGCAAAGCACACCTTAACCCGTCGCGAGCGACAAGTCCCACAGCCTGTTTTGGACTTTTTGTGATATGATTTTCTTGATTTCTGTTGACGCTGCGACTGAGGATCGTCAGTGGTAGGGTTCAAAGCGTCTTTCTGATCATTTAAACTCATCTTGCAAGATACATGGATACCAGGTGAATGTCGAGAATAAATCATTTACAAATTGCAGCTGGTGCAGGAGATGATGCCAATATATGATTGGTTGACAGTGCTGACATAATAAACTAACCAATTTCGCACTAGTCAATAATTTCTTGCCTCGTTGCCTTAAGGCCTGAGATGGCCAAGACATCCACGGGCAAAGCTCCCAAAGAAAATCATCATTGATCGATCTTCGCCTTTCACGCAGTATAAACACACATTTATCTCGTACAAACCAATTTTGATAGCTCAATATGCCTCTCATCAACGAATGGCATGCATCGCTGCCGTGTATGTCTTCTACTGAAACCCACTGTGCTACTTGCAGCTAACAGCAGAAAAAAAAACCCCCAGACATCGACGGAGAACCAGGAGAGCAGGCTCGCGCAACAGCCCAGAAGCTTATATCCGCAGAGCTGTCTCCAGAACACAGCTCGACCCTCCATCCAGCCATTCCAGCGTTACCTGGATCTCGCTTTTCACCGCTCATTGAACAAGAGCTCGCTCGGAAAGAAGCTGGTCTCCCACTAACGGGTGGGATCGACCTGTCCCGCTACGAAGCGCCAGAAGCGCCCGAGGGTCCCTCCAACACAGAAGACGAAGCCTCCAAAGCATTGCAAGAATGGAAGGCCACTTTGCGCAAAGCGTACATATCAAGCTCGCATCTGTCCATGCGCCACAACAACCTTACCCTTCTTGAAGAACATGGCAAGAATGCATGGCTCATCGGCAATTCCCAGTTGGAGGACATCTTGCGTGATGTCGAGAAGGAGTTGGCGGATACTAAGCAGGCTGTTGAAAACGTTCATAAAGACAGGAAGCTTGCTCAAGAGGCTGGGCATGGGGAACTTGCCGGTCTGGAAGATACGTGGAGACGCGGCGTCGGCTCTGTACTCGATGTCGAGGTTGCTGCGGAGAATTTGAGAATGCAGATCCTCGACCAGCGTCGTCAACAAGCCCAGCAATCCGCTCGGTAAGATCTGGCGCGTGACCGATTCGACATACATGGCGGTGTAATACTGTCTGCAATGCCGAGGACAGTTATTTCTCTCTTCTACCAGTCATCGATAAGCCGAACATTAGAGTTGTCTAAGTGGCACACATGCCATGTCGGCCTTAGCGATGATTACTCGAAGAATCCCTAAACAAAGTGTTTGCCTACTCGACAAGATCCTCGCAAACGTCACAGAGACGACACATTGAGCTGCAAGAGTTATATATTCACTGATCAGTGAGAACTTGGTACCGTGGACTCTACGCAAAGCCGTTTGAATGCCACGCTGGATATGCTCTCATCCCTCGTCTTTTCTTCTGAAGGAGACGTGTCGCTCCCACTTCCCTCCACATGTGCCTTCTGTACAGAACTCGAGGGATTTTGAGAAAGTCACTGGTTTTCTATCTCCTGTGCATATATATCATGACGCATAAGCTAGAGGTGACCCTAAAATGAACACATTTTACAATTAGAATCCCGCATTACGCCATACGCTTCTACCCAGTAACAAAGGAAACGGCCGTTAGGTAGTTAACAAAGGGTGCCCTAGGCACCAATGCATACGTATGTATTATGGATGGCATAATGGCATTGGCCCCGATATAAAATCGGCGTAAATTTCCCGACTTTCTTGAGAGTGTGAACCTTGACCGGCGAATGAGTATAACTTACTTACCTGGGTACAAAGCTCTAAAGACTCATGGCGGTTATTGCAATGCAATTAGATGTATCATAGCTGGACACGTTCTGGGAGCTCACTCGCAGGCATAAACTTCCATCCGATATGATGTATCGAATTCTCTGTATACTGGATCTATCACTCGACAGCCGGCTTCCTGATCGAGTGCTCAGTGAGTCATGATATGTAAGGATGTAAAGTCGGGATTCTTTCCAGACGGTTTTTCCCAATTGGGATACGAAGCGCTACTTTCCCCAATACGGCAGTTTGGCCTCCGGCTTTCGGTGCGAGCCCTCATCCATGGACCCTCCACACTTTCCTCTTCCAGGCACTTCTAAGTTCTGGTAAATAAAAATTTCCGCCTGGGACTGCCTGCAACTGTCTGCGTTGCTTTCCTCTCCTCTTGCGGGCGCGAGTTTTCATATTATATACTTGGAATATTGACTACATATTTGAATTGAAGCTATAATTTTTCCCTCTTATCCTCCGAGTCTGATATCGCAGAACGGCAGGGCTGCACTGTTTTCCGGCTCATATCTCAAGTGCAAGTCATTGACGCTTGAAACCCTCATCTCATGGGTTACAAAATGGCTACTAAAACAACTTCCCCAGCCGCTGACAGCAGCAGCAACAACGAAAAATCCACAGAATGGACAAAGGATAGTGAAAAGGCAATGGCGGCGCACGGCCAACAAAGAGGATCCGTGGGATCTTCAGACAGTGACAGTCTATACGAAATCCAGCCCGTTCGCAGCGAGCGCCAGGTCCATCCTGAGCTCAGAGGAACAGGCGACGGATTGCTAACGCCACAAATCTCTCGAGTATCGCATACCTCCAAGGCTCGCAAAATCACCACCGCAGGCACAACGGGAACGACCGATCCAGACTTTGAGATTGATTGGGATGGTGAAAATGACCCTGAGAACCCATGGAATTGGTCCCTGCCCTATAGAGCAATGTGCATCGGGTTCTTGTCTTGGAATACATTGGTGATGTATGTTTGTGCCGATTCAATCATCCATTGATAGGCACCTTCAGTACGCAGGGCAGATTAGATGGGTTAACATTTTGATGAATATAGTGTTCTTTTTTCCACGAGTTATACCTCCGGTACCTCGCAGATCGTCGAGCAATTCAACACCACCGATACCATTGTCACCTTGGGTTTGACATTCTACCTTTTGGGCCTGGCAATAGGCTCTGTCGTGATGGCTCCGCTCAGTGAAGTCTGGGGAAGGAAACCGGTCACAGTAGGAGCTATGATAGTATTCAATGTCATGATTATTCCAGTTGCCGTAGCCAGATCAATGGTCGTTATCATCGTGTTCCGATTCATTGGCGCTCTGGCCGGAAGTGTGATGGTCAGCAGTGCCCCAGGAATGGTGGCCGACATGGTCCCGGCAAAAAACCGCGCTCTTGCATTCTCGGTTTGGAGCATAGGCCCCATTAATGGTCCAGGTATGCCATATTCATTCTCTGCAGTACAACCTTAACACTGACGTTGCGACAAGTTATTGGTCCTATCCTCGGTGGTTTTGCAACTCAATATCTTGGTTGGCGATGGTCATGCTGGATTAGTCTCATGCTTGGCGGTGTTTCTCTAGCATTTTCCCTCGTTATGAAAGAGACATATGCCCCGGTCATTTTGCGGAAGAAAGCCGCTCGGCTTCGGAAGGAAACAGGGGATTCACGGTGGCATTGTCGGTACGACTACAAGGTTCCGCTCATAGAGACCATGAAGACCAACCTAAGCCGTCCGTTAGTCATGGCAGTTTTAGAGCCGATCTGGTATAGCCCTAGCCCCCTCTTTAAAACAACAGAGAGAGAACTGATTGTTTCGATATAGTATATTCTGGAATCTGTATATTGGAGTCGTCTATGGTATCCTATACTTATGCTTCACGTCATATCCGATTGTATTCGGTGATATCAGAGGGTGGAGTCTCGGAGTATCTGGTTTAGCATTCCTGGGAATCGGCATTGGAGCAATGACGACAATCACTATGGAGCCTCTATACCGACGGATGATCCAGAGACACAAGAAAGACCCCGAGACCGGCGAAGTATATCCAGAGGCCATGGTGTCGGTGATTTGCATCGGCTCAATTCTGATCCCCATCGGCGAGTTGTGGTTTGCGTGGACGTGTGCCCCCGCCTCAATTCCCTGGCCGGCCCCAATCGCTGCTGGCATCTTTTTCGGTGCTGGTAATACAGCCGTCTTTATTTACTCTTCTAACTACCTGACAGTCAGTTACGGTATTTTTGCAGCTTCTGCACTAGCAGGTAATTCCCTTGTGAGAAGTGTTCTTGGTGGCATTATGCCTTTGGTGGGCACATACATGTACGATAATTTGGGCCCTAACTGGTCCGGCACCCTTCTCGGTCTGTTGGAGGTGGCCTGTATTCCGATCCCGTTTATATTCTGGAAATACGGGCACAAAATACGTCAAAAGAGCGGATTTATTCGTATGATGCAAGAGGATCAGATGAAGCTGAAGGGCAGGAGAAAACCTAGAGAGGTCGAAGGTGGCGTTGCAGTTGAAGATATCGAAAAGGGCAACGCTGCTCGAATAAATGTCGAAGAATAATAATCCAATAAAAGTCAGCCTATCAATGGAAAAGATAAATGTGTTGATGTGGTTTAGCCTCGACTGATTTGTTGTTTTCGAGGCCCTAAATTGGAAAAGTTGCAAGCCCTTCAGGTTGTTTTCATGGAGCAAGTCTCATACGTAGATGAATGCTGAGCTCGGTATAGTGGTGAAGAAACCAACCGAAACACAAAGATAAATCAAAGGCCCCGTCGAAACCTCCGATTTATTGCTTGCATATCCGACACGCTCTGCTCGTATTCAGCAACACGTATGGCACCGGCATCAGATATCATGACGGCTTGCACGTAGACAGCAGCATCATCCCTTTCTCCCTGCAAATCCTCAGGTCTAATATATCCAAAGACATTCAGCCAAGTGCCGATTTGCAATTCATCTGCTTTGATGGTGTCGAGGACGTGGTAAATGTCAACTAGCACTTTCGTAGTATGGTCACTACTACGGCGGCTTTTGTTTTTTGCGTCTTTGGTAGGAGAGGAGAACTTGTGCTCGAGCTCCAGTCTGCCTTGCTTGATATCATATCGTGCAACGCTTTGATCTCGTATGTTAGTATTGAACAACAATTCTAGGTATTCATAATTTCGGCGTACCATCCTAGAAATCTGACTTTGGTATGTAAAGGGAGAGATGGCAGCTCGTGCATGAAGACAAGGCGGGTTGGTAGTGGGCCATTCATTGTGTATTGTTCAGTAGTAGCGTGCTAGTGCAAAATCAGCTATTAGACAGCATATTCCGAATGATTAAAAAAAGAAGTCCTACTAAGCAGTAAATCAATTATTCTCGAGGCTGCTGGATAATGATATGTAGGAAATGCACACGTGATCGCACCACTCCGATTGGCGCGTGGGCTTGGCCTGGGCCCGGCAGCGGAAAGATGTCATACGGAGACTTGGAGGGGAACGCCGTATCATCCATGCCTGCTTGCTTCCCAGGCTACCACGTTGTGTTGCGCGCAAAACGAGCGACATACTACCACCGCCTGTTGCTTTGCTGCCTGAACAGGTTTGTATCAATATCCGCCTGACCTTTTTCTTTTTCTTTGCCCGTGAGCAACGGCCAGTGCCGATAAGGAAGTTGGTTGGTGTTTTCGATTCCCCTCCTCGGCGGTGGTCGTTATAACCGAGAGAACACACATAAAGGGACAGGGTCATTTATCTCTTCAGTAACAGGAAATCAAGAAGACTCTACGACTGTCTGAACCCCCAGCAAGATGTGGTCGTGGTTCGGTGGCCAGTCCGCGCAAAAGCGCAGAGATGCGCCCAAGGAAGCCATTCTGGGACTCCGGGCACAGCTCGAAATGCTGCAGAAGAGAGAGAAACACTTGGAAAATCAGATCGCAGAGCAAGAGGGGATAGCCAAGAAGAATGTCACGTCGAATAAGAATGGTGCGTTATACTCGTACTCTTGAAGATTGGGAGAAAGCTTTTATGTCGTACTGATTTTGTGATGGACAATTTATAGTTGCCAAGGCCGCCCTGAGAAGGAAGAAATTGCATGAGAAGAACCTCGAACAGACCCAGAACCAGATCATTCAGCTCGAACAACAAGTTTATTCGATCGAAACTGCCAATATTAACCAGGAAACACTGTATGCCATGGACAATGCCGGAAATGCCATGAAGCGCATGCACGACGGTCTCACGATGGACAAGGTTGATACGATGATGTGAGTATTATATTCTTTTCCACTGCATCTCCCTTTTTCATCAAGATCACAAATAGACTAATCTTAAACAGGGACAAATTACGAGAACAACAACAACTCGCCGAGGAAATCGCAAATGCCATCACAAGCACGCCGCTAGGCGAACAGCCAGACGAAGACGAGCTGGAGAATGATTTGGATCAATTGGAGCAGGAAGCTATAGACGAGCAAATGCTCAAGACGGGCACTGTCCCTGTGGCCGATCAACTCAATCGGCTGCCTGCGGCTGCGAATGGAGAGCGTGAGTTCCCCTTCCCCTCTCTTTATATATATATATATATTCTAAAGACAAACAACTCACGACTTTCTAGTCGGCAAAGGCAAAGCCAAACAAACAGAAGAAGAAGACGATGAAGAAGCCGAATTGGAGAAACTTCGCGCCGAAATGGCTATGGGCTAGACGCCTGTATCTTAATTATTTAAACAACAATCACAATCCTGAACTCGAATTCATACTTACATCTGATATACTTCATCATTGCCATCACTATTACCATCATCGCGGAATTTTGTCTTGTCTTGTTTTGATGTCGCCGCGGTGCTTTTATCATATTGTGTTCTTTATGTGAGGGATTTTTGTCTCTTTTTGTCTTTCCGACTTTGGTGTTAAAGCAAGAAATTCTGTCTCGATATCATTTATGAATGAATGTCTTATTTACTTCCTATTATTGTATCAAGTATCAAGCTCGGAATAGAGATCTTGGTATCTACGTAAGCACCTAGTATCTACTCGAATGTCTATATAGATCTCCAGGGTTATCAAGACAGCTAAGAACCATGCATCTCAAATCAGAGAACTGTGTTGAAATTGGATTTATTAAGCATATCTCATGTCTCGCTTCTATGGTATTAGAAATGATATTAATGATACATCCATAAAGAAACCGCATAATTGTAATTGCCCAGGCACTAGGTATCATGGGTACAACATGAAAAGAAAATGTCAAAAAGAATGTGATATCAAGTAGATTGATTGGCTGGGGGGGGG
>NW_017971439.1:103085-351785 GCF_001907595.1 Talaromyces atroroseus | reverse complement strand
GGGGGGGGGGCATTTCGGCATAACTGCTAAATTTAACACAAAACAACACATTCACATTCACAATGGCAACGTAACATGCAAAATGCAACCATAAATTATCAGATAATGCATTTTTACTATTCGTCTTTCAAACTTCCAATCAAATTCCGCAATGCATCAAGAAGAACAGCTTCATCTTTGGGCTCTCCATCGGGAAAGGAGCTCTTATCGGCATGTCCCAAGGCGCGTGCACGCGCACTTTTAAGTACCTCGCGAATATAATTCTTGTCGTCATAGTCTTCCGTTAGGACAGCCTCGAAATCGTCAATTGCCTTGTTTGCTCGTTCTAAGAAGGACATTGACGATTCGGGCTCTGCAGTTGGCGGGCATGACGGCGGTGGTGGCGGTTGGTGCTGCGGTTGTTGAGAATGTTGCTGATGTTGAGGTTGATATGCTTGTTGTTGAGGCACGGGATGCATTGTCTGTGAAGGTTGTTGAGGTGTAGAGGGTGGAAGTTGGCCGGATTGAGGATATTGTTGTATTTGATTATTGACTGGGGGTGAGTATGAAGCGAATGAAGGGGGAGGATGTTGCTGATGAGATTGATTTGGTTGCGTCTGTTGGTGCGGTTGCTGCTGTTGCGGTGGATGTGGTTGTGGTTGTGGTTGCAGCTGCGACTGGGGTGGTTGATGCTGCTGAGGTGGAGGAACAGCGTCTGGCTGCCTTTGATGCTCCATCGTTGGTTGTGGGGGAGGTGGCCGATTTGCCTGTTGGAGTTGGATAATCTCTGGAGGTAGGGCACAAGGATAAGGCGATACGTAGTTGGAGGGTCCTTGCTGGGTGAGTGCTGGAGGAAGGTTGGTATTTCTGAAAGGAGCTGGCAGGGATGACTGAATCGGGGGTGCAGGAGGTGCTGGAGGTGCTGGCGGACGTTGGTAAGGATTAGGCTGAGGTGGTCGAGGTGCGTTGAAAGGATCGGATGGATGTGCGGAAAATTGGAACTGCTGAGTTTGCAGACCTTGGTTGGAATATGAATGGCTCGGAGGAGGCATGTAGTGTTGATGAGGAGGCTGGTGAGGGATATGCGTTGATGGAGGCGGAGGTGACGGTCGCCTTTTCTTTTCCTTCTCCACCGATGCCCCAGCTCGGAGCTGCCATGACCAACCCTTGCCATCTCGTTCTGCATGCTCAAACAGCTGCCTATTGCCATTCAGATTGTGGCGGACACTAGATGTCCAACCTTCAGTTTCGCATTTGAATCTGAAGTACGGGTATTTCAATTTGAGCGCTCTGTAGATTTGCTTGAGCGTCATTGGCGTTTGTGATTCTGTCAAGGCGTCGAAGATGAGGACAGCGTAATTATAAGGAGGTTTTGCCAGTTGCTCTTGCGTATAAGACGATTCAGGAGGGTAGTCAGGGGACGGAGACCGAGACGGCTTGCGTTTCTTGGGAGGCGGTGGCTTCGGATATTCCACGACCTGCTCTGGTGGTAGCTGCTCACCACCTTCGATAGACTCAATTGGAACATCAATGATAGACCCATCCGGCTGCTTGCGCTTGACAAATTTCTTCTTTTCTACCGGCTTAGGAGTGGCAGGCTCTTCTACCGAATCCTCCTTGCGCGGTTTAGGAGGAGGCTTGATACGATTCGCCGGTGGAGGTGTTACGCCGCCATTCGCCTCACGTTTGGCTGCTAGTTTCTGTTCTCTAGCAATCTCAGCACGCTCCCGCTTCGACATGATTCCGTCCTTCGGCGGGCGTCCTGGTCCGCGTCGCTTTGGCTGTGGTGTTTCGGGATTGCCATCAATTGACACATCGGCATTCGCAGAATCGCTCGGCGCTTTCGTCTTAAGAATGAGCTTAGTCACTCTCTTGTCTGTGCCTTCTTGACTATCAATATCGGAGTCATCCGCTGCATCTACATCGCCAGTGATGTCTTCGGCAGCTTCTCCTGCCAAAGCCGTCCCATCTTCACCCATCAAAGTATCCTCTAGTCGATCGGCACCTGTTTCACCGATAGGCACATCAGGCAGGAGAAACCTGATCCGAACGCCTCCAATTTGAATGTAATCTCCGCTATGCAACGGCCTCAGTTGTCCCGGAGCAAGCCAATCAGCACCAATGAACGCGCCGTTTCGGCCCATAACCTCCATTTCAAAGAAACTTTTGTCGAAATTATAAGCGATCTTCACATGCTTTCGTGAGATGCCCTTGTGACCAGCGGAGCTGCCGTCTGCAGTCGCCGGTGGATGGATTGGAATGGTTGGACAAGCATCGGGTGAAGGTAACAAGGCTAGCATGTCAACCGGTTTGGCGTCGCCATTGCCATTGCCATTGCCGTCATATAAAGACTGCATAGCAAGAGCATTATAGTCTGTATGGTTTGTCTGAAGCTGGGCAGGGGTTGCATGAAGCACAGACTCCGGCTGAGATGAAACGGAGGACCGACGACTTAGCTGCGAGATGTGATGGGGTACATCCGGGTCAAATCCCATTATGCCACCTCGATCACTTACGACGCTTCCAACGTATGCACTGCCGTCGCGTTTGACTCGAATGGGAGTGTGAGAGGTATTACCACCGCTGGAGCTCTTGTTCTTATATTGCCTCCCCATGGCTTGTCGGACTTGCATTTCGCGTTGAAAGGCAGCGCGTGCCGCCCGGACATCTCGACCAAGGATGAATGAATATGTATTCACGTAGAAATGACCATCATCAAATTCGAGTTTCGCAAAAGCTTGGATGCGCGGCTCGGAGCCAGCTATCGAGGCAGCCATATCATTATAAGAAGCAGAGTAAGCCGAGATATCAGGAAGACCTGACATGTTGATTTCTTGTGACAAAAATGCATTTGCCAGCAGGTCATGCTGTTGGAGAGGATCTAGGCCGTTTTTGATCGCGGCGTCGGCATCAAAAGGCGCGAAGATGCCACCATTGGGGTCATGGCTTGTCTTGGAGAGCGGGTCTTCCATAACTCCAGTGATCATACCAGGGATTATTGCGGCATTCGCCGCGTCTTGGGCATCACCTATAGCTTTTTCTGTTTTTAACATGGGTTGATCTTGTATCTCCGTGGTGGTGGTGGTGGCAGGCATATTCTCCTCCTGATTTGAAAAAGCGGTAAATCCATTCTCCGTGTCCACCTGTGTCTGCTGAAGTTTCGCATCAGTGCGATCCGCGTGGAAATTTGTCAATGGCATTGAGGAGTCCTCGTAAGGCGCTGCGGGTGTCGAGGCATCTGTCAAGGGCTCTGCCAACGGTGTCCGGGGAAGATTTTCTGGCGTACCAGGTGCGGCGGATTGCGCTGTGACGTTTCCAAGTAACTGAGCGAGGAGAGACGTGGCTGCGAAATGTTTCTCTTGATCTTGTTGGCCCTTGTCGCCATTTTCTGGCGAATCCTTCTGCTCCTTGACTATGCTGTCCGACGACGCTGAGACTCCTTCCTTTTGCTCGCTGTTCTTTTCTCCGAATGCTTCTTGTTCACCGCACACCCTTTCATTTTGCATTTGTACTTGCTCGTCATTGACTTTTTCTCCAGATTTTTCTCCTCCGGGCACTACCGCATCCAAATTCCTTCCGGAGTCGTTTCCCAAGGTTTCTACCTTGACTTCGACAGGCGGTTCCTGCGGCAGACCAGACATAACCGGAGAGACAGCACGGTTCTGTCTTGAAGCAGCGATATCAGTACTTAGATCATGGTCCACTGGTTTTTCGCTGGTGGTGGCGCGGGGGACGTTGTCGTGGTTATGGTGGCTGTCCTTGTTATCAACAATCGCATGGCTACTAGCACTAGCAGCAGCAGCAGCGATGTCTATTCCAGGATCGGGAGGGCGATGGCCCACCGCTGCTGGCGCTGTCATGGTCTGCAAAGACGACATGACAGGCTGCTGCATTGCAGCTCTGGGTGAGCGGTTGCTGGTACTCGAGACTGGATTGCGCAGAGAGCAGAGCAGGGCGGTGAGATCGAGGCCATCGCAAGAAGTTCGCTCGACCTTTTCCGACAGTTCTTTGGACGGGGCCAGCCCAAAAAAAGCAAAGCAACTTCCCGGGCGGTGACCTGCGCGGCGTGGGTGCCAGAAAACTCAGGCATGCTGCATTTCCCCGGAAGGCAGCGACGACGCTGGTTCGCAGGGAAGGAAGGCGAAAAACGCCTGCGGGGCCCGCTTCTTTTTTTCTGCGCTGGTAATGACGGCCTGTGATTGGCCGTCATGCGGGTCTGCTCCGCTGAAGATTTGCCTAGTTTGGTTTGGCGCGGGCTCCGCCGGGCCCGTCCCTGCCAATAGAAAAATGCAACCTTGAGCACGCAGCGGGTACTCTGAATCAACGTCACCAGCCAATCACAAGCCATACAGCATCTGGTTCTACACTGTATGACCATAACTACATAGAATTATACCTATACTGCACTATTCAAACTGACCATCTGCTCAGTCTAAGATATCAGCTCTTCACAACTAAATCGCTCCTGATAACCCACTTCTCCCCACGCCGCACCTCCTTCCCCTCATGGAGAAGACAGTGCTCTCCATGGCGATGCAGAAGCGCCATTCCGACTTCTGGCGCAACCGATATGGGTGCACTGCCCTCTTCTTCCGGATAAAAGACTGTTTCCCCGCCTTCAGTCATGGTCAGGTAGATGAGTAGAGTCCATGTTGTGCGTGCAGTTAGCGTTTTGGACGAGGATAGAGGAGTTTCAGGGAATTGGATGGTGTTGGATTCGTCGTCTGTTTTGTAAGCCTTTTCCCCTCTCGTTGAATGTCAAATGAAACAAAAAGTCAAAAAAGAAAAAAAAAAAAAAAAAAAAAAAAAAAAAAAAAAAAAAAAGAGGAAATAATAAAAACATACAGTGTTGCGCAAAAAACTGCCCGGGCGTATATCGATATATCCTAATATTCGGATTCAATCCTAACGGCGTGCCGCCCCAAATGCGAGCATTTTCTTCTCTGTCATCTTTCTCTTGATCATCATAATCACCGTCTACACCCCTCCGCTCACAAACAATTTCCTTCAACGAAGTCGAACTCCAAAGCATCTCCGCAAATGCCGCATCCTGGACCTGGAACCGGTCGTTGACGCGGACCGCATCATCTCTGCTTTTGGGTTTGAGTGGCGTAGTTGTTAGATTTATTCCTGTAGTTGTAGATGGAGAAGACAAGAAGGAGATGTATGATTTGCACAAGTTGGCCGTGAAGAAGTTCCGGATCAGGTAGACTTGGTCTTTGAGGAGTGGTTCGATGTATAGATCTGAGGCGGGCACTAATGGGCGGAGAGGGGGCCAGTTTGGTGGTGGAGGACTGGACTTGATTTTGCTGGGGACAGTATTGTTCTTGCTGGATGCTTTTTGAGATGGCATTGTTTTGATGTGGCTGTGCAGTAGAAATTAATCTTTATGGTTGGTTGTAGGATGTTTTGAGTGGCCGATAGTTGAATAACGTATTTCCCGGGTAAACCGAACACCCGAGTAAACTGAACACCTGGGACCCACCTAATTTTTTAAGGTCATATATGTGACGACCGCGTAGGAATCCTGCCGGAGCTTACTAGGTAGGTAAGCATCTTCGTTAAAAAGCCCTAGAAGCCCTCCCCTTCGCTCGATCACGTTGATCATTCACGGGGTGTAATTTACAAAATGACAATCAACCATATCTTTGTCTGGGCCACGGCAGCCAAATTTCAATCCTTGCGGTCATTCTATCGTGCCATACTACAGCCAGTCGGCTATACTGAGATGATCTGCGCCAATAGCAACACTCTCATCAGATACGGCAGTGACTATCCTTATTTTTGGCTAAAGCAATTGCCAGAGGACAAGAAGCCGCTCCCAGCCCATATTGTGTTTGATGCTCCAAGTGAGATTGCCCAATATGGAGATCAAGCCAGCTAGCTGACAGAGATGGATAGGTCGAGAAGCAGTAGAACAGTTCTACCAAGTCGCACTGTAAGTCGCGTGAAGCCCTCTCGAAATACCCCCCTTTTTTATACCTAGTTATCACGGATGGCTGACAAAGTTCTAGACAGCACGGTGGGCGTGACAATGGACGACCAGGAATACGAAAAGAGATGAGCCGCTAGCCGTACTATGCGGCTTTCATCTCTGATTTGGATGGAAACAATGTGGAAGCTGTCTTTGTGCCAAAGTAGTTATAGTCGTACTGGAAGGACATCTACGAATTTACGTTCCTTGCACTATATTTAGCAGGTTATTCTATTGTTGTACTACCTCGAGGAATTGTCTAAGCACTCTCAAACTATTCTAACCATCTATCCCAGACACCTCCATCTGCAAGTCGTCTTGTCTCTCTTTTCTCTGTTATCATTCTTTATTTTTCATCTTCATTCTCGTCTTCCTCTTCATACTCCTCATCTTCATCCTCGCCTTCCCTTTCCTTTTCCTTCATCCTTGCTTCCTCGTCTTGCATTTCCCATATTCTTGTTGCCATTTCTTTCAAATCATCTGTATTGAAGCTGATGTCTCCTTCTTGCTCTCCTTGTGCAGGGCGGAGGAGGAGATCTTCGAACGTAATCGTAAGGGGGCTCTGGTTGGTGGCACAAATTCCGTTCTTGCCTTCAGACAGCATTGTTTGGAACTGCTTAGTCGGCCCTTGGTCGTACCCCCATTTCTCGAATGTTATCTCCTTCTTGTCCTGCTCCACAGAAATTACGATGACCGTTCTCACGTCTCCCCCTGAATTCTCTATCCACCATCGAGCGTCCAACCGCAGTTTTCTCAAATCCTCCGAGTATCCGACCTCGACCGCTAGGGTGGGCCACTTTGTGCTGCGGCCCCTTGGCAGGCGCCGTGGCTGATACGATTTGTCGGGTTGCTTCTCTCGGTCTTTCCCCCGTCGACCGGCGTTCTCCAAAAACCGAAGGCTTTTGTCTAGGCGACCCATACTCTGCAGCTTATAAAGCAGCTCTGCGGAGAAAACTCCCTGGGTTACCCCGTGAGTGTACGACGGCATTAGAATTAGAAGAACTCCGAGACGTGGTAAGAAGGTATCTGTGAGACGGGAATCGGGGAAGTCTCTGTGGTAGATGTCCTCGGTTATGCCGTGAAACACAATGAATTCACTTCTATTCAGAAGCCAAAGGCGATAACACTCTCGCCGTTTGATGGCGAGGAAGTCGCGTTTGTTTGTGTACGCATATTGGCGGGTGTCGGCGCTTAGACCAAATAGGAAGTCGACGTCGACTGCCTCGAAAGGCGCAATGGCGGCCATAATCCGGCAGTCTTTCTAGGGCTATCTCGAAAATTTGGTGTAAAGCAGATGAAAAGGCCAGACGAAAGACGGTCACGGTCAATGCACAATCTCAGGTCCCACGGATGATGACGTATCAAACTTAATACCATGGTCACTCAATTTTTTGCCGCCGTAGAACAAAGTCGGAATAGTTTTACACATAGGAGGATACAGACTCACAAGATGTCGACCTGGAAGGAGAAAGTTCCGAGGACTCTACGAGAGACGCTGGAGAATGTGATAGTGACAGCGGATTATGACCGCTATTCCGAATACAGCATGTAACCCACCATGTTACGAAACCAACTTGCATGACACTAGCCCAGACTAGTACTATACAGGCAAGGCACCATATTAAAGCAGCTAAAACTATAACCAGTTATTATCACGCACCCGGATGACTAGGCAGTAGGGGCCGGTTAGATGTTTTTCAGTTACCTATTGCACCGAGTACGACAGACTCTAACGCGACCAACGGCAGGCCTCTACCACTGAAATAGATATAAAAAATAATACCATTGTATGATATTATCTCGCAGGTGACTACTGACTTACGTCTTGCTGCGTACAGGCATGGCTAAGTATAGATAACTTTGGAACAAATTCGACATATAGGGATAACCCGCCGACATTTTGAAGAGTCCCCGACACAGGTAGTGTCACTTAATATTGCCAAAATATTGGGTGCCATCTCGCTAGTAGAAAATGTCAATGCCCCTTCTTTCTCTATTGTCGAGGCTACAAGCTTGTTGCTGTCTGTTAGCCCCGTCCCCCGTGTCCATCGAATGATAGCACCGCAGAGGGAGAGATAATCAGACCAGCTCTCGCATTCGCATCGACGAAGAAGTGTTTCCAAGGTAAGCTTTGGCTCGGCATACAAACTATCACCACCGAATATGCCATGATTGAAACATAATAGCAACACTGCGACTGTAGGTCTTGTAATGAACCCATTACTTCTGTTCTGCCGTACGATAGCGCCCAGGAATCGGATAACATTGACAAGCATCTATACGATCAATCTCCTTTCCATAGTCTGAGATAGCTGCGAAAAAGGTGACCTCCCTAGGCCTTCCTTGGAGTAAACATAATCGACCAGCGCGTTGAAGTCTTGTGCTGAACCCTGGTTGAATGGGACCAGTCAAAGTTACCGCACCGTCAGAACCGTATCTCTCATAGATCTGCTGACAAGATCGAGCTGCATTGCAAACAGGTCTGCTTGTAGTCATTATCACCCGAGCTCCACCGATTAACAGACCCTTGACAGCTTCAATTGCGATTGAACCGGGTCCGGACCTTGGTTGCTGCATTGCCACTCTGAGATCCATTTGGTTGGTGGAATGGGAGGTGTCATTATGGATGTCTCTGTAAGGGTAAATGATAGTAAAACTGTTGGGCCCTCTTGATCATGTTAAGCGCAGGCCATGTAATCTAGCCCGCTACACTACGGCTTTAGTCAAGCAATAAGAAGCAATAGGAACGCCAGGTTGAGCTTCCTGGTACGCCTAGTCTATAATATTCTCGCTTCAAGTTAGGGCTTCGTCTCGGGCGCGGGAATCGGAATCGGAAAATTCCCCGATTTGGAATAACCCCGAAACGGGTTTCGCAGTCCACCTTTCACGGCCTCGCCAACTTACAAGAAGAAGAACCCCGGATTTACCTCCTCTCGGCAGATGGCAGCTTTGAACCAAGCTCCGGCCAGAAAGAGCAATGATTTAGTTTGCCCAGGCTAGCTATACATGCTAGTTTCGAATAAAGCCATGTCCATCATCACCAGAGAAGAGAGTGTCTCAATATCTTTGGATCCCCAGACTCATCCGGTTTAGAAGGACTCGTTAAATTCAATTATGGCGTCAAAACTTCATGTCTACCTCTTCGGAGACCAAACTAGCGACGTGTCGAGCAAGCTAGATCAACTACTTCATATTACCTACAATCCGATCCTGAGAACGTTTTTTGAACGTGTGCATTCGAGGCACAAAGCACTGTTAGCCTTAGCAATGTCAAGAGAGACGGGAATATTATTTGTCATCCTGCTATAATTGATGGATTCACTCAAATCGCTGGGTTCACCATGAACGCTAAAGGCACCACTGATTTAGATCGACAGGTATACGTCAACCGAGGATGCGATCCCTTGCAGATTTTCAAGGGCGTCAGCTATACAGTCACATACCAACTGTATGTTAAGATGATCCGTTCAGAAGGAACAATATATAAGGGCGACGTGATTGTCCTTGATGATGAGGGGGTTACAGCTTCTTTCAAGGGTGTAGCGGTAAGTTTCCCTTGTTCTTTCCAAGACTTCTGTATTTTCTCAGTGCTGAAACTGAGTGGCAGCCGAGGGGTATTCCATGTAAAGCTTTCAATATGGTGTTACAAGCAGCTGTAGAGGGCAGAGAGCTTAACGGCCCAAAAGCGCCTGCAAGTAACCTGACTGCTTCCGCTGTCACTGCTGCTGCTGCTCTTCCTGTGGCACCAAGACCACCAGTAGTGCCTACAATTTCTTCAACAGCACCGGTTGACGCCCACGGTATTGAAAAACTTCCGGTTCAAAAGAGCCCTGTAAAGATGGAAATCAAGCAAACACCTCCAACAGCAAATGTTCAACCTTCCGTCTCACATCGGCCTCCCCCTCAACCTAAATCTGACCACAAGTGGAAAGCGGCTCTGACAATAATCCTAGAGGAAACTGGGCTTTCGGCAGATTAACTCACCGATCAGTGTACATTTGCTGATCTAGGTGTGGACTCACTACTGTCCATGGTAATTAACAGCCGATTTAGGGAGGAACTCGAGCATGACATTGAAGACGAAAGCAATTCAATATTCATCACTTATCCTACAATCTCATTTTTCTGGGCTAATGACGTCTCTTAAAACACTTCAAGTTGAACTTGCTGTAAGTCTCCACTCAATGAAGGTTACCTAGGTAGTATGAGTCCGGTCACAGGAAGAAACATGACTTCCGGCGGCATTTTTGGGGCAGCATCAGCTGCGAATCATCCCCGCCTTTACCTAGCTAGGTACCTACTTCAAGGTATGGGGGTTCAACTTTCATCTGCCCTCCTCCTTTTGCAGCTGTTAGTGGGTTGAAGCATTTTTTTCCCCCTATGCTGCAAACTGCAAATAATAACCAGGAACTTTCCCTCGATGACGAACGCGGACTAGTTGAGTTAACCACACGATTCGCCGGCTGTTGCTTCGTTCAGGCTCTTGCAGATGAAGTTAAATCTGAAAATTCATAGCATCAGTCATTGA
Source organism: Talaromyces atroroseus (assembly GCF_001907595.1). NCBI lineage: Eukaryota > Fungi > Ascomycota > Eurotiomycetes > Eurotiales > Trichocomaceae > Talaromyces > Talaromyces atroroseus. The sequence continues at coordinate 341,304 of NW_017971439.1, read as the reverse complement.
CAATGAATGGTCGATCTCCCTTCGTAGTTAGCCGTGTGCCGTTTCCACTGACCAGCGAGCAATGTGTGATTAGTATCATACACAGCTAGTAAATAATCTAGCTAACAGGTAGTAGTAGGGTAGGCAAGTAATCGGCGTCTTTCTATTAGCAAGATTAAATATTAATGTTTATTCCCAGATTTGATATTCTGACATTTCTTCCACCTTAGAAAAGGCAAATAAAATCCCATAACTGACGGGTACAGTATGAAAGAAAGAAAAGTAATACAGTCAAGTATCATTAACCGCCTTGTTAAAGCTTATATCAGACATGTAAAGGCAAGACAGAAACTACGAACAATGTTTGTAGCCATCAACGCTGGTCATTGGGTCTGACAGCGCGAAAACAAGGCGGATAGTATCAGATCAATAAGCCGAGCAAGGCAATAGCGATGGGTTGGACAAGGTGCACCTACAAAAAGAAGCTTATGCATTAGCTTGACGACTGAGTAGCTACGTAAGAAATAGCAAGAGCTCCAAGCACATACCGCTGCATGTTGATTGGCATTGGATGCCGACGTGGTGGTTATAGCTGACGATGTAGCTGCAGCTGCGGTCCTGGTAGCAGTTGCCGACGTCGTAGTTGAAGAAGCACTATCTGCAACAGACGTTGGAAAAGAGATTATCGTCGAGCCGCCAGCTGATGTTGATGCTGTTGTCGATGCCGATGCCGTGGCCGGCACTGCGTCGCCACCAAAGCCAGCAAAACAAGCACTTGAACTCGCCTGGCCGCAGCAAGAATCAATTCTAGTCTGTGCAAGGCTAGAGCAAAATTTGCACACGCCGTCGACATCTTCTTGGAAAATCTGGCTGAATGCGGTGGCGGGGAGACCAGATGGATTGGGTATTTGATGGATGTAGTTGGTGCATATACTCATAGCCTCTGACAGGGTCCCGACATAGGTCGCAGGGATGGCCGTGGCGCCAACAAATTGAGAGAAGAGTACTGAGTCTGCGTGAGAAAGGGAGAGGAGGGAGAAGAGGGAGAGTAGATGGATGAAGTGAGCTGATGGGCGCATGTTGGCTGTTCACTAGACGTTATAGCAATGAGTCCCGGCATTCAGGTCTTGTCAGATATCTCGGTATGGTGTGTAGGAGGTAAAAATCTACTAGGTATATTTTACTTTGTACTTGGCGTACCTAGGTAGGAAAACACCAATCTTTATAACTGCTGATCTCAATGACGACCTCGGCAGGAGGAATACACCGTGGCTATAACCCCTTTAGAATGTCCGTACTATGAAAAGCTCCATAACCCGGGCAATTTGAGGCGAGCGCTCAACCTGTCAGCTGGAGATTACTTTATCAGTCATTCTAATTATACCAGCCATCCATTGGCAGTCCATTTATTATCAGAGCATACATGCACGGAAATTATCCCCTGTAAAAAGCTTACAACAAGCTTATCATCGCATCCCTGCCGGGGGTCATGCATATTTTGAAGATGACTCGGATCCTCGAGGACGAATGACAGAGCATCTCGCTTCAAAGTTCTGGAGTAAGCGACCATGCCTTGAGGCTGAGCTCGCTTTTGCATTGATACATAGCAATCTCGGTATAATAATAACTCCTGGGGTCCAATGGTGTCTAGACCTTCGGTCAAGCTCAAACATGATGAGCACCGGGAAGAACTGTGTTTATTATTGCCTGAACTAGTTGTTTTTATTGCTAGCACCAGTCACTACTGCAGGTATGAGACGGTTAAGGACCCTTGTCTAGATTCAAACCCAATCCCGCATATGAATCGACGAGGTTAATACTCAGGCCGCTTGCTGATGCAGACCCCAGCCCGTCTCTACTCAAAACCACTCCCTAGGCCAAGTACGCAATAAATAGAAATATCCTTACGGTATATCCAGGTACGTATTGATATGTCAACAAATGGAATTAAACTTAACTTGCTGCGTGTTCCAGACTGGGTGTCACTTCAAAGTTCAAACCAAGTGCAAACGAGTGTATAAGAGAACACAAGACAAACGAAACCTGACAAACAAGAAGAAAACGATATAAGAATGGAAAGAACAAGAAGAAGAAAACAAAGTTATGGAGATGTCTTTGAAGGGTCGACATCGTATTCTGTCCTCCTCATAATCTGCTCCACAGGTCCTAGCAACCTCTTAAATCCGTCACGGCCAAGTCGCGCCACTTTAACGTCTGTTTTGGCTATGACACTGGCTGCTCGAGGTTTATCGTCTAGTAAAGCCAATTCGCCAAAGTAGTCGCCTCGCGAGTACGACTTCACAGACATCCCTGCCTTGGTGGCCTCGGCTTCGCCAGATTCTAGTAAATAAAAGGCGTCTCCAGGATCGCCTTCGTTGATGATTATCGACCCCGCTGCGTATTTGATGGTGTCCAATGCATCTGCGATCTTGGACCGTTCATACGGTTTCAGAGACGCGAGGAGTGGCACTTCTTCAAGGAACGCTTCATACATGCGTCGGCGTTGGAAGGCCGAGTCCATGAGAATCCGCCGAAATGTGATGCGATCCAGAGCCCATAAAGTGGATTTTGCATCTAGCGAGAGGATGGTTGCGGCTCGTGGTGCATTGTACATCAATGCCAGCTCTCCAAATGATCCCCCGGGGCCTATACTCCCAACTTGATTTCCGAGTCCATCCAGCCCGGATTGTGCCGCCCCCGATGGATGAATAAAGACGCCAAAGGCGCCTTCTTCGACAATGTAAAAGTAATCACCAGCATCGCCTTGGGTGATGACTTTGATATCCTTGGCGGGGATGGGTTTCTCGACCAAAGCGTCCAACACCGTCTTGAGATGTTCGTCGTCCAGGTGAGAAAAGAGAAAATTCCCGCTGACGGCTTTCTTCAATCGCGATACCTGATCGTCTGATTTCGGATGGAATGGCGGGCTCCAGCTGTCAGACCCGGAAGATGTGGGATTCAAAGATTCGGCAGACACGGATGTGCGTCGACCCATTGCATAATTATTCGGCAAGCCTTGGGCGGATGAGGTGGATGTGATATCGGCGGTGAAACCCACGCCTTCTCTGTCTTGGAAGGAGCTTCCGAAGAGGCTGCCAGTACTGCCTTTGCTATTATTATTATCACTGCCGTCCTCATTATCGTCATTGCCAGCCCCACCAGAAAACGGGCTCCGTGACGCCGTCCCGCCAGAAGTGGTATGCGAATGCCGGAAACGGGGATCGGTTGGCGAAGCCACTTCATATTCTTCCTCTTCGGATATCTTTGCAAAGGGCGACGCAGCTCCGGCAGCAAAGGGATTCGTCCCCGGAAAGCTGGAGTTGGAGGCCATCTTTCCGGACGGGAGGGGGAGAGGGAAGTCCGGCAGCTGGTTCAACGGGGCGTAGTCGACTCGAATCGACGGCTGAAATAAAATCGGCGCGGAATTGGAGAATCTCGGCGGGCTGGTGTTGGATGGGCCGGGCTGGGCCTCTTCTTCGTGATCGAGGGGAAGACCATGCACGCACTGGATGGCTGGTGAGAGTGGGATGGGAGAAGAGAGAATATTGGGCGGGGTCAAGAGCGAATGCCAATGGACGAGAAAAGAAAAAGCCTGGGATGAAAATCGGCGAGAGGCAATTTGTTGTCTCTATTTTTGATTTTTTTTTTCTTCGGTGGAAAAAAGAAAAGAGAGGAGGAGAAGAGGCGGCGTCTGGGGTAGAACTGAAGAAGAAAAAAGGTCACAGACGCGTGATCTGCGCGGGAAGGTGGGGGGAGGAGGAGGAGGAGGAGCGAACGGCAGGAGGGGAGGGGGCGCTTTCGAAGACTCGGCAGGCAGAGCGAGGCAAATACTGTAGCAAGCCAGCAAGCAAGGTGGGAGCAAGAGTATTTTCTGCAGATGCAGACACTGGTGTTCACTGGAGGTTGGAGAGCGGGGCATCTGTCACTTCATATCGGCGTCACTCAACCAGCCTCTACGATAGTCCTACCATTAATCGACTTGCGAATGCGGTGTGCTTTGACTACGTACACGAATAAAGAAAGGGCCTGCAGCACATAGCGCGGACATTATAGCTCTCGCTGCCTAGGTACATACTGTTTCTGAGTTCGGTCTGCATCGTCGAGGGGGGGGGCGCGCCTACCATCGATGCATGGAAGCCTCTTCCAGAGCACTTCTAGAAACAACCCCGCCTCGTGATTGGCTGCTCCGTTTGCGGCCGAGACACTTTTAATTTTGGCTCATTATGAAATGTGCTGAAGTCATCGAGTGAGCACAGCTGCTGCCTCAGGCATGCTTACGTCAGAGCGGCCCAAGCTCCCTTTTGGCGCCTGCCTGAGGCACCAAGCACAGCGTCGTCGGATTGGTCCACGTACTGCACTGTCGGCCTGATCGTAACCTTGTGCCTTAGGACGGCCTCTATTATATAGTGCGTATAGTATCGCATTCAGTTGATTCCTGGCGGTCGGTCTCATACAAAACCCATTTCTCCTAGTCCAGCGACATAGAGCGGTGTGGTCGTGACTGTCTAGTATGCCGGGCTGTGATTGGCTCAGCCGAGGATCGTGACCCAAACCACCTTCGCCGACGGATCTCCCCGCGCTCTTCCTCACCCACCACTTTCGCTGTACGAGTGGGATACTCTCTCTATATTGTGCCTATCGGCCGTCGACGTTTCCTTTTCATCGACACGCGCCCCGGCCTAGTTACAATTCTTTGCCCGGACTTGACTTGCCGGTACGATGCGCAGTTTCACATTTCGATGGTACGGCTTTCCTCTTCCGCCGAGCACATTGGCGATCTCTACTAATGGACACACGTCTTCTTGCAGGCCGGGCGAGGCGAACGAGGTGTTTGTCAGCGGCACCTTCGACGACTGGGGCAAGACGATTCAATTGGAAAAAAGAGGCGATGTCTTTGAAAAGGAGGTCCAGCTTCCGAGCACAAATGAAAAGATACAATACAAGGTGCGTTGGACGGGTTCTCTTCTACTCTGTTCTGGTCTGTTCTTTCCCGCGACGCCCATCTTAGGCTTTAAAGGGCTGGGCGAATCACAATGCACGCATAGGCACCGAGTTTGCAGTTGCAGATCAATAAACAATATAAAACATTCTGCCTGGCGAGAATCATATTAAATCCAAAAGGCAGAAAAAAAAGGGTGCACAGCCTGAGCGTTGCGGCGCGTCATTCAGTGACGTCATACTCACCGCCTTGGTTGCCTTTCAGTCAACCACATTTTAAGTTCTTATTTCTGCCCCGCCATCGCCGTCGCCCCCTTATCATACTCGCAACCAGACATTGACCCTTCCGTTTCCCTCGCTGACTTATTCAGTTTGTTGTCGACGGAATCTGGCTCACCGACAGCGACGCTCGTCAAGAGAACGACGGAAATAACAACATAAACAACGTCCTCTTGCCTGAGGACTTGACCGCCGCCCCCAACACCGATAAACCCGAGTTCCTTTCGCTGGCAGGAGGAAACACTGCTGCTGCTGTTATGGCTGGCGTCACCCCCGAATCCACCACCGCCCAGCTGGCGGGCGGTGTTGCAAAGGAGACCAAAGATTCAGTCCCTGGTGGATTCCCAGAGACGCCCAACGAATTATCCGTAAATCCTATTCCCGCAACCAATGGCATCGGAAATCCGGTGAAGCTGAATCCCGGAGACCCCCTTCCGGACCCCAGTACTCTTCACAGCAACACCGTGGAATCGACCGTCAGGACAGATAAGGAGGCCTATGAAGCAGACGCAAGCAACCCTGTCATTCCAAATAAGGAAGACTTTAAGACGGCCGATGCTCTCGAAGTGCCACCGCAGGGTGCTGGCCTCGTTCCTGAGTCCAGTCTGCCCCAGAACCCTCCTCAAACAACTGAGCCCGGCTTCACCATCCAATCCGCGCATCCAACTTCAACCACGGCTGCGCTTGCGGCGCAAGTGCCTCTTGAATCTCAGAAGGGCGCTGGCGCAGCCAATGATGTCCCGGAAGTTGTCCAACAGTCTCTTTCAAAGGCCCACGAAACCCCAGAAGCAGCCGCAAACGCAGAAGCTGTTGAGGAAAAGGTAAATGTAGAGAAGGAACTCCAAGATAAAGTCGCAGTTACAGATGGCCCTGCCGCGGTGCCAGCTCCCGAGGTTCCCGGGGTCGTGAAGGACTCCCTAGAACAGGCGCATCAAGACCCCGAGGCAGCAGCTAGCAAAGCTGTTGTTGGCGAAAAGAAAGAAGTTGAGCAAGAATTGCAACAGAAAGTTCCTACAACCGACAAAGCAGGTGAGCCAGCACCCACGACCACCGCTGCCACCACATCCACTGCTCCTGTTGCTGCTACTACCGACAACAAACCCATCGAATCGGCCGCTGTCTCGCCACAAAGCAAGCCTCCGCCGACCACTGCTGCGCAAGAACCCGCGACGACGACCCAGACTCAGCCCACAGTGACCACGGGTGTTGCTGCTGGGCAATCAACCGCAGAATCTAAACCGGTTGGTGGTGCTACTCAGGACATCGCGAAGGAGAAGGAGAAAAAGAAGAAGAACCGCGCTAGTGGGTTTTTCCAAAAGTTGAAAGAGAAGCTCAAATAGATTTTTCTTTTGCGCTTATGATAACGGACAAGCCTTATTGTCATATATAATTTGGACGACGCCAACAATGCCATGCGATGCGATGATTAGTTGGGGTGGAACTTTTCTTTATGTTGTTATGTTATGTTTTGCTTGCTGTTACGGTTTTGTTTTTGTCTTTTGGAACAAGATACCTTGTATTGCCGCGTATGATGTCTTTTGTCTTGTCTAGTTTGTGCTTCGTTTTGTATTGAATTTGATCTCAGTAGGTAGCTTGGTAATAAATGTATAGGCAGGAGTAGCTTTATATTAAGATTTGGCTTGATCAATTAAATGGGTAGCAAGTAGACATGAATATATCACATAGTCTTATAACTATTACAATCGCACCTCAAACCCAACCATATAGGATGTATACATCAAATCGGTATAAAATTACTAATTTCCCCATTCAACTTAACCGGAAACCCGAGCATACTAAACACACAGTCAACCAATCTGGCTTCCAATAGAATGAGGAAACATAAGAGGCAGACTAACCATTTCCCCGTCTTCGTCGCATTACATCCACAGAATATCGATGCCGGCCAGCAGATTACCTACAATATCATGAGTCTTAGTATACACACATTATGTAAAAGCGTGGTAGGACATCGACTAACCCCTGCAACGACACAGGACACAAAGCCTAATCTCGTCAGTATACCGTCTATAGCCCAAGCTAAACGAGAGACAGAGAGAGAGAGAGAGAGAGAGATACCCAACGTCGGCCCGACGACTTTGCAATGACACGGATTCTGGTCGGTGCCGCATTGGAAGCAGATGGGGAAGATGGGGAGATAGACCATTTTTTATGTCAATTTCAGTGAAAAAGGAGGAGGATTTCAGGTCTTTAAGCTATCAATTGGAATAGGTATAGTAGAATATTGGTTAGATATTGGAGACAAGAGTATGCGATGTCATGTTGTATGGGAATGGATGCAGATCGACTCCTTAGTCATCATGACGCTATCGATGATAACCAGATCACTTGATCTTGGCAGACCTGGAATGGTATTTTGTTTACTCCAATCTCAATCATTTATTTCGTGATATATTTGATGATATCTACGCTTATATATGTACATTCAAAATAGTACATATGCCATTGCCACATCTAGATATGTATACAGTAGCTAGCTATGCTGTATTAGGCTAAACACGGGGTAATTACGTAGTATGGGGTAGCCAGCATCCTAAATATAGATGCACACGCAGGCATGTGATTAATTGGCCAGCTTGGCGCTTGCTTCTGCATGATGATTCGCTGTGTGAACCGCACTGCGGCTTGCCCCGTAGGGCTCGGCATATTTTCTTCAGGGCGGATTATCATTCCACCCTCGCGTCCCCTCTTTTTTTCTTCTTTCTTCTTGCATTCTGTATCATTTCTTCTCTCTTCCCCCTCACATTCCTACCACGTATTCTCCATTTTCTCACCTTTGCCGTGCCCACTGTCCTTTCTGAAGTTTGAGCGAAGAAATCGAGTCTAAGCGCCAAGGTCTTGGTCCAGGCAACCGAATTACTCAGTCGAAAAAGTTGACACGGAAAAAATTGAATCGAAAAGAAAAAGAGACAAACATCATGGCACGAACAAACAGCATCGTTCCCTTAATCATCCTCTTCCTCGTCATCGGCGTCCTGGCCGCAGTCGGATTTGTCGTCTACACTATCGTTCAAGACATTAGCAAAAAGACCAGGGCTAAAATGGAGAAGCGGCACATCCAGTTTTCCAAGGATGGCGTGAAGGTTTCCATGAAGGAGGTTAATGATGAGGATTATAAGGATCAGACACAGAGGTTTGTTTTCTCGTTCTTCTTCGTCTGTCTGAAGTACTTGTGAATTAATAGATCATTGACGGCGTTTATTTTGATAGCGTCCTAGTCAATATGTGGAATCATGCCTCCTTCCCGGCGTACAAGAGTCGATTCTGGAGTAATGGAGTCACTGCGGTTCAGGATAAGGATTCTACGAAACTGTATGGCTCTTTCTGTTAATCTCTCGGTGATAAAGTACTAATACACCTGGGAGCAGGCATTAAAATTACGCTCCTACCCCCGTCTTCTTGATCTCCTCCGGACACGATCATTGACACGATCATCCACATTCACGAATTGGCATGCACACCAAGGAATTTATCTATGCATTGGAGCAGGTTTTTTTTATCTTCCCTATTTTTATTCATAGCGAGCGATCAGGTAGATGGTTTTGTCTCCCGATATATGTTGTTTGGATCAAGTTCTATATCTTTCACGACTTTGAACCGAGCACATTGGCATAACTATTATGTTTCAAATCAATTTGAGCGTCACTTATAACTAATGATCTTAATCTAGTTGATATGGCCTATTAATTATATCAGACTCGCATAATAAAGATAGATTATCGACTATTCTCAGTGTTGTGAATAGTGCTAGAGGGCTGCCTAAAACCCACTCCTACTGATAGCTTCAACAACAGCTCCCCCCCCCCTTGGTCTTTTTTACTTATGGATAAGGTTTATCGACAAGTCGACGTCGGTTTCTTATCAGCTGCACGCTGGAATTTGGGGAGGGTGAAATGGGAGAGGACTATGATAAAAGCAGACAATTGCCTAACCGCGGGCTGATAGTAGGTAGAAACATGAGCACTGCATCGCAAACACGACGAAGGTGCAGCTTACCAGCCAATGAGATACTAGCCGCAATAAGTAGCAGCGCACGCTATCTACCTGGGCGTTCTCGGAGTCGGGAATTATCCATCGAGTGAGAAGTTGTAAAGATTAAAAAGGTGAACAGATACCCATCTGGTAGATTCCTGGTCCATTTGGTTCTCTACTCCACAGAGCACCTGTCAAGCGCCGTTTTTTCCCCATATCTTACACCCACCAATTTTTATTCACTTAGAATATTGCCAATGTCTAGCAATAATAACAACGCCAACAATGGTGGAACTAGCAACAGCACCACCGGAAACACTTCCGGTACCACAGCGCCAAGTTTGAACGATCCAAAATATACAGAGCAACAGAAAGCCGACAGAGCAGCTGTCACCAAAGCGCAGATCAGAAAAACATGGAAGCCATAGTATCCTGGGGCCAATCTTCTCAAGAGCGGAGGAGAAAAGAAATGTTGGGATAGCCGGCTAATGGTTTATCATATACTAACTTTCTTACTCCATAGAAGATACAAGTTCAAGAGCATAACAATATGTTAGAAGACCCATTCTTCGACTTGTTTAGTGTACATCAAGGGATAATACAAAAGGCGACCATTCCTCCGTTCCGCTTAGTCCAAAATTCTATACCAACCCTCGATTATCGTTTGCCCCAGCAATTTCTTCTTGCCAACGTTTAATGTTTGTTGATATGGACTGGGACGAGCGCGCTCAAAGAGCTCATGATGAAGAATCTCTTGCGTGGTCCGGTAGATTCAACGACGCCAAGCAGACGAAGATAGCAAAATGGGTCTCCGGCTTTCGCAATAATCTCCCTTCTGAACTTGTCGAGAATAAATGCGGCTCATTCAATTGGAGTTGCCGAATCTGATTCAACGACGGTGTGCAATGGATGGTACGCTTTGCCGTGCCTGGCAAGATCATGGATGGCGATGAAAAAGTTCACCGGGAGGTTATTACAATGCAATTCATTAAAATAAAGACAAAAATCCCTGTCCCATCGATTATAACTTGGGGACGCGCAGCTGACAACCCCTTGGGTCTGGGGCCGTATATTATCATGGAATTTATTGACGGCCTGCCTCTGGATGAGATTGTGCGTCAGCGGACGGAGGATTATGGCTATACTCTGAGATCCGACATGGAGGATAGGGAACTGGAGACTATATTCCGGCAGGTTGCGAACATTTACCTTGAACTTTCATCGCATAATTTCCCGCACATTGGCGCCTTATCAAACCCCTCAGGTACTGAAGTTCAGCCAGGACCCCTGTCGCTGGAAATAAATGAAATCGAAAGCCACGGGGGTATCAGGGTGGGACGTGAGTTTGCAGAGCTCTTCATGGCCAGAAACTTTTAACTATAATAAGCTAAAATACTAAAGTCTATAGATCTAAGTGTTGCTCTTCGGTTAGAGAGTACTTTCAGGTTGTTGAACAAGATCTACAACACTTGGTCGCGCAGCCAAATTCTGTCGACAATCCGGAGGACGCTCGCAACAAGTACCTTTATAATAATATATTCAGAGTGATCATACCGATATTTGTTGCCAAAGAGTATAATTATGGTCCATTCAAACTTATTTGCGACGATCTGCGATATGGAAACATCCTTGTCAACAATAAGGAGGAGTTACGGATTGTTGCCGTTCTTGACTGGGAATGGGCATATGCTGCACCATATCAATGCTATTTTCGCCTCCATGTTGGGTACTGCTCAAAAGACCATCAAATTAGGACAGTGCAGATTTTTTCCGGTATGAAAGGCTATTAAAGGTTCACTGAAATCTTAACAGAGGAAGATGACAAAAGAGGAGTGAAAACATCTATGGGTGTACTAATGCAACAGTCTTTGTATGATGGGAAGTTCTGGTTCCATGAGCTAGTCTATTCCTGCTTTGGCTTCCACGAAGATGTAGCCTGGTCTTCTCTGAGGGAGACTCTGCCAGATCTTGATAAGGTTGCATCGGTCGAAGACACCAAAATCCAGTTATTTGTAGAAGCTAAGATCAAAGAGCTGCAACAATGTGATCTAGAGTGGGCAGCTATGAAAGAAAGAATTGACAAAGAGAATGCTGAGTTTAAGGCCAAGTTACAGAGAATTAGAGAGGAGACGGGCGATCTGGAAATTTCTGAAGTTGTTTGAGAATCTCAATATTGTCTATTCAATATCACTACCTTGGGAGTATTTGACATATCTTGAGGCATAGAATCAATCCTATGACTTATGAGTCTATTTAATAGTTAGAGTCTGAATCTAGCAAGCATGTAGAACAAAGCGCGAATGTTCCATAAGACTATACCTGGAACCGGAAACTGAATTATCATTACTTGCAAGATTTGATCTAATAGGACGATGACATAATACGAGTCCAGCCTCGAACTCTTCCTTGGGATGCAACGAAATTAGGGCATGTAGGGCACGTGTACGGCGGACCCACTGCCTCATTGTGCTGGATGGTGAATTCCTGAAGACTATAAATGAACAACATCAGAGATTTAGGCCTGTCCAAATATTCTAGAAAACTTTACAAGAAAAGGGATGGGATAAATGGAAAGCTGGGAGTAGGTGATCTGATTCCCACATATGTAGTCATCAACCCGAACTTCTTCGATACGACATGGTTATCCAGATCATAAATAATCGAGCATCGATCACAACCGTATAGAAATCTTTAGAGTTCTCATCTTCGTAGAAAAGGGGATTTCAGTGGCTCCACTCACAACAGCGTGGTGGCTACGGTCCTCTCTCCGTTTACGTCTGATAGCAGAGTAGATAGGATTTGATGATAACATAAATTAGAATGTTCGACCGTCCGACCCTCCGCACTGCGCAGATAAGCCAAACTGAATGAGTATGGGTTCGCGAATGAGGATAAACAGAAAAAAACTGGGTAAACCTTGAGAAAAGCATGACGCTAGAAAGTATGTAGTAGATGTTGGTGTTCTCCGGGCATTTACTAGGACTCAACCCTAAGTGAAAACTGACAACTAAGATGGAAGATTTGTGGTATTTGGCTAGAGTTTGTCAAAGTAATTATATCATTAAAATGAGATTATATGTTAACTGAATGGTACACGAGAAATACGAGCGACGAACTACAAATACAAATTCGAAGAACCACGTCTTGGCTTCTCGCCTCAAATAATTAGTAACTAAATATTACTTACAGATTATAAATGCCATACCGTAGCATTTATTGACAATCCAAGAAAGAAATTGCGTAGGTATTCAGCCATTCAAACCGCTCTTCTCCACCTCCACGTTTTCCTGTACTGCGTCCTGTCTTATTTCCGCCTCTATCTCTTCCATATGCCGCGTTGGTCCCTTGAACCATCGGTGTGCCCACAGAATCCACACCCCTAACGTAGCCACCAGCACAATGCCGACGGCGACAGGGGTATAGTTGAGAGTTTCTTCGGTGACGGGGTTTTCAGTGGGGAGACAAAAGACAATAGTGATAAAGGCGACCTGCGGGACAAAGTTTAGCACAGTGATTAGTAAAAGAGAGGAAAAGAAAAAGAGTCAAAATACCCATGTACAGGCAATAATGCCCACTAGCCTTGAGAATCGTCCGAGATCAAACGGCCCCTTGACAAGGTTCTGCGGCCAGATCACCGAGATGAGAATCGGCAAAGCATAGCTGATATACAATCCAATTGTTGCAATACTAGTTGCCGCTGAGAAAGCGACGGAGCTACCCAAAGATGGGAGCGAGAGGCAGAAGGCAAGAAACGCCGCCAGCCAGACAGTTCGCACGGGGCTCTTGAATCGCTGGTCGACATGGTCGAAGAAGCGGGGTAAGGCACCATCCCGCGAAAACGCAAACATCATACGGCTATTACTTGTCATGCTGAACAGACCGCAATGCCAGACGCAGATTATGATCAGACTAATGAGGACCAGAGCACCGTCTTCGCCAAAGACGTCGACGAGAATCTTGAACACGGGTTCGCCGTAGTTAGTATCGGAGTTGACCGTTGCGTCGAAGTTTTGGATCGAGAAGAGCAGGCAGAGAAGCAGGAAGAAGCCGAACAGCGCTGATACGCCAATTGACATGAGCACGCCGATTGGGGCACTCCAGTCTGCTCGGTGGGTTTCTTCAGACAGATGCGCGGAGGCGTCGAAGCCTGCTTGATGTTAGGCTTTTCCATTTCCTATCTGTTTTATGCTTGACACGGGATAGCGCATACCAGTAATGGTATATTGGCTCATGAGAATGCCGCAAATAGCAACATATGCGGGTGAAGCGCGGACAGACCATCCTGGATCGCCTGTGCCCTGTTTTAAGCGAGTAAGGAGTCAAAAAAAACGTACTTCAAAAAGGGAGCAGGAATAAAATGAATCTTACATCATAAAAGTGCTGAAAGACTTCTTTTGCCGTTTGGTGTGTTGGGGCCTTGGCGACGACCGCAATTGCCAGGCTGCCCACGCCGAGACTATGCAGAATGATGGAAGAGTTATTGAGATAGCGTAGGACACGCACGCCAAATGTATTGACCAGACCGTGGCTGACCAGGATTGCGGCGTATATCCCAACCGTCTGTCCTGCTGTTGCTGTCCACCCGGTCTTGATAGATGCGGCTGTGGCCATCAGCTCTGCGCATCCAAAACTGATACCAGTGGTGACGGCGAACTACAACTGCATCAGCTATAAGATATCTACTGGAAGTGGATAGAGTGGGTTTTACCTGTCCCACAAAGTTGAACCAGCCTGTCAGCCAGGACAGGAATGCAGCGTACTTCTGCGGCGCTAGCATGGCAGCCCAAAAGTACGGCCCGCCGCTCGTTGGGATGGCTGAGACAATCTCGGCCATGCTAAGTCCCACGAAGAAGGTCATGACGGCGACGACAATCCATCCGTAGACCATCACGGCTGCCCTAAGTCAGTATCGGTAGTGATAATAGACAGTGTTAGCAGCCTACCAGGCCCTCCCGTAGTTAACCCATAGCTAGCAACAGCGTTAGCTCAATCTGAAGCACATGCATGTAGATCCGTGATAGTGCATACCTAAACAACGTTGTGATACCAGTGATCACGCTCTGAGGAGTATTAGCTGCAATACCCACATGCAACGGTTTGCCGCCCACATACAATAATCGAAAACGAAACACCAAAGTTGTGCATCAGCGTCCAATCGCGCTTCAGCTCCTGTTTGTATCCCAGCTGCGCCAGTCGGCTCTCATCCTGGATGTCCACTGCAGTCTTGTTCGCCGCCATTTCGGCCATGTTGACGGGTTGGCGGGTTGTTACCGTGGGATTCTGTGAGGTCCCTTGCAGAGAGAGAGAGACACCTAGCTCTAGTTTAAGTAGCATGCATGGATAGAGCTTGACAGGGGCCAGCAGTCTTAGCGGCAGCTCTCAGATACTATAGATAAGCATCCTTGATTTCACAGGCTGGTTGGCTGGAGCCCCGCCACAATCAGCACGGGGCTTGCTGCTATCGCGAAGCGGTGGGAGGATTCTTAAAAACTGCTATTAAGTAGTATTGGGCAGTAGTCCGCGCGATGATTTCTTCTTCAGTTATCGATTGGGCGCTATCACGAGACCTGTTTCTGCCTGGGGCACGCGTTTGTCGGGTACTATTGCCTATTGGGGTTTAGTGCGCGGTGTCCATATCTTATCTAGATTAGGAAAATAGGGCAAGTTTGGGGCTTGGCCCAATGAAGCCCTAGACATGGGTTCTACTAGAGCTCTCGAGTCTCCAGGCTCCATTGGAGGATATCACTGAAGGATATTTTAGCCTTCTCTAGATCAATGTTTGAGAAGAAGTGATGGAATGTCACAATAACCGGGAATGTGAATGCGAATATCAATAGAAATAGTAAATCCATTTTTCCATCCATGGCCCCCAATTTCTAGGCAGTGGAAATACTTAGATTTCAACGTAGATCAACAATGCAAGCTGGTTTGTGGATAATTGGAAAACAAACACAAAGTTAATCCTTAACATTGATTCTTGCTCATAATCATCATGCTCCTTTCTCTAGCTCAGTGGTCAGCTCCTCAATAAGCTGTTTCTCCTCAGCCTGGTAAACCTCAAACTTGCCCCCTCCCGGCCCATGCCATTAACCAACTCATGAATCTCGGCTAGCAACTCTTTTGCCTCGGCGCATATTGAGGGGTCTTGACGAGCGCCGAGGGCTTGCGGTTTGCTCTGCTTCCTCGTATTTCCCATGCTTGACGATATAGATATACTCTGACAGTATGTGCGGTGGGACCACGTTTGAATTGTCCGATCTCAATCTAAGAGCGTGCGGACAGTCCGCTCGGCCGCAGATAGATGATCTAGCTGATCCTCCACCACAATGATGCCTTGCAACAATTGACTTCATAACGAGTAATCCCGCTTATTGAGCTAACATGTCGTGGCACGGGATCTGATTCTTCCCTGGCTAGCTTTTCTGGAGCAGGCGGAGAAAAAGCCAGAGTTTCGTTTGCATGTCGTCAGTGCTATTTGGGCAATCGGTAGCTACCTCGGCTCTGGTTCTAGAGCTTTGCTGAATATTAATTTGAGTCGGTGTACAGGGAGGGTACCGCAGGTTCATTGTTCTAGAAATTAATCTACACCTATACTCCATTGACTTGGTTTAGTGTAGAGAAGTGAGATCATTTAGTACTATCTTAGTACTATAATGTTATCCGTATTGCGTTGTTTAACAAATTTGACTACCGCATCTGACTCTGGGAAGTGTTATGTTTCAGCTAACTGGCTAGTAATGGGTGCTCTGTTCAAAGATTTGGCTGAAATGTCGTTACCTGGAGGGGTTCTTGTGGCATTTCTCAATTATGCTTTCTTTTGTTTCCTTTTATCAGTCTGTGCACTATGTATCTCTCACCCATACTACCTTGGTATTTTCTATAAACACGTATAAGATCGCAGGGTGATATAATACACTCGATTGTGATGAAAGGGTGAAATATCGATCAGAGTACAAATCAGTACTGTTTATTGTGCTGATATTAGCAAGTCTACATCAAGACGCATATTAGTCGGTTTCAACACCGTGTTACTTCAACTGTAAGAAGAAGATATAGTCAGCTTATTCCGTCATGACTAATTGTTCTATACAGACTGCAAATGTCGATTCTGATGCGAAAGCATTCGCTAGCTTTGCTCTAATTGGTTGAAGAAGCTAGATGATAAAGATTAGGTTTACGCTTTACTATGTTAGGCACGCTTTACCTAGGTAGGCCTTGACTCAGTGCAAGCGTGAAGGGTATATCGTCATTGACTTAGGAGTCGGAGCAATGGATGCTATCAGTTTCTAGATAATGATCGAGACAGTTTAGTAAATAATCCAGCTTCATTCTGTTATTTCTCTCTTCTGTCATCCCTTTCTTGTGTCTGTTGTCATTGCACCCGAGTCTGGCCATGCAATGAGGGATGTAGCTTGTAGTACTAAAAGAAGACTTGTATACCAAAATACATGATTAAAAATATCCTTGGCATCATTATTAGCCTTGTGATCCCTAGCTAGGTAGACAGTAAACCCCCTGGTCATGCTTGGTGGGCATTTAGCATTGTTGATAGGTTCACATGATAACCGTACCAAGACAAGCGCAGCATGGATAGCATGCATAAGTAACGAGTGCAACAGCCAACAGTTGTATCTGCATTATTGTTTTATGTTCTGTATTATTATATAATCACTATCAGCATGGTTGGTTAATCTAATATGGTTGTGTTAGTTCAGAGAGGAAGGCCAAACGTGCATCCCTTCTGGCCCCTCATTGGCCCAGCCAGTGACGAGCTCCCGCTGAGAAACTACACGCGTCTGATTGGCCAGATCTATCATGCATCCCCGCACTAGCGCTTGGCGATGCTTAATTCCTTAGTGCCCCTTGCGCCGCCCAGCCAATCAGCAGCCAGGAACGCCGCAACGTGCAAAGGCATGCAGGCTGGTCATGCCTGGCCTCTTCCTTTTCTGTGTGGCCCTTTGCCGGCGGCTTCCACGGCCTCGTGGCACAAGCACGGGACATGTAAATAATCTGTGCTCGCTATTTTTCTTTTCTCTTCCTGTTTTGCCTCGTCCGTCTCTGAGACTCGAGAGGAACAACAACATACCACACCGACAAAGACATAGACCGACAAAAGAAACCATGTCGTTCTCATCAGTCAAGGCCCTCCTCTCCCAATACTCGCCCGTTTCTGAGAGCTCTTTCTCGGATTCAGAGAAAGAAGCACACCTCCCCTTAGGACATAGCAAAGACTTAGAAATTGCATCCGGCGATGACTTTGCTTCTTCCTCTTCTTCTTCGCCCTCAGCAGCTGGTGCTGCTGTCTGCAATAGCCGCGCCGAGAAGAAGCCCTTTATCGACGCACGTGTCATCTCAGATGCCATTATCGGCTTGTCGGATGGCATGACAGTGCCCTTTGCCCTGACTGCCGGTCTGTCGACGCTCGATGATACCAAGGTGGTTGTTTTTGGTGGTTTGGCCGAGTTGATTGCCGGTGCTATCTCGATGGGATTGGGTGGATATCTGGGTGCGAAGAGTGAAGAGTGAGTTTTTCTTTTTCTGTCGACCGTCTATATATACTAATAGTATTAACTATCATATCAGAGAATCATACCACGCAACACTCAAGAAAACCCGCGAACAAACCCTTACCGACTTTGACGCTACCACGACCATCATCGCCGACATCTTCGAGCCCTACGATCTTCCCGCCCAAATCGTCTCTGACCTAACCAAGCACCTCATCGACTCCCCCAAACTATCCTCCTTCCTCATGAACTTCCACCACACACTACCCGAACCCTCAGGCTCGCGCGCTGTCACGTGTGCCCTCACCATTGCTCTGGGTTACTTCATCGGCGGTTTTGTGCCGCTCGTGCCCTACTTCTTTGTTGGGCCGCAGGACGCTTTTAGTGCGCTGAAATGGTCTATTGCGACCATGGCTGTCGCTCTTTTCCTCTTTGGGTACTGCAAGACCTGTTTTGTGTCGGGGTGGAAGGGCCGCGAGAATGTGAAGGGTGGTGTTTACGGGGGTGTGCAGATGGTGATTGTCGGTGGTGTGGCGGCTGGTGCTGCTATGGGGCTGGTGAAGCTGTTTCAGACGCTGGCTTCGCAATGATGTTTGTTTTCTGTTTGTCTCTTTCGGAATATAAAAACGCGGCACGAATGTGTATTGTTATGTGTGGCGGATTTGGACGGCGTTTTATGAAAAATATTATCAAGGCATATGACATGTTTGGGATTGGCGTTTTGGCGAAGTATATAGAATACCTATGGTTATGATTAGATTTGATTAATGACTAAAGAACTCCAGGCACTCAAGTAGAAGACTCTTGGTTGAGGATATATATCATGGACTGTGGCAGCAGCAGGCGACAGATTGGATAAGCCTAAGCTGTCTCGAACAGATCCGGATTCAATTGTCATTTTGCAGGTACATAGCAGCAGGACTCGAGCATGAGCATACCCTTAAGACTCCTGCGTCGTCAAGGAGAGACCTGAGGGCTCACGTACTGGTTGTTGAGCTTGTCTATCAAGCAGCACGCTGTGAAACAAAAGATGCCCTAGATGGCAAAGGTTTTGTGACGATTGTTAGAATTCCGATGCCAGAGTCAAATTTAGTTTATACACTGTGTAGCAGATGTAGAAGACAGATGAGAAATCCGCCTGTACTTGGGAAAATAAAAAAAAAAAAACTCGATCTAGCTTGCCAATTAGTATTGCAGACAGAAGCCATTACTGCACTGCGTAATTGTAGAACAATATGGAAAAAGTACAACCCAACTGGAGTCTAGACACGATATCACCAGTAATAAGAGGCGCTTGTTAAAGAGGTCAATGCACGTTCACAATCCAGTTCCGGCAGATAATTGTCGCCTCCAAGTCCAAGTACAAAGTTGTACCACCAGAAGTCCTCTCGGGTAACCCTTATTGCTGTAGTAAAATCCCAGTAATCAGGATACCAGCCCGCAGATTCCCAGTCTAGAAACCCTGTAATTTTGCCTCCTTTTACCAGAATGTTATGAGATTTCAGATCACCGTGGGTGAAGACGATACGGTGCGGCATTTTCTCTATGCTTTTAGCGACGCTGAGTGCGTTGTTATATGCTGCCTCAGACGGAAAACCGCCTGACCATGAAAACCGGATCAAATATTCATTGAACTCCTTGTCAGATTCGAATGGACCAGCCAAGTGACTAGGAATGCGAACACTTCTAATTGCAGTACCCTCCACAGAGCAGATCCTGTTCCCGCCCCACGGATTTGGCCACCCACGCATAACCCTTATATAGCCTTGTAGCTCTTTCAATATTGAAGCTCTGTCCTCGCTGCTCAGTGCCTCGTATACCTGGCCTAACTCTACGCCAGGCAAACGAGTCATTAGAATTGAGACCGGCGCATGTGGCGTGTCAGGATGCTCACCATAGCTAATCACTCGCGGAACCGGGAAACCAGCTGCTCTAGCAACTTGCATGGCTAGAACTTCTTCGAGCCGAGTACCGTCAGACCATTTTAGGATCAGCCCAAACGGAAGCTGGGCAATTTGGTTGTCGAATGGAATCCCAACCCAGCTGCAATAAAATTGGGAGAATAGTTGGAGGTAGTCATGTAAAACGCCCCCAAGTCGACGTAGTCGGGGCTGAGCTGGTCGGGGCGTGGGTGGTATGTGTTCGGTCGAGAGTGGTCGAACGTTGTCCTGCCATGTAAAGTCTGGCAGGAAATAGCGTAGAATGAGCCGGGAGAGCATCGCAATTGTAGGAGTTGAAGGGGAAGAGAACCATGGTGCGTGGAGACTATGTAGACCCACCGTGGAGAGCGGCTCGGTTCGATGCCGAAATCTAATCTATCCAGATCTCATCGCACCTAATCACAGGCGCAGCAACAAGAAATGAATCGTTCCTTAGGCGAGGCAGAAAGCAGGCAAACATATCATCTGCTAATGTTCCTAGAAAGAAAAATCATGTTTCGGGGGTGAGAACTTATGAGCCATTCGTGGGTGAGACCTTCCTAGACGTACCATGGCATTGCTGGACTATCCAAGAGCGAATAAAAAGCGCATTACTTTGCAATCTACATCTCATACGAAACCCTAGAAGCTCACTTACCAAGGTAATTAGCTAGAATAGAATATGTGTTTCTTTCTGGCCTCAAATTGGCTCCAGAAGGATCTTTTCTTGTTACTACGTAGACTAACTGGCATTCTCAGATATACTTACACAGTTACTCTAGCATTGCACTCGTTCGCAGGCGAAAAGCCTTACCGAAATATTCCAAGATAATGTTCAACCAGTCTAGCGAGGATACACTGAACCCATAGATCTGACTGCTATTGCTTCTTTGAACTTGCTTTTTTGACCCAACGGGAATGCATGGCATGTGTTCAGAAAATGTCATCAGCGTCGTCTCTTTCCTCATGATTCATTATGTCCATTTTATTATACATATCCTTGCTACAAAAGTAGCGTCTGCGCACTCGAATGTCCTTGTGGCGGTAACTGACTGGGGTCACTCCCAACAGCTGCAACGGTGTTTGTAGCTGCTGGCGGGAAATCATAGTTTGCCCCTATAGACCCCACGCCTTCTTTAAGATATAGCACGAGACGATATGCCGAATTCCCATTGAGGTAGTACTGATGCAGGTGTTTGCTTCGCAGAAATCCTAGGCGTTCGTATAGCTTCATAGCAGCTGTATTGACTACTTCGGTTTCGAGGGCGACCTGACAAGAAATCAATTAGTTCAATCGTCACCCTATATCGATAGCTTATGATCACTTCCGCTTACTTCATCTGCGTCCCGCTCAATCATCGCATCGATCGCCATGCGTACCAACTTGGTAGCTATACCCTGACCGCGATACTCCTCACGGACGGCCAACATAGCAATATAACCTCTCAGGGGCCCGCCCCGGTGAGGCTCTAGCTTGGACACAACCACGCCCACAAGGTTGTCGCTATCGGGATCCATGGCCAGAAAGCACAAATCCCCCCATTGGTATAGGAAGTATCGGTATACGTAGATGCTGTAGGGCTCCGACAGATCTTTCGAGATCAGCTGGCGCATTGCGGTGAGGTATTCATTCTCGCGGGCGCTGTCGTATTGTATATATCGGAGGGGCTTAAGCTTGTTGGCGCCCTCGGTCTTCGACTCGCTGGACTTTTGGTCCATTGTATGGCTGGTGCTTGTCGCGTAGGAGCGTGGGAGCGCGGGAGGTGTCAGGTTGGGTCGACTGTCAATTTCTCTTTACGAGGCAAAGCGGAGGGTAAAGAAAGCAAGCATTTCTTCTGAACTGTAGAATGTTTTTAAAGTATCACGACAATCCCATATCATGTGTATTACCAGGATGGATGCACAGTCAAGAAATGCATGGATCAGTGGAGGAGAAGGAGAAGGACTGCGGGGAGAGTTTTATGGTTGGCTTGGCTCGCAGCAGCAGAAAATCTCTTGCAGTCTCTGCCACACAGACAGTGCACCAATCATGCTATTCATTAGTGCACAATCATAGAATGAAAGCACAAGGAAGAAAGACACACTGACTAATATGCTGTCTATCACATGTTTTTTTCCCCTGTGCCAATTGCTGTAATTGGCTGCCGCAGACACCGCAGTGACGTTTTCTCCCATGTGATTGTGAGGCTAAGCTTTAACAGCCCTGCGACATTTTTCAGGTCCCCAACCTCCTCGTTATTTCTTTCATCCTCCCCAATCCCTTGTCTCTCGCTTTCTCTTCCACATACATTCACCAGCTGCCCTGAATCCCACCCTGGCTGCACGATACAAGCATGCCCGACCTCCGGCTTCGCGCGGGAAGGCGCAATGGCACTAATGACAATGACAACAGCAACGACAAGGACAGGGACACAGCAGCAGCAGCCAAAGCCAACATCTCAGTAGCCATATCCACTGAGCATGAAACCCAGAAAGCTGAGGTCCAGTACAATGCAGACAAGGGCCGTCCCAAATTAAGCCCTCTCACCAAATTGAAAAGCTCTCTGGCCAAACCTCACGGAAAGCGTCGGCACAGCTTCGTCTTTCTCTTGGGCGGGCTGTTTGGCATATTCGTCGCTCTGTTCTTCGCAAATCAGAACGAGGTTATCAGTCTCGACGCGCTGTTGGACTTGAATCTCGATTCTCTGATCGATGTCATTCCCAGTGGTCTTCTGAGCGATGCCAAGGAGTTTACGGTTGGTCTTAATCATTAAGCATTGACAAACAAAACGTCTTAGAATGAATGTGTCTTACTAATTTTGTCGCTGTACGCTATCCAGAGACATGAGCGCGATACCGTTAATTACGATTCTTTCTCCGTCGGCCTCTACCTACAGTCACAAGGCATCCAAGCCAAACATCCCGTCGTTATGATTCCTGGGGTTATTTCCACGGGCCTCGAGAGCTGGGGAACTGACGCCGAATCCCGCCAATACTTCCGCAAGAGACTCTGGGGCAGTTGGAGTATGATGCGCGCGTTGGTCATGGATAAGGCTTCGTGGAAAAATCATATCATGCTTGACAGAGACACGGGCTTGGATCCCCCAAACATCAAGCTGCGGGCGGCTCAGGGATTCGATGCTACGGACTTCTTCATAACGGGATATTGGATATGGAATAAGATCCTCGAAAACATGGCGACCATCGGCTACGACCCCACGAATGCATTTTCAGCTGCGTACGACTGGCGGCTGTCGTATGTCAACCTGGAAACCCGCGACCAGTACTTCAGCCGTCTCCGCTCACACATCGAGATGACAGTGAATGTCAAGAAGGAAAAGATCACATTGATATCACACAGCATGGGCTCCCAGGTAGTCATGCACTTCTTCAAATGGGTCGAAAACGAGCGACATGGCAACGGCGGGAAAGACTGGGTCAATCGTCACATAGACTCCTGGGTCAACATCAGCGGCTGCATGCTCGGCGCCGTCAAAGGACTAACAGCGGTACTATCTGGCGAAATGAGAGATACAGCACAACTCAACGCATTTGCCGTCTACGGCCTCGAAAGATTCCTCTCCAAGGAAGAACGAGCCGAAATTTTCCGCGCCATGCCCGGCATCTCAAGCATGCTCCCCAAAGGCGGCGACGCTGTCTGGGGCAACGAGACATGGGCACCGGACGACCAGCCCAACTCTCTCAGCTACGGCAGCTTCATTCGGTTCCGCGAAACCAACTCATCATGGACAAGCAAAAACCTAACCATGGAAAACAGCCTGGAGTACCTCTTCAACCAAAGCGAGCCCTGGTACCGCAACCAAGTATTCAACAACTATTCTCACGGCGTGGCGCACACACGCGCCGAAGTGGAAGCAAACGAAGACGATCCGCGCAAATGGCTGAATCCGCTCGAATCCCGCCTCCCATTAGCACCGGACATGAAAATCTACTGTTTCTACGGGGTCGGCAAGCCCACTGAACGCACGTACTTCTACCAGGAAGAAACCGACCCTCTGACCCGCCTCAACGTTTCTATCGACACCACCGTCACCGAACCCGGTAGCGGCGGCGCCGACCACGGCGTCGTCCTGGGCGAAGGCGACGGCACCGTCAGCCTGCTGAGCATGGGGTACATGTGCTCGCACGGCTGGCGCATGAAACGCTACAACCCAGCCGGCATCAAAGTCACCGTCCACGAAATGCTGCACGAGCCAGACAACTTTTCCACCCGCGGCGGTCCAAATACTGCAGACCACGTGGATATTCTGGGTCGCGCGTCGCTGAATGATTTGTTGCTGCGCGTCGCTGGCGGAAAGGGCGATATGATTGAGGAGAATTATGTGTCGAACATCAGGGAATATGCGAAGAAAGTCAAGATTTATGACGACGATGAATGAATGAATGATGAGAAACCAAATAGATCATGCCTTATCTTCCTATCTGCTGCCAGGAAGTTTGCATGCAAGCATATGCAGATTTTTCTTTTTCTTTTTCTTTTTTTTCCATTTCGTTTATTGTATTATATGAAGATGTATTTTAATTAGAAAAGAAAGTACAGCAATGATACCTACCTGCATATGCCAGTATCAATACAATCGAGATAACCCGGAACTACGTTTTACAATCAAATGCATAAAAAGCACAATCATTAGATAGAAGGCATGAACCATATGTGCATTGAAAGGTATATAATAAACCATCGTCCACAAAAAACATTGAGTAAATAGCAAGTATAAGCTTAGTCACTAAGCAAATACCGACTATTAGGAATCAATGTCATGTTCCTCTGCTCATCTCCATAACAATAGTGGAGATTGAACTGGTAGACCTGAGGTCTTCCTTCTTTCTATCTGAACATCATCCCATCATAAGAGAATAAATAGTGTCATTGACCATGTCTCCGTCAGAACATGGTCAATTTCAATCTCCTATTCAAACATACACATGCACTCCAGTCTTGTCAAGTCTTAACAGAGCAAGAACAAGATGGGAAAATATAAAAAGAAATCGTCACCAAGCGTACCGTCCCCTGAGAATGTGAAAAAAAAAAAGACGTCTTTCGAGGCTGTATTCGTCTTCGTCCTTGGACTATCCCACACATGTCTAGCGTATGTGAGAGGCTAACCAAAGTTGTCGGAGCGGATGACAGGTTGACAAATACGGAGTCGAAAGATGTCGAAACCACGAATCGAAATCTGTGTTCTAAAAGCAGCACAGCGAGCGAAAGTGCTGTAGTGATAATGCATTCCCTTTCCCCGAAAACCATAAACTTCCTGTTGTAAAAAAAAAACCAAACATTTGACTCCTTATCCCGTTTTCTCCAGGCACCAGAGTGAAGCGACCGACATGAAATTCGTAATATGCGGGGTTTGTTTTTTAAAAAAAACCCCAACCAAGCCGAGAAGATGAAAAAGAAGTGAAAAATTGGCTCGGTTGAGTAAAAAGGGTGATAGCGAAGTGAAATAACTCTCACCAACTCGTGGTAAAAGCAAAAGTATTGTACAAGCGAAGGTCTCCAACGGCGAGCATAGCGCAGATCCATGGCTAAAAGCGAATGAGTTGGGTTCAAAAGAACAATGCCAGGGTTCTGTCAGTAGTCGCCGGAATTAAGAATTATCGACGGAATTGTTTGTGAAACCGACTTCGGAGACATTATAAAGGTCCTTAGGCGGAGAGTATAGGCGCACCAGTCCATGATGCGATGCATGTACAGGGAAAAACAAAAACTCAAAAACAGATGCAGAATCAAGATCGACTAATCGACCGCATCAAAGTCAAAGTGGCTAGAAGCCATTATTATAAATCTGTACCGGTAAAAGATCATGCCCGTGCTATATGCGCAAGCAACTGTAAGCAGCGCTAGCAGAAACAGCAATGCAAAAAAGGTTATCGACGGGGGGACGGCCATCGATCATTAGTATGTATCCACAATCGGCGAAGTCGATGAATATGATATGTGGGTGATATAATATGGGTGAGCAGGTCTTTAATGACCGGCTTCAACATCAGAAATGGAGGCAAGGGTTTCGCCCTCCCAAAGGTGTTGGTCTTCGGTTGGACTCTGAGAACCAGATGACACTGACGACGACGAACCAACAGTCCATTCGTCGCTATCGGCATGCAGGTCACCCTTAAAGTTATCCATATCATAGCCTTCTTCATCTGATCCATTGCCTCTTTCGATGTAATCGTAGTCCCAGCGGAAACGCTTTCCAGGCTGAACTCGCGGCAGGAATCGAGCCTTGGAGAAGTAAAAAGCCACAGCTGCGAGAATGCCACCGCAGACGAGATCGACCGCATAGTGGTGAGACAGGTACATGGTAGCCCACCACATCCATAAAGTGTAGGTCACGAAGAGTGGCTTGAGCTTGGGGAAAACATGGCTCATGAACAGAGCAGCGATAGTGGAATCAGCGGCATGCAGAGAGGGGAAAGCGCCAAACACGACCGGCGACGCATGGAATCCGGACGTGTAAAGATCGATACCGAACAAAGCATCGATACGAGCTAGTCCGGCTGGATCGCCTTTGATCGAATAATCGGCAGGAGCGAGACCGTATGTGTTCTCATACCATGGGGGAGAGCATGGGAAAATCAGCTGAATAGCCACAGCTGTCAGGCTGATGTAGCCAAAGGTTTTGGCAAAGACGGGGACAGTTCCGGGAGGCCCGAAGATGAACATGATGATCGAGCACACAAAGGGAGCTCCATAATGGCAGATGCCATAGGGCAACCATGCCAGTACGTCGAGCACAACGCTTTGGTGTGCAGACAGAATATTGCTGATATTGGCGCCGTACAAGATGTTTTCCAAAGCCGGCAAAACACGAACCCAGACACCGGGACGATAATCTGAAGGAACGAACCTGTTGATCGTTAACGGTCGTTCTTTCCCCACCTTTCTTTCAAGCGTTACATCCAATCATAATGGCAAAGATACTTACTGGCAAGCATAGAAGAAAATCAACCAAGAGGCAATCGGCAAAAACGGTAGGAAGAATTGTCGGGTAATGGGCAGCAGCAAGGACAGCAAGAGGAGCGAGGCAATTGTCGTCTTGCCAATGACGCCTGGCGACTGAATGATGCACAGCGAAAAGATGCCGATAATCGCTAGAAGTATATACTGCAAATCGTAGACACTCCAGCGATACGACTGTAGAGAGCGTAGAGTATCCTTTGGCGAGAACGAGGTCTGGAGCGAGGCAATCGAAGTCGCTGGAGAAATTCTGCTACGTAGTTTGGATCGCAGTCTTCGCCTCATCCGATGTGGCATCAACAGTTTGAAGGAGCGCCATGGCATGACGGGCAGTTGGACCTTGCTGAACTGGGAGGATGATTGCCGATCCTTCCATGAAGGTATCGATATCGTCGGGGCCATCATGGTTGTAGAATGGTTTTACTTTCGAGAGAATCGAAGGAGAACAGGCACAGAACACCTTTTTGTTGGTTCTTTCCACCGGGCGACGCAAGGGATGGTGGGTGGTGGAAGAGGCGGGCGGCGAGAGGATGATGACAGCACTCTTGTTTCGCTCGTTGTATGTTGTATGTCACGTTCTTCACCTCACACAGACGATCTCCGACAGACACACGACGTATTTGCACAGGGACTCTTTTTCTTTTTCTCTTTTTTTTCCCCTTCTTCTTTCCAACACAGCCTCGCTGGCCAAGCGCTCGGCGGTTGTCGTGGGCAGTTATGGTTAGGGAAGGCTACTACTAGTTGAGAGTCCGGGGGCAGGCGTCGCACGGGGGGCGGCAGGACCGAATGAGCAGGGCGAGACGTTTCGTCTCGGTCGCAAAGGATGACACGCACGACGAACCGGACAGGGGGGGAGGAAAGATGGGAAAAGGAAAGACTGGCAAAGAGAAATGGTTAAATAGAAGTGTCGTCGCCGAGGCAGGGGGGAAGACGGGGAGAAAAAGGGAAGGAAAATCGCTGAGCTGACTGAGCAGCTCAGCAAATCCAGTGGCAGGCTTTTTCAGTTTGTATCGTAATTAAACTGGGCAGAAGAAGAGGTTAATACCCGTTATTACACGCCGGCACCGCAATCTGATTGGCAGTTGGCGGGCGGGCGGGTGTGTCGGCAACATGATCAGACGGAGCCGGTATTGGTATTTCCAGACAGACCATGCCGCCAGAGTTCGTGCTCCACGGCCGCTGATTCGCTGATTACCGTTGCAATACAGGGCTAGTATTATTTAGTAGTGTTTATTCAATATTGAACTATTTAGTTAGTAATTTACCCTCTTTACTTCCTATTTGGTATCACCATTATTTAGCACTATGGAGAGAGAGCTCCGTATTCGATATCCAACGGCTCCCTCTGGACAAGAGTTATGATTTACTCGACCCTCATGTCGAGGGACACCTCCCGTGTTCGCCCTTGCTGCGTACAACGCAGGCGGCTAACTCATCTGATATCTGCAGGAGCGCCACATCGTCACACGAATCAGACGGGCAGTCCGGAAGGCTCGGAGGACTCGCTCTTCAAACTTGTCACGCAGCGGAGACTGCGGATGGGTGCATGCACTTGCTCTTAGTATACATCATACCTAGGCACGCATACCCCATATTTCCCAACAACCGCCGCGATTGCAGTCTATACGCGGAAGCCTACAACTAGGGATGCGGCAGTGCTTCATCCTGATACTTATTAATAGCTCGTATTCGCATTCACCCGTCAAATGCGGCTGCCTACAGGTGTATCTGGTGTAGAACTCTATCGTTGCAGAAGTCGACCTAAAGTTTCCCTGTTGGGCGCTAGGCCCGTCTGGGCGATCAGCAATTTTAATTTTGTGGGCCTCATCTCTTCGCTTAGCCCGAAACGGAACTGCGCCAAGCATTTTGTGTATTTTTCGTATTTGCTTCGCGCATTCGTATGTATTGTTCGGATGGCGGACGACTAGTCTTCCGGCGTGCCGATGATCTTCTTCACTCCGGAGCACGAACATCAATCAGAGTGCATGTGATAACTAGTTATATGCTCTGTATGCAGCTGAGTGAACTTTGACTTTCGAGGTGACTTTATCGGATGACTCGCACGACTGATACGCTGACTCGCGCAGGGTAATTTTACACCTTTTCCTCCGAATGCTGCAGCCAATCACGGGGCAGGCACATACTGTCTGCCAGCCTCATCGTCGTTTCAGCTTGAGCCTTGAGGTGCTTTTTATATATAGAATGCTGCCAACGCCCAATGAAAAGCCGAGCTGCTTGCCTAGTTGCGTTAGTGCGCTAGCCCATAGAGACTATTCACAAGAATAGCTTCTGAGAATAGCAGACGGCGAATACAGAGCATATTAGCTGCCGTACATCTATTGCTATTCAATCTATAGAAAGTCCACAGCTTAGTCTTCAGTCCCGCGCCAGCCACCGTCTGCAACAAAGCCATCCCAGGTGTCCCGGCTCAGAATTGGTACCGAGGAGTAGCGCTGAGCGCCTGTTCGGTTCGCTAATTCTTCCAACAGCGGAGCGCATTGCCCATTACCATTGTCATTGCCATATAGCCACAACGCCTATACGCCATATGGTGGTCAGGAAGGCCTCACGTTCGTTTATGGGTGCAAACCCCGGCGTACATGCGCTCGCCGCCATTTGAGCAGAGACATCGAAGTGCAGCATCTGCTCGAGTCTGGCCTGAGGGTGTGTGCTGGATGGACATTAATGACCACGGACTATATTCACTCAATATGACTAAAGTGTCATCGTCGTACGGCTGTGCAGCTAGACAGCATTCAGGCTGCAGCTGCTGGAGTTAACAGCGATGGCAACCATGTTAGACACCTAATACGTAGCAAAAATGCGAGTCTTCGCTGACACATATCACCAGCCAGACCTCGCCTGCACTGCCTTTTCTATGGCATCGCCAGGGCGTAAGCAGAGACCTTCAGGCTCATCATATCTTCCTAGATAGAATAGACAATCTCCGTATGCCTTGAGCTAGGTCCATCCATCATTGAGCATGCATGACACGACGCCTAGTTTCCATGAGGCCCAACGAGTCAGAAAAGAAAAGCTGAATGGAATTTCCATGCTTTAT
The DNA here is from genome assembly GCF_001907595.1 of Talaromyces atroroseus. NCBI lineage: Eukaryota > Fungi > Ascomycota > Eurotiomycetes > Eurotiales > Trichocomaceae > Talaromyces > Talaromyces atroroseus. The sequence continues at coordinate 311,670 of NW_017971439.1, read as the reverse complement.
CGAGCAAGCATCAAAAGAAGAATATCTTTATCCTGTCAACTGCAACTTCTGCTTCTCGTAACTAAGTCCTAGAATTTGCTTAGCTACATGGCGTGCTCTGATTAGCCACAAAGTGTGTATGCGCTGGGCTGGGATTAGGACTTCATACAATCTCCAACTGTTGTAACCTGTGGGAACTGACGAGCTTTTTTAGCAGGGCGGCATTCCCTAGAACTTGCAGACATCTGTTCATTTCAAGGAGAGGGAAAAGCCAATCGGTCAAACAGATAGCAAGAGATGTATTTTACATGCCTAGGTCTAGTTTTATACTGCTAATGTACACACGCACATATATATATATATATATATATATACTCGCTACCGTATAGGCACTGCGATGACTTCTTTCAGAATATCCACAGTCGGCCGCCTATTCATGGCCGGATGGTCTGCATGCTTCGAATGCCACTGCGTCTCCTTATCGAGCGTGGTAGCCGCATGCAGCATCATGTTGAACGACTCAACACTCTGGCGTTGCGGACCCTGCTCAACATCGTCATTCACCAACTGGGTCGCGAGCTTCATCCTCTCACTGCACGCCGGTTCCATAGTATGAATCAAATGTGCCACCACGTTCCTTCCAAGCTCAACCTCACCAGGGGCCATTTTGAACATCTCTCCATGCACTTGCACTTTGCGCAAGTACTCTAGGCCAATCACAATCGAGCCAATGTGATACTCAATCTGGTCTTGGTCCCTGGCTCGGCCCTTGTTTGCCCCTGCTAGAGAGCTCCGCACGATATGTCGCATTAGCGGGGTCGTGGCGCCTTTCAAACAGGCATATCTCCAAATGACGCGACAGGTGTTGTACAGGTTCGATGTTATGGCGATACGGAACATTTTCTCGTAGTTCAACGGGCTGAGCGCGTACTCATGATGATAGATATATGAGCTCAGGAAGAAATGGGCCATGTCCATGCCTCTAAAATGGTTGAACGCTAGGTTAAAGGTCCTGCTGTCCGGGGTGAGCCCATACTTTTTGAAACATTCGAAAATTTCTCGCAGAAGGTCGGAATCTCGTCGCGGCGTAACTTGTTCCAAAATCAGATTCAATGTATAAGTCGATATGATTTCATGGCCATGACTCTGCTCCAATTCCTCGAGAAAAGATTTAATCCCAAGACCCTTTCGCAGATGCGGGAATAATATCATTCCAATGTTGTTTTGTACAACGTCTAGTTCCACCCTCCTATCTTTGAGGAACCCTAGTTCCGTCATACGCTCAATCACCTGAGTCCTCGGGCCCGGCGAAAGAAGGCTCTCTAAGAAAGCCACCCAAGTGGCCCCATTTGGCTGCATTCCGGATTTTCCCATCTCCGACAGAAGGCCCATGAAGAAGAAGAAGTCTTGACGTCTGGCAGTTGATCGGAAGAAGATGTTGTACGAGTTTACTGTAGCCACGGTCTGGGAGGCTCTGAATACGTGGCGCGCTGAATCCAGGTATTCATGTTCGCACAGAAACGTCAAGGCTCGATTCAACGCATAAGTCGATAGATAAATCCGATTCCCCGGTTCTGTGAATATGAACCGAAGTCGTTGAGCCACTCCGTTGATATACGGAGGGTCTCCAGGTTTGGTGGGCAGATTGGGGCGAGCTGTAATTAATTGTTCGACATATTGTGCAAATCCCCGGATATCGGTGAATTTTGGCCGTCGTGCCAATGGATCGCCCTTGGTAATGATTTTATCATCCCAATGACCACGGATAAGGGGTAGCGGCTGGCCTGTTTTTTTATATGCGAGTATTGATGGGATAATGGGCAGCCATGACCTCGCCATTTGAGACCCTCTCTGATCCAATGGCAAATTCATTGCCGCTACCTGCTGTTCATCCACCTGCTTTATTTGTTTCTCTACCAACTCAACGGCTCTCCTGGTCCCAGATAAGACCACCTTGCGTAATATACCTTCGCTTTCGACAGCATCCAGCACCCGCAGTCGACAGCCGTTTCGGATTTCAATAAACCATATATTTTCCTTTTCCGTTGTGTCTCCGGAAAGCTGTACGACGACTTCCTCTCGTACCAGGATCTCTTTGTGGACGGTTGATTTCGGTGTCACGGGCATTTCAACATGGAACTTTTCAAGTATCGCCATAATTTCAGTCCAGTGAGGGGGCAACGACCTTTTCCCAGTGACTGCTTGACGCCACTTATTAACGTACTTCCGATAACCCAATTTAGCCGCGTCCACGTATGTTTGCTGTTCTCCAAACAGCCCGACCCCCTTTCGGGAACGAATGCGTTCAGCGGCGAGCCGCTTCTTGTCGTTGATGGACATCCCTTTTGACAGCGTCCTTCGAATCACAACTTTTTCTGTGGAGCTGCTGTCATTGTGTACATCCTCAAATGGACCGCCGGGGTGAGTTTCATGGTTGTCCTGCCCAGGCAAATCGCCATGCACCGAATTGAGCGATTCGCTCTCGAGAACACCATACTGTGCCGATTCAGATACTGGACTCAAATCCGATGCATCTGAGACGATATCAGCTTTGTCTTCCTTGGGAGCAGATCCCTCATGAGAAAGCCATCGGCAAGACTGGGTATCAGGCGCTGCGTGGCGCCGTGGCGGTTCCGAAAAGGCTCCGCTTGGTTTTGGACGTCGTGGAGAGAAGAGTGGAGGCCGTATATGGTACAATCGTGACAGTAGCAAGCCTGATCGTGCCCAGCGGGGGTAGAGGAAGTGTAAAGGTTCGTTTGTTGTTGGAACGACGACACTATCTATAAGCGTTGACAAGTTGCCGCGTCGAAGACGGCTCTTGCCTCGTGTAATCATTGGAAAATGGGCATGACCCGCCGCTCAGATCCAGAAAGTAAAATTCAATCCCACATTGAGAGACGGGGTTCGACTAAATTGTGGGATTGAAGATGAGTCCTCGTTGACTATGGTCAGGCAAGATGCTGCCGCAAAGTCGAAAGAAAATATCTGAGGCGAAGCTCCCGGAACTGCGCATCTGGCCGCTCCGCCTCCCGGACTGCTGCTTTTATAAGCTGGAGCCAATGACAATCGACTACAGATATCTTACTACACGTTTTCGTGTAGATTAATATCTATTCTAAATGAAGGCGAGCATACTTATATATCAGTTGGCTGGCATTGATGAGAAACACAGCTTCATACGAAAGACTGTCTTGTATGTACTAGTTATAATGATTGTTAATCGCACTCGTCAACAACTAATATATATGGCCCTCCTTTCCAATAGCAGCTCCCTTAGGAATGCCTTTGATCTCACTAAACAACATGCCTTTGCCTTTGCCGCGTGATGATTCACGGGCGTTTAAAGCCTGATGCATTCGAGAATCTTGAAGCCCATTATCATCGTCCTTGGAAATATCGAAGACTTCGTAGTTAGAGACCTCTCGATTCACAGCCTCAATAGCTCTCAATATGTTATTCCGCTTTCGTTGCCTGGCGTCGTCTTCCTTTTTGTCTGCATTGGATGGAGTCCCATTTGTATCGTTCAGTGCATCCTGCAGGATCTTCAGAAACTGCCATCGTGACGTTTGGAAGACAAATAATGCTAAAATTTCAGGAACCTGTCCAACTATAACGTCAGCATCAATAGAATAAATGATATATTCCTATTCCGGTAACGGACCCTTTCAGGTAGATAGTAGATCTCCTCTCCACCTTGAGCTATGAATTTTCTCAGCGTGTCTATCTTTTCACGATCCACAATAGCGTTCTTAAGAGCTTGGAATAATGTCGGTATATTTTCAACATTCTCTTCCACAGGCCTCTCCGGTGAAGCATCCGTATCTCGCCTTAGGTATGCCGAAGAAGGAACATTAGCAGGTGCAATACTTGGCTCTGCACCGCTGACATTTGGAGGATGAATCGTGAAGTAGTCTTCGTTCAGCATATGGGCCCGGTGAAAGTCCGTTTGCTCCGTTCCATCTCTCAGCCGTGCACTTTTCTTCTTGACCCTCAGTCTTACCCAACGTCTCCTACGAACGTACGAATGAAACCATGGATGGGTACCGTGCCAGCCGCATTTCGGCACAAACGAGAAAGAATACTGCCACCCTTCTTCATCAACGTCATCAGACATGTCCACATACCACGACTGCCAGGCCCACTCCCAGCTGGGATCGGGAAGTTGAGCATTTGTGATATTCACGGGACTGTCGTGGTAATCCTTATTCACCCACGCAGGGGGGTCGAATTGAAGAAGAGAGCGATGCGAGTAGAAAGGTACCCCAAAAAAGAACCATCCTCGCTGGTTCTCATAGAGGATCTCCAGCTCCGAATTAGACGCGGCATTCTCCTCCGCTTTCACACTCTCCGTCGCTTGCAACTGCCCTGGTGCGATATTGAATAGGTTGACATCAGTGTCTCGGTCAACTGTATTTCTTGTTGTCGTCCGAGATACGTTTCGGCTGCTAGCTTCTGTATCTGAGGCGCCGAGTCTTTCGGGCTGCCATTTGCTATATTTCCTCCTCTGGAGCTCGTTCCTGACAGAGCCTTTAGTCAAGGGTTTTGTGAGTAGGAAACGAGCTAGCGAGGTCTCTGCGCGAGTTAGGTCCTGCTCCAGAGGGGCGGGCGTAGCATTATCGACTAAGCTAATAGCTTTGCCAGTATCGGTAGACATGATGATCCTAGGCCGACACACTAGAAATATGTATATAAGGAAAGTTCAAGAAATGAATAATACGAGTAGCGTTGGATTAATTAATAAAGACATCAAGTTCGTCAAGCTTCAGTGCAAGCTGTAATGTTTATATGACGGAGAAGGAAAAAAAAGAACGAGGTATTACTTTGCGAAAGAACTTGGAAGATGATGCGGCGAAGGAAGCTTAGCTATGACGGAGATTCCCAGAATGGCTTAGTGCGGGTATCAGGTAAACACTCTCTTCAGCGTTTGCGCCGAATATGATACAATCAACACTTCCACCTAGCTACGTCGAATCGCCTCAAAATTTAACGATTTGCTCGACATTATAAACATATACAGGTGCCCTATCTAGAGAAAGGCACTGAGCTTGAGCATAAAAGGGCTGCAACAATGCAATCCCCTCACTACCGCAGAATCGAATTACAGTCGCCCGCAGACCTCACATACCTATACACAAACACTGTGGCATTGTCACGCCAAAAACTCGACCTGCACTTTCCTCCATCTGCCTATTCCGATGGCGATAACCCGGATCCCATGAAGGAGCGCGTCAAGGAGCTCGTTGACCAGGTTTGTGCCATTCAATCATACTTGAAAAGAATGAAAATAAGAGCCAAGCTGACGATTTTTTTTTTTTGGATGAAAACAGTTCATTCGACAAACATACACATACGCATCCGACTCAATAACCATCAATGGCCTAGAATCCAACTCATCAGCAACCAATAACCACTCCACTTCACAAGGCCCATTCCCTTTCCCCTCTGCATTCTCCGCACCCGAAACCATCGAATACGAAACATATGACGGCAACCTAGCATCTCGCGTCAGTTCGCTCTACGCTCAACTCGAATCACTGACTACCACCGTTGCGCAACTACGACGCGATGCGCCCCGGAAAGCAGCTAGGACGTTTGCCGACACCCTGAATGACGCGTTGAATAAAGACGATGCTGGATTTGAGGCTGCTGCTTTTGCTCATACTAAACAAGGAGGACAGCAGCAGCAGCAGCAACAACAACAACAAGAAGAAGATAGCTCAAAAATGGATATTGATCCCAATCCCGAATGGAAATTAGACATCCCCTTTGGAACAGATTCTGAGCGCGAGCGATGGCACAGCGGCGAAATGGCCGAGGTCTATGCGGATACGTTACGGACTCTGTTACGACTGCAAGGGGAGGAAGAGGAAGGGAGAGCTGGTGATGGGGACGATGATAGGAATACCAAGGCTATATCGACGACTATTGCGACTGCAGAGAGGGCCGAGAGGGCAGTAGAGTTTGTGGAGAGGATGTGATTGATTTGACGCCACTTTTTAGTTGACGAAGTTATGAATACATTATACTTACTCTGTCGGAAGGCAGATCACACCAAAAATGATGCGTCAAAAAAAAAAAAAAAAGAAAAAGAAAAGGTAAATGCAAAGAACTGAACAAAATGTAGATAATCACTTCATAACAACTAATTCCAGGGCGTAAACCAGCCAGATATCTAATCTAACCACAAGTTTAGTACTTTCCAATCAATTATGACCAAGAATAGAAGACATGTTTTGAGGAAATAGCCATAACATAAGAAAATTATTCTTTTATCTACATTCGTGACGAGGCAAAGAAAAGAAAAGAAAAGAAATTCAAAAAGAGAAAATTTCCATGCACTATATAGATCACTCCTGGTTTGCAGTTCTGTTCTGTTCTCTGCTCTTTCTTTGATGGTTTGGGGGGAGGTTGGAGTATATGTATGTATGATTTCTGGTAGATAGAGAGAGGTGGGTAGGAAGAGGGTAGGGGGAGAAAAGAAAGCCACGAGAAAGAACAGTTTCAAATGTCATTAATAAAGTAGTAGTTAATGGAACTTAGGCTGCTGTCTCTTTAGCAGCGGAGTCGTCAGCAGGGGCGGCGGCGGATGCACTCTCGGCCTGCTGTTCAGGGGCAGGAGTAGTAGCAGTAGCCCACTTTGGTGGTCGTGACCATTGCGGATCTTGCCATGGACCAGCGTCGCTAAGCGCACAGCCACCCTCGCACTCGCAAGTGCCGCCAAACTCCTTGGGGAGGTTCTCCTTGGGCACTTGCGCAAACAGCTCCGACTGATAGCCCGAGCCCAGCACCTTGATCTTGTCGACGGTGACGGGATCAAGGAAGCTCTTGACAGCGCTGAAAGCGCTACTGAAACCCCAGGGTGCGTTGATCAGATACAGCTTTCCGAGGCGCTCGGGGTAGTAGTTCTGCGAGATTGCAGAGGCTTGCTTCACGTATCCGTACACTGAGGGGATGCTGGTAATCCCGACCCCTTTTAGATCCATGATTGTGCAGCATGTCTCAAGCAGTTTTCCGGCTTTGCGGGAGCATGAGGGGAGACGCGGGTCGGCTAGTTTCTCGTACTCGACGACCAGGTTTTGAAGCATTCGCTCGCCCGTGGTGATCTTGTACATGGCGTTGAGGTCAATTTTGCCGAGTTTTTCAATGTAGACGGGCCGGCCATCCTGACGAGTCAGTACAAACACACAGAGATCAACGAAAAGGAAAGAAAGGGAATAATACCTTGTCTGTCTTGTGGTAATATTGCGGGTAGTAGGCAAACACCTGGGGTTTCTCGGTATAGTCAAAGGTCCGCACGAGGTCGTCCGTGCCAAATTCCTTCCTCCACTTCTCACACTCAACGAACCTGTTCAGAAAGATGTCAGCAATCTTCATAAATACATACACCACCATAATTTTATGTCTGCAAGTATCCGAGGATCACCAGGCCGGAGAGAGAGGGGGAGGGGGTGACTGTACATCAACTTCGCGGCCTCGACATTAAACTTCCGGGCGCGCAAAAACCGCAGCAGAGTCAGCGTATCTAGACGCTCCGTGTAGCCCTCCTGCTCGAGGAGAGAGCGCAGCTGAAAGATCTTTGCATCCTGCTCTTCAGTTGTGTGGCCGGGGTGACCAGCTCGTGCCTCAGGCGAGGTGGTGGGGAAATCGTAGTCGTCGTATTTCGGATCGAAGTTCTGCGATTTCTCGGCCATGGTTGGGTTGTGGTTGCGTCTATTGTATGACTTAATGATGAACAAGGAGAGAAAACAGGAGACAAGCGAGTCCGATTGTAGCGGCACAGGAGGGTGGACGCAGCAGGAGGTAGTGTGAAACTTGAGTAAGAGTAACTAGTTAGGAACTTTAGCGGAAGCGGAAGCGGAAGTGCAGGTGGAGGTTCTCTCGCCAAGCATCAACGCTCAACATCAACAACAACAACAACAACAACAACAGCAGCAGCAGCAACAGCAGCAACAGCCGCGAGTTGGCTGTATACGAACGAAGATTTGTAGTACAGGGTGAGACAATTAGCATTGGCCATGGAGTGAATAATTAGGTATGAATTCTCATTAGAGCTTGCACTTTCCACTAGTTACTGCATATATAATAAGCATGTGACAACGGAGAATTACACCTAAATATACAAAATACACACACCATTTATACGATTATTAGAAAAGTGCTATAAGGGGTTTTTCTTGGGTGGCTTAATGGTTACTAATCTGCTGTAACACGTTTTCGAGTAGAGAGGGTATATCTATTGTAACTATCAACAAATCTGTTTAGCGTTCTGATATCGTCTAGTAGCAAATACAAAGCAAAGCAAAATCACATAAACCCGAAAGGCTGATGCGCGCGAATTGCATCACTGATCAGGTTAGTCGAATCCTGGGCATAGTTCACTCGAGCCCCATGGCCTTTTTCTCTTCTTCCCAGAAGATGCGCAGTCGTTCGTCTTCTCCAGAGCGCCAGAGCCCATGCAACCGTTGAAGTTCGGAAAGGTTTACCCTAATCTCATCATGTTCAAGGTCGGCATGACGTCCCCACAGATCAATAATAGCAGTGCAAACTTCCTTCATGTTCTCGATTTCTTGTTTGTGGTGTCGACTGTTGAGGTAACAGTGAAGATTATTGAGATCACTCCTTTTGTTCACAGCCTCTATGATGTCTTTTGGCGCTGTACGATCGAGAGAATAGCCCTGGCCTATAGGCAAGTCATAGATCTTCTCAAATCCTTCGATGGCGGCGGGTCGTCTCTCCTCCTCGTTATTGTTTCGCATCCAGTCAAGAGCTTCCAGATCCAACTTGATATTTGCACCGTGGACGCTAGCATTCCTCTCCTGCTGCGCTGCGTTGAAGCGCTTGCTCTCTGTACTTACATGCACCAATCCGGCGATGCGTCCAAGTATCTCTATCCTCTCCATTCTCGTGAGCATCTCCTGTTGGTGATCGAGCGTCTCCTTCTGGACACCGAGCTTCTCCTTTTGAATATCGAGCTTTTCCGCTTGGGTATTGAGAATCTCCGATTGGATATTGAGCTTCTCCTCTTGAATACCGAGCCTCCGTTCCATGTCGTTCATCATCCGGAATAAGCTAAAGCCTCCTTGATTAGCGATCATTTTGGGTTTGTGTGACATCATCAGGTCCTCTGATTGAATAATATTTCGTGCTTGTAGGAGCAGATCGCGTTGTGCCAGGTTCTTCTGGTGAGGCATCTCTGCGGCGATGCAGATAGGGACTGTTGTATTGACACTCCGTTAGCTAAGTGCTTTGAGTACATTTTCAGCCTCAGAACTTACTGTTGCTGCTATTCTGCCCATATGCCCAACTCGGCTTTAGAAATGTGGATATCATGTTCGGAGCCTTCCTAGTTGCATCTTCGCCTTGATAAGCCCAAGGCATTGAACTTGGACTGTACAAGTCAGAAGTAACGTGGGAAGCATTCCTGAGATGGTAATGATTAGGAGACAGGAACAGATTCCATTGTCGCTTTGGCGAGCTCAAAGCAACAGGTTTCGACTGTACAAGTTGGGGGTGACGAGAAAGTTGCATTTTCTCTTTTGGTAGATTCCACGGCTTGGACTGTGCAGATCGAAAGCGAAAAGGTTGGAAGGGCTCCAAAGATGTCAATGATTGGGGAGTAAGAAAAAGATGCGTCCAGTTGGACAAGTCCACAGCTTGGACTGTGCAAGTCGAAGGCGAAGAGGTCGGAAGGCCCTCAGAGATAGTAATGGCTGGGGGACAGGAATAAATTGTGGTTTGAGTGGTTGCATGTTGGTCAGCAGGGTTTTTATAAACAAGAAATTGTTCAGATGAATAGCGAGTGCCCCAAGCCTTTGTCTAAGCACAGTTCTTTATTTGAGTAATCCAGCGAGCATGCCCGCTATCCTGAAGCAAACATAAAACGATTCATTATCTAGGCAGAATCAAAGCAGGATTGTTTGTTGCCATTTCATTTTCTGATAGACATGGTCAGTAACTCATCGAGCAGTCTAACCCCTGGGCTGTCAATGTTACTCACTGAGTCCTTGGTGAATATGCCAACCACTGCAGGTGAACTCTAACAAAGCTCCCTGTTTTGCTTTCAAACTCTCTTAGCCCACAAGATGTATTGGACGGATACCCAGGTACTGTTTGGCGTCATTTCTTTCTTTCTCTGTGCTTGATTTTGCAATTGTTGCAGCCAACTCTGTTAAATACCTAGGCATGGTTTACTGCTAGGTGTGCAGGCAAGAATTGACTAAAACTTGACTTTTAAAACCACAACCCTTTCCAGTCTTTTTTGAGTTCTGCAAAATTTTTAAGTCAGACTTCGGAAGGTCCAGATCAGGAAGAGGATAGAGAGATAGATTTCACATACCCAACACTTGTAAAAAATGTCTCCTAAGACATGCATAGGCAAATCTCCAAATGCTAGGGAAACCTCTAAATATCCAAGGTATATATGATTCTGCCAAAAGATGCCTATCTGTATGTATATAGATATAATATCGCTTATTCAATGCCCGCAAACCAACTGAAATAAATGCAAAAAGCAAGTAGGAAAGAAAAAACATCATAATTATTATTACATGAGGCAAGACTGTTGATTAGCCGCAGCCGCGCCTGTGCAAAGGCAGAACAACATGGTATAGAAAGACAAACTCAAACCAGAGAGAGTAGGTAGTATAACCACCGTCCCTGCTCGCAAACAGCAAAAGAACCAACAAGTAGTGATATAATCAAAATCATCATTTCGAACCAGCGAAATGATAGTATATAGGTATGAGTAAACCCTAATCTCTCCAGCAAGAGACGCATTACTGTATATACCATATCGTATCTTCAACAACAGACATAATTCAGAAGATAAAACGAAAAAATAATTGAACAAGGGTATGTGCAAAATCAGACTAGAATCAACTGATCCAAGCCGGCATGAAAGGGTATCATAGCAAGAGCCGCTAGCTCAATACGGAACAGACGTAGTATACATCACCTACCATCCTTTCCGACGAGCAAACCGTTTGTTCAAAAGAACCAAGACTTTCGACACATTGAACTGCACGTACTCCAGATCGAGGTCTTCTTGACTGTCTTTCTGCATTTCAAGAAGATCATCGAGTTTCAGGTCCAATTCCAAGAGACCACGCGCACGTCCTGTACGAAGGTTTATTAAGTTAGTTTACGTCAAGATTAGAATGAAAAAGCACTGCTTACCCTTATAGTGTAGGCTGATGACAAACGTCCCCGGAAGAGGGCTCCGGAACATGAAGTAGATATTGGCTCGGCGATTCTCAGGGACATTGCTTTTGCGGATAACGCCTTCCTTCTCCAGCTGCTGATGAGTGAACTTGTAGGGCCCAAGCTCTTGGTTCTTCTGTTGTTTGCGTTGCTTGCCTTCGGACTGGCTGCGCACATTATGCAAGTATGATTTGTACGTTTCCAACTGACCTACCAAGTACGCATTGTGGTCACGGATCGTACGGAAGACCTCATCCAGCTTTTTGGTTTCTTCAACAACTTTCTCTTTGAGAGATCCGAGGTGGACTAATTCCTGCTCAACCTCATCGCGCAAAAGGCCAAACTCATCTGAACGATCAATCACCCCCATCTCTTGAAGCTGGCTGAGAAGTTCCATAGTACGGATTCCCTTGCGAACCATGACTGCATCATTCTTCAAGGTTGCTGCAGCTTCGGCAATACGATCCAGACGCAAAGGTCGTCTCAAAACGCTCGAATTGGGCGGCAGAGAACGCAATATCTGCACAAAAGTTGACTTGGCCTCCATGAAGTAGATTTCCTCTTGTGTGATGTCTAATGCAGCGGTAAGATCGTCAACCGATGTTTCCCACTTGCTAAAGAGAGGCAGATTGATCGTGCGGTTGTCTTTTCGAGGGAGCTGGGAGGGCGCTGGGCCGAGTTCTTGTAGCAGTGTGTGCAAATGAGAGTGCTGATCCGAAGCTACCAGAGAACCGGTATGCTTTTCTAGTAAGGCATGAGTGGCGTAAATCTCATTTAATGAGATCTGTAGTTCCAAGTCGCGCTTCGTCAAAGCGACGTAATTATCCATCTCCAAGCTTTCGTAGAAATCTTGAACTTCGCACAAATCAAGCATGAACTTGTTCACACGCTCTTTGTTCTGGTGAATGAATGGTTGCAACTTTGCCATGTAGGGCTCTTTGGCATACGAAGGTTTGTTCGCCAGGTTCTGCAGCATCTTGGCGATGAGGGTCAATGTGCGGCGCGGCTTATCCGACGGAACAGACTCAATCAGCATGTAGGAGCGGGGGGTCACAATGGCTGGATTAATAAAGCGAAGGAAAAAGAAGCCTCCGATCAAAGTACAAATGGTCTGATCTTGGGCATCAGGATACTTGCGGCGAGACAGGCTACGAATTTGCTTGCAAATCCATCGGATACCGTATGGAGCATCCTCGAGTCCATCAATTATAGTTGTCAGGAAAGTGTTGGCAATGTCGGTTAACATCTTCAATCGAGGAGCAATGATTGCCTGCACCTGTTCGTTTTCGGCTGCGACTTCAGCTGTCACAGATTTGGCTAAGTAATCCGGCAGGTGTCCGGTGTCCTCTTCAATCTGTTGAACCATGCTTTCATAGACCTTCAATGGGTTGATTTCAAGATCCACGTCCTGCAACTCAATGAGCGAATTGATCTGATCAGCCAAAACATGTTTTAGGTAACTTTGGCCGGGGCCGCGGCGAGTGTAAGTCGTCATCATCCGCGAAACGGGTGTATTCTGGCGCAAAAGCGAAGAGTATTCCGGAGTATTGTCAAACTGATAGGTGAGAACAGATTGAAACATGGTCAGTAGTAAATGTTCTTCGCGACTCTCGTACTGATTCCCGTAGATTGTGAACATGACTGTTTGCAGAAGAGAATCAATTTCTGACATTGAAACGAGACGGCAGAGATGTGCGATGTGCTTCGGCTCCGACTGGAGGAGAAAGAGGAGGTTTCCATATCGTTGAGTTTTCTCGTCGTTGGGGAAATATCCTTCTTGTTGAGTATCTAAGCTTTCTTCGAGACGGCTCGAGATTTCGTTTTGCTACGGAAAAAGGTCAGTCACGTTTATAAAGAGGATGTAGCAGAAGGAAAACGTACTTCTTCCAATGCCATCCGGTTTTGAATAAGCAATGCGATTCTGGAATCCAAATAGCGGACATCTTTCTCGAGAACGAAGTTCTTTTTGGACTGCGACGAAATTTTGGCTTTGAGTTCCCGGAGGTGTTTTTGAGCTGTCAAACCGAAACAAAGTCAGCGGATACAATAGTTTTCGGAATCACAGAGACGTCGCTATACCTTTGGCTAATTCGTCCGAGATTTCCAAATCCTTGTCCTTGGCGGACATAGACAAGTAGAGTGCGGTGACGGAAATGCGCTTCGACGCACGCACTGACCTGGTATCGTGCGAAGACATTGTGTTTTGGCGAGAGACGGGCTGGAAGGAAGAAGACGAGGAGGTTGAGGCCCTTGACGCCGGCTGGAGCATGGTTGCTACCGACATTGGAGCGACAGAATATAATGATATCGAATGACCCGAATGCGAAAGAACGGATGGTTATAATATAATTAACGCTGTCAATATATATGTCGCGTAGTATAGCAGGAGGGTATGAAAGTCAAAGCTGCCCGTCCCATTAAGAAATACGGATGAGGAGGCTGAGTGTCAATGGTTTGTCGACTCGTACTCGGCTCGGTGTCGCTCAATGGATGAAATAAACAACAATAACGATGCTCGAGAAATTAAACCTTTCTGGACGGTACCAAGAAAAGTGGTGGTTTTCCAACGTCAAATGCGATCTTTCTTTTTCGGTTTGTATTTTTTATTCGCTGTGAAAGTACTGAGAAACTGAGGTATTCTTGCTGAACACAGGGGATGCTGGGTAGGGGCGAAACGGGAAAAGTGTGTCACGCTTTATTGTTGAATTGGGGCCGTGTACGGACGGATGTAGGGCGATGGCGATGGCGATGTCGAGGACAAAGACAAAGGCAGAGAGAGAGAGAGAAGAAGAAGAAGACGAAAGAGCGAAAAGAAGGACGGATTGGGTGGTGAGGAAGGAGGGGTGCGAAGGTGGAAGGTGGAAGTGGGAAGCGGAAAGAGGAAAGAGGAAGGAGCAGGGAAGGGAAGGAGCGGGGGTGTGCGACTTCCTTGAGTTCTTAGTAGAAAATAGTCGGCTGGCTGCTACACGTACAGGCTACATACAATAAATAAATAATATTTAAGATAACTAATATCAGATACCAAGTGCTAATAACCGCGATAAGAGTCAGCATGGCAGATATAATTATATGTCGCAAACCGGCGTTAGGACGGCGTTCAGAATGTCACAGCCTCCAAATCACTAAACGTGCACATAGAAGTTATCAAGAGGAAGAGCCCAAGACTAAGAAATCAGGAATGGACTTGACTGCGCACAGTGCGCAGTGAGTGGGCTCTGTGGAGAACGAGATTAATTAGATAGAGAAAAAGGGGCAAGTTCGAGGTGAGACAGGCTTTTACTATTTAGCATGGTGCGACAAGAAAAAGCAACCCCTGAGCCGGTCTGAGGGACGCCGAGAAGCACGCTGATTGGCCCAGGCAGGGCGCTTGCACGCAGGAACAGGCTCAGCTCGGAGTATAAATTATTGAATATAAGACTTACATATCTCATTTGTCACTTGATATTGATATTGATATTGGTAGTGGTATTGGTATTGGTATTGGTATTGGTATCAATATCCTGTCTTATTTCCGACGCTATTATAAGAAAACGTAGTCATACTTCAGGGCACTAACTACTGCTGTATGCAAGGGGAATGTGTGACAGGTCTGGACTGTCAGAGTACCTGGGACAGAGGAGCGACTCCGTCTCGTGACCGCAGCCCGGACTACAACTTTCCGAGTCTTACAACCAGCGCTTGCCCGTCCGTCAATCAATATATTTCTCCAATGAATGTGGACTAGCAATTTTCCTTGACATACATCCGAGTCATGTGACTATCTCAATCACGTGACCCAATCAGGTTTAATCACATGCATTAATACTTCATAGCGTCATACGCTTCCGCTAATTGATGATATCCACAAAAAAAAAAAAAAGGAACCCCCCTGTATACGGGAGAGAGATGGGGGAAATGCTTTTTAGAGTATTCCACACTACGCGCAAGAATGCAAAACATCGTGATTGGTGGCCGTGGACCGTGGTTCCAGCGACCGGCAGCCTTACCCGAATAGGCGCTAGTTTTCCTACCCGCACTAGCGCCTCCGCAATGTCCGCATACGGCCCCACTAGCTCTTCCCACTCCTTAAAATCAAGTTAGCAACCGTTTAAGTTTTGATGTACCCTTTGCGTGCTTTGGCCAACTGCAAAATGGCTCGGCTCCGGCTGCTCCCGCCGCCTTGCTGCCGATGATGACGAAGATGTGCACAGTGGTAGAGCTCGGCGTGCATGAGGATTTCTTAGACTGCCCTGAAGCCCTGAAGCGTCTACGATGCCGGCGATGACGTGGTGGCCGTTTTCAATGTCGGCGACGTTCCATCTGTAAGCTTCTTTTTTTTTTTTTGCCGTGATGGTTTATCTCTGGACAATCGCGCTCTCTAGTGTAGTAGGACTTGAGTGGTCTGAGGTCGTGGCTTTATAACATGTAGGATGTAGGAACGTTGTACTGAAAGAGATATGTGTATATCCTGCGAACAATTGTTACTAATATGTCAGCGACCGGAACAGTTTCCTTTGCCATTTGGAAGTGCGAAACAACGCCGGTTGAAGTACTAGTTACTGCTTCTACCCCCGCTGCGTCATCAACCTCATTTGTTTCTTTACCTAGGTACCACAGGCACTTGACTCTAGCTCGGCTAAGCCTAGCGAGAGGCGCGTCTGCTAAAAGCGCATATGCTGGTACTTGCTATTGGTACAATGGCCTTTCTTTTTTTGGGAAGGGGTATGAACAGCTTGATATTAAATAAAGCATTACTGGCATGTAAACTCTGGACTGGATACTCCATTACCGAACCCAACCCTCCTTCCTCATGACCTCTCCAGTCCACTCCTCCAACCTCTCTGCAAGCTTGTCATCCTTCGCCGCACTGCTCTGCCACCTCGGCTCCCCAAAACGTCGGAAAATTTCAAAATAAGCGCCGCTCTGCTCCGCTTTCATATCCGGACTCGCCGCACAGAACAAATTAGACCACGACCCCTTATCGGCAGGCCATATGAATCCAAAAAAGCGCAAGGCCGAGAAAGCGCCGTTCATGCCCGACCCCGACTTCCCCACCGACGCAGCGAGGTTTGTCTCAACAAGACCTGGATGCACGGACGAAACCCAGATCTCGCCCTCCCCGTTCCGTGCACTGGGAGAGCCGGGCCCGTACTTTTTGTTGAGGGTCTTGGTGTGCAGAATATTGGCGAGCTTGCTCTGTCCGTACCGCTGCCACGGCCCGTTATCCTTGAGCGATAGGTCCTTGAAATTGATGCCGCCCTTGGGTGCGCCCAAGTGGCCCGACGAAGTGAGGTTGACGATGCGCACGCTGCCGGGAGGAAGCATTGTGGCGGTCCACAGCATCACAGGAAGCAAGTGCTCTGTCAGAACCCAGTGCGCGAGGTAGTTGGTCTGCCACTGAGCCTCGTGGCCATCTTTGGTCATTTCAAAGGGCGTTGCCATGATGCCTGCGTTGTTGACTAGGCCGTGCAGGGCTGTTTCGCGGGCGAGGAAGTGCTTAGCGGCGGCGACGACGCTGGCCACATTCATGAGGTCCATTTGCAGGAGGTCCACGTTGGCTGAGGGGTGCATTTCCTTGATGTTGGCGATGGCTGCTGTGCCCTTCTCTGGGGATCGGGCGCACATGTAGACGTGGGCGCCGTGTTCTGCCAGGTGGGCTACAGTGTGGTAGCCTCTGTAGTTTGGTGAGGTCAGCTATTCGGGCTTAGTGCTGAGACGGGATACTCACATGCCAGAGTTCCCGCCTGTGACTATGAATACTTTGCCTTTGAGATTGGGGAGGGTTTCGGGAGTGAAAGTCATGTTCAACGAGTGCTCGAGGCAATGCGATGTCGATTCGATGTTATTGATTGCTACGAAAAGATGCGTCAAAACTAGGGTATTGCTACTGTTTTTATATATTGCTGTTGTTCAAAAAAATAAGTTGCCTGTTGGATGTTTAGATATTCACAATTCTAGATATTGTGAGCCACCTGCATAAACCAGGGCGAATTTGTAGCCAATGACAGCGCTGTGTTTGCTGGTGATGGAGCCGAGGCGGGGTGGGGCCCGTCCACGATGTGAGCAGGATGCATGGCGCTAGGCCTGTTCAGTTTAGATGCTGCAATAGTGGCCAATGATAGACTATTATTTCATTTCTGGGACAGATTAGATTATCGCCGCCTCCCTCCCGTGAGCAGGTTGTATAAACAATGAGTAGATGTGTTAATTCATGTCAGTCTCATCATCACCGCAGTTCTAGCGTCTGCCAGCATCATGATGAGTACGTATCAGCCTGTTAAATCAGCAGCTCCACGCATCCAGCTCGCGTCGATACCTCAATTGGCCGAGGTACGTATCAGGCCGCCTTCATTTATCACGATGACCCGACTTGCTCACCGTCCACAGGCGAGAAGCAAAGCAGATGACTGGACTGGCACCAAGGATCCCGCAGCACGCAGACGGGCACAGACTAGACTCAACACGAGAGCATACCGTAAGTGAGGCCTTCTCATTCGTCCCCAACTAGGCCCCAAATATCAAAACTAAAAGTCCAGTAGGAAAGCGAAAAGCCCTAGCAAGGAAAGCGGAAGCATGCAGTGCCGCAACTAGCACATCCGAAGCGATGGTAGAATGCTGGGACATTGAGCAGCAATCCGTCTCCATCGTCCCAGCATCCCGTATCAAGCAACTATACAACGCGAGAAAACCTCTGCTGCCGCCAAACAGATCTAGCAAAAAGCAAGTAAACGTTGTCTTCCCCCTCTGCCCAGACCACCTCATCACACTCCTCCAATTCAATGCCCTCCGCGCCCTGGCTGTCAACCGCACTCTAATCTCCGGCATCCTCGTTACGCCGCTCGACTGTTCTGAGGAAATTGTCCACATCATCCCTTACCCTACCAAGCCCGAAGTACTCCCTTCAACACTCCTGCCCACCACCCTTCAACAAACGGTGCCTCACAGCGACTGGATCGACCTGTTCCCCTGTCCCGAGGGCCGAGACCGCCTGATCCAGGCCGTGGGTACCTTCGACGAGGATGAGTTGTGGGCCGACTGCATCGGCGGGCTGTACGATGGCTTTCCCGACGACGAGATCAAGCGACGCGGCATTATTGCGTGGTCGCCGCCCTGGGACATCACGGGGTGGGAGATGTCGGAAGGGTTTCTGAGGAAATGGGGGTGGTTGTTTGAAGGGTTGCCAGGGGCGTTAGAGGCGACAAATCGGTGGCGGAGGGAGAGAGGCGAGGAGCCGCTTGTTTATGATGATTGTACGTTACCTGCAACTTTGTGACAATTTTTTATGTTGTACTTCAGTTTGATTCCGTGGCAGAACTACATACCCAGCTCTATACGATCACGTACTCATGCTTGCCCAGAAGGGGCGGGTATTTGGTATTTCCTAATTAAACTCCGTAGATCTGCTGGCGATCGATTGGACATCCGTAAGTCGTGGCGGATCGCTGCCAGAAGGAAAGTATCGTAACAGGTATAAGACTATAAGGATACATGTACAAGCTATCGGTTAAAAGTAAACGCCCTTCCAGCAATTTCTTTCTTCGTCTTCCGCACACCACTTGGCGCATTCAACGCCTTTGCATATGGGTTGAAGGGCTTTTTCTGGTTCGCCAAACCTGACGCTGCACTGCCTGATGCTGCTGCGGCCAAATCCTGTGAATGGAGCACGGAAGCTGCGGAATTATAATCAAAAGGAATTGCGTCTTCCTCCTTTTTGTTTGTTGGTTTTGTCACTTCTTTTCGTGGCTTTTTGGCGACAGGTTGTTGGACCTCTTCCTCCTCCTCCGAGTCCTCTGAAGAGCCCTCTTCATCGTCCTCTTCACTGCTGCTGCTGCCGCTGCTAGAGGTGGACGATGCATCAGACTCTTCTGGTTCGTCTTCGGCCACCTTCCTCTTGTGTCTGGGTGCGATCTCCTTGACCGTGAATATCTCATCCCTTTTGTCTGCTTTTTTGTTGACTGATGGAGATGCCGACGGCGAGGCCACAGCCGAACTAACATCTTTGATTGTATGTTGCACTTCGGACACTGTCACCGGCATAGGAGGAATAGGAAGAGACAGCCTGAGGGCCTCGAATGATGCGGCAACTTTATAGTTTGCCGGTACCACAGCCGCCACCTGTGGCTGCAATGCAGCGCCCCAGAACTGAGACGAATCTGCTCGAACCACTGATATTATATTATCACTATACAGTTTGTCGACCGATTCGACAGCGGGAGGTGGTGATTTTGATGAAGCAGCAGCAGCTTCCGCTACGGTTTTCCTAGGCTTGATAACGTCACGTAGCTCGGGACCTGTAGCTCCTTCAATCTTCGCCTTTTTGATGACCTCCAACAGCTCTGATATCCTGTTCTTCACTATCAAAGTCACAGGGGAAAGTGTCTTGAAGAGAGTATGCTTGTCGACGGGCATCGCCGCAGCTACTTTGAATAGTGCATGCCTTGGGAAAACACATTGCACACCTTCATCTTCTGCTCGAGCAACTTGGT
The DNA here is from genome assembly GCF_001907595.1 of Talaromyces atroroseus. Lineage (NCBI taxonomy): Eukaryota > Fungi > Ascomycota > Eurotiomycetes > Eurotiales > Trichocomaceae > Talaromyces > Talaromyces atroroseus. The sequence goes on along the minus strand of NW_017971439.1, from coordinate 292,027 downwards.
CTCGCCACTCATGGACAGCCTTGAAGACAGCGAATTGCTCTTTTGAGAAAAACCCAGAGTTCCTGCTTAAGAGATCGTACCAACCTCCAGCACCCTGCCCGCTGGCAGCATCATAAACGGGCCGTTCGTAACGTTGCAAAGCTTCGGTTTTTGATCGTTCCAGAACATAATCAACCAGATTGTTTTTAGGGCTTGAATTCTCCACCAACTCATTGCGCATGCAGTCGTATACGTAGAGAAGGTAATGTGTATCGGCTCGAGCATATTTCAACATCTCCTCAGTCAATGGCCGGAGACGCCAGTCGGCCATTTGGTACTTCTTGTCCGCGTCGTAATTGGCGAATTTTTCAAGAAGAAACTTCAAGCTTCGCTTGGGATACTCTAGAGCCACGGCAGCATGATAAGTATCGAACATGCCCACAACGTACAACCCCAGATCCCTTTGGAGCCAGACAATATCCATTGTGGAGCCATGCAAGACTTTTAGGATCTTGGGGTCAGTGAACACTTCGTTCAGCTGCTGCAGATCCTCTCTCCACGGTTGCAGAGTGTCCACCACCCAATCCTTGTCGCGCGTACTGATTTGCATCAACGACACCAGCCCATGATACGAGTGCACATCGTGATGTTCCAAGTCAATAGCAATCTCCTTTGCTTTCTTGAGCTCCTTGATCATTTCGGCCAGGCCTTCTTGTGTATCGACCCAGACAGCCTCTGTCGTTTCGACGGGACCGAACTCAGTCGGCGGCGCAACAACGTAAGCCGACTCGCTGTACTTCGCCTCGCGGATCTCTTTTTCATACGGATTAGGATAGCTGTGCGTGTCTATTGTCAGTATAGTTTCGGAAAGTCAAGAATAGTTTTCAGATATGTAGTCCACGTACAATGCCGGTTTTCCTTTCCCGTCGACCAATTGAAGAGATTTCTTCAATGGCACTATCGCATTGGGTTTAGATGACAGAAGAGGGCGGAACGGAGACAAGTCCTGGTTATTCGGCGCAGTGCGAAAGAGCAGCTGAGGCTTTGGAATCTTGGACGGTCCATAGTCATAGACACTCGGGAAGGGCTTTGCTTCACGAGGCGGCCGGTCTTGCTGCGGAGGGCTCAACTTCTTGATGACGCCAGTAAACTCATCCAAACACGCATCGGCTTTTTCCAGTAGATTGTCGATCACGTCGACCACGCCTCGCCAATTGTCTTCCACCGCGTCTTCGTTTTCGAGGACCGGCGCCTGTATGTCTGTCCCGCCAGTCGCGGCCTTGAGGAGCGAGGTGGTTAGCGAGAGCAAGCGCGAGCTCTGTTCGTCCAGATCATCGGCAAATTCATGGCTCGAATTTCGATGGAAATTGATGTCCTCTGAGGCTATCCGATTTACTGAGAGGGTGGTGCTCTTCAAAGCATCAGTGAAGCTTTTTTGGAACGAGGAAAAATCTGCCAAGTCGCCCATGTTTGGCAGCCAAGGAGGCCTAAAAAGAGAAGGGGAAAAAAAATGAATTCAGTGAAAGTGAACTGCTTCACTGCATTGGCACATGAGTGAGCACAGGATAAAAAGAGTATCAGCAAAAATCAATTTCTGGAACTCAGAGCCTTTATCATTCTATGTATCTGATAATGAAAATTATTGGATCTGCGGCACAAAACGGCACTGGAAAAAGGTACAGCCGGGGGCGGTGAGACTTTGTTGCCCCCGGGCACATCAAGAACACAACCCAGCTCACTTTGCTACCTTCTCCTCCCCAGCTATTTTTCCCTTGACATTTCTTGTGCACAGTCAGAGACTTCAGCTTCATATTCACGGAAAAAAAGAATCCACAACCCAAACCACCATGTCTGCCTCCCTTGCTCCAGAGTGCAATGAGATTAAAGAGTATGTCTTCCTGTGCAGTCTCAAGAAGTGCGTGCTAGTCTGACTGAAGAGCGATAGGAAGTACGACACATGCTTCCTCAAATGGTACAGTGAGAGTATGGATTCCTTGGTGATTCATGATGTGTCTGAATACATAACTAACAAATAACAGAGTACCTACGCGGCAATACTCAGGATGAATGTGCCAATCTGTTCAAAAAGTACAACTCTTGCCTGATGGTGCGTCCCTGCTTGGTTGTCGAGATAGTCCTTTTATCTTCGTAGAAAGAGACGACTGCTGACAAGATGGAAACAGAAAGCTCTCAAAGAGCGTGGCATCGATACGATGCTCGAAGAGGCCAAAGAGGGGTCGAAAGAGAGCGATGCCGAGTACCTCAAGAGGTAGTGTCTGGCGCTTGACGTCAGGATAGAGCATATCAAAAAGAGAAAAAATAAAAGAACAGCATCCCACCTCTCTGGGAAATCTCCTCTCAACAAAATTAAAAAAAAAAAGAAAGGAAAGATGAAGAGAAAAAGAGAGAGAAGAATACCCACCACTACATATGTCGGCGCTCTTGGGGTACTGCCCCTAGCAACACGATGGCCAACGCAACGATGTAGTCCTCATCTTCGCTCATGGTCTCGGCCGTTTCCATGTATCGGGCGAAGAACTCCTTGTCGGCGGTCGTCTTGAGGTCTTTATTAAACTTGGACTCGCAGTCCTTGTGGGTCGTGTCGGTTCCGTATTGGTTACGGAAAATCTCTGCCACCTCCTTCCACGACAGTGAGGTCGCGAGCTTCATGATGATGAGGAATAGGCATTGCTCCCTGGTCCAATGGCCTCCGTGAGCCATTTTCTTTTCCTCGGCTGGTTTTCTAGGTCTTCATTGATTGATCAGTTGATTGTCTCCTGAGTCTGGAATCTGGGACTCACTGATTTGAAGCGTAGAGAGGTTGGAGAGGATGACGAGGATGTTGTTGAAAGTGTCTTTGATTCTGGGGTTTGGGAGTTAGCCACTTGGAATTTGAAATCGAGGACAGTAGCCAACAGGATGTTGGTTGTGAATATGAGTTGGGTGTGGGCCTTTCTAAGGATGGAAGTGCTACTCTGGGATTCAGACCTACCGACTTATGGATTTGGCGTGAGGGCAGGCAGCCAGCAGGATGTTGACTGTGAATATGATATGGATCTGATGTTGGATTTGAGGTTGAAGTTAAGGAAAAGTGCTGAAAGAAAAGAGAAAGATTTGGAGGAAATTTCCATATTCACAGACAAGTCGTGCACGATAAGTCAGGGTCAAGTGATTTTTCTGTGAGTGAATTTGGTCTCAATACTTGCTATTATGGACAATAGGTTGATGCCTGGAAGGCTTGTATTATTTATTGTGTCTACTATTTGTTATGTCTATTATTTATTGTGTTTGTCAATTATTGTGTTTATATCTTAGTATTGACAAATGAAAATCCTAGTAATTCAACCAAATAACTTGGTATCAATAGCCATTCCTACTATTAAAGATTATATTATGCCTGCCTACGCCATATAACAACCCACTTTACAATTCACCACCCTGGATTACTGACCTCTGGCAATACCCTTGGGAGCTCATAAGTAATTTGTTTATAGCTGCCTAGGTACAAGGCTGCGTCAACAAATATGTTGAAGAGATCACTTATTAAAAAGAGCTATGTATATATATACACATTAAGTGCAAGAGCATCATACAATTATCATCATCATCATCACCATCGATGGCCTCGCCGACCACCACCACCATTAGTTATATAACTAGTAGGCACTTTTACGACACCACCACCTCCTCCTGCGGAATGACTCTTTCTTTCCGTCAGCCGGTTCCAGACTTCGAACATTCCGGCACGGTGCGCGGGAAGCATGCTGTATTGCATACTGTAGAGGTTCCGACGGTGTATTGGAGGCACAAATTGGCCGGTGACGAGGCACAGGATGACGCTCAGAGATATGTAGTGTTTGCGAAGACGATGGCCGAGTTGGAAGTATTGGTCGAACATGGCGCGGAGAGAGAGAGGCATGGACTATATTTTATGTTTGAGAAATGTGAGTATGGCGGTTTCTTTGTTTTTTTTTTTTTTTTTTTTTTCTTCTTTCTTTCTTGTCTTTGGGAAAGGGGGTTTGGGTCAACACACGTCAAGATGGATGTACGATATGGTGGTGGGTTCATCCACGTCTTTCTGCTTGGATGATGGTTTGATGACTTCTTCTCGTAACGAAAAATATATCCCCCCTACAAGCCATAGTTAGTATGAGAAAGGTCGTCAAAAGGGTTTCGGAAGATTTCGTACCTGGCAAGCGTCCAGGATCCTTGACGCGCAGCATCAATGCAAACAGAGGGAAATGATTCAAAAATGCCAACCACGTATCAAGTGCTGCCTTGAGCGAGATGATTAACATGCGTGCCGATGCAAAGGCAAGATAGAAGACGACAACCGTCGGCAACAGAAAAAACAAAACAGTGAAGAGGATCGTTCCCAGCAAAAGCTGATCGAGATCATAGTCGCACGAATCGATTCGGTTTCGAAGAACATTTCGTTTCTTGCCGCGAAAAAGATGGAAGAGGGATATTATAATGCTAAGTTGCCAATTGAAAATGCGCGCGGACGCTATGTAGAATGAGTAAATATGAATGGTGATGATTGAGAGTAAATCAGAGAACAGAGCAATTGGCATGCTGGCGCCGGCAAAGCTCGAGCATCCAATGACGTATATTAGATGTGGTAGGTATGGTTGTAGGTTGGCAATACAGGCTATAGACGAAGCATATCAGCATTTCGAAAGTTTTTCACTGTAATAGATCAGTCCACCACCTACCAGCCCAGTGTTCAATGACCCAGAGGAAAAGGTCCCCCAGAAAAGCAGCCAATTCATTATTCAGCTTCAAACCAGCGGGCCAGCCCATAAGCCATGATATAGTTCTTTGCAACCCCTCCACTGTCCAATCTGTTATCAAGTAATTAATCTGACTGGCCACCCACTGAGCGTTATCAATAATGTAAGAACCCAGCGCAATGCCGATGATGACGTCGTTTGCTACAAGCCATAGCGAGTTATAAAAACGAATGTAATCGGGATGGCTAGTTGTGATGCTTTCCCAGTTATCTTTTCTCTGCCGAAGCTTGACGTATTGTATCGGCCAGTAGCAGAATTGTTGTAGTCGAATGTCTACCTGCTGCGCTGTGGCAGATATATCTTTGAGAGCTGCAGCATCAGGCCGAGCTCGCCATTCAAGCAAACGCAGAACGATTTCAGCTACTGCTCGATGACACACCAAGCCGAAGACGAAGCATCTCGTAATAACCGGCCACATCCATTGCCAAAACACGTAAGCAATCCCCAAGACGAAAAGATCCCAGATTGTTGTAGCAGATTCAACGACGCGCTCGCTGACACTCATGCTCCTTTTGGGACGCGTTCCGATCAATCCACTATTCCTTTCGATAAGCTGTCCAATCTCAAATGCGCAGTTCACTTGATTTAGAATAGTATGCAGCATGACCTCCTTTTGAGAGGGGACATGCCGAACGACCGCATGCCACTTGAGTTTCTCAATTAGTTTCTTTGACCGTGCCTTCTCTAATTCTTCCTCCGCATCAATCTCGGCGAAAGATACGCCTTTCCCTGAACTTATTCGTTTATCGGCTAGAGCTAAAGAAATGGGATCCAATGACATGTATTGCATACGCGTCGGGTGAGGGCGATTAAACATTATAACCTGGACCGAGATATGCACCTCCGGCGGACAAAACACGCGAGGAACCCTATGTGATGAACGTGTGGTTACCGAAAGATGTGAGGCATCGAAGGTTGTTGGTGGTTCGACGGGGTTTGTCGAGCCCAAAACATGCATCGACGACTTTCCGCAAAGCACGAATAGCTGTGCAATTGGATGTGGGCAATTGCGGAATAATATGCCTGTTCGCAGGGCATTGTCGACGTTTTTGGGCTAAGCAGTTTGATATCACGAATTAGTTCTGTATCTCTAGCATTGCTTATTATACGTACCTCGACATGCTCCAACACGGTTACCACGAAGAGATCCAGAGGCGAATTGCGCCAACCTACAATCACACCCGGAGACGAAGAGCGTGGTATATCATTCGGCCAGAAGACGCGTAGCAATCCATCGCCATTTAGCATATTGACATCGTTTCAGGTGTGACGGCCCACCCTCCTCAGAATTGTTATTTTAAAAGGAACCCCTCCGGCGCAATTCTTCTCGGGCAGAAATGCCTTGCTGAGCAACTCGAGGATGTAGGTCGATTTCCTTCGATGCGAGATAATTAAGCGGTACGATGAAAATGAAAAATACTATTGAGAGCAGCACAAATCCCTTAGCAGTGCGAGCAACAACGCTGTGATTCCATGCGAAAATAGCCAATTCGTAGAGGCGAGTGACCAAGTCCCACCGTGCAGTGATGTAGCCCGCTACGAAGATTCCGAGAGTGAGAACAGAGAATGGATGCATTAATTTGAAGCCGGATTTTGTCTGGCAGTCAAATCTGCAGTATCAGGTTCGATGTAAAGAAAACAAAAAAAAAAGTTAAAAAATTCAACGTAGCCGCATGGTCGTGGAGGTTGGGATTTTCCTAGACTGAGAAAGCTTGCGTATGCAATTCGGAGAGCGCCAACGGTGTCGCAAAGCTGATATCAAATGCGAAGATAGAGGGTACGGCGTAGCGGTTCGAGTCAGAAGGAAAAAAAGAGCATTCTCCCAATATTGATGGGGAAAGAGATTGAATTTCGAGAGGAAAGCAGCGTGTTTTTGTCAGGGGATCTTGTTTGCTGGTGATGATCGCGATTGGTGGCATCCCGGGCACGTGATTGTCAGACATCTACTGCTGCTGACGGTTCTACAAAGGCGTTGCAGACTAAATCTGGGTTGTTGAATTATCTTTTCAAAAAAAAAAAAAAAAAAAAATTAAATGGGACAGTTTCTGAGCGCTAGAGATATAATCAACAATATAGAATTACTCCCCCAGCCGCAGGACAGTCAAAGATGAGGATATTTCCTCTTCATTATCAGTAAAATATTATACATCATCAACCCATATTGTGTGTTTGTTCTAGACCTTCCAACCAATTACTCCGTAAAAGAATAGCCTTGTGCCTGATAATCGAACTGATATAAACTCAAAATAGCGCAAATAGATCAAGTCGAGAGCGGTCTATAAAGCTTTGATGCCCTGGAACATCTTATTTGACTGCAACTTCTCATCTGCTGCAACTAAATCACGCATGATCTTGCGTTTTTCTTCCGTTGTCATATTCTCCTTCCCTGGACCCTCAATCTCAGCCTTCCACTTGAGTAGCATCGATTTCAACAGAGCATTGCCTTCTTCTACTTCTTCTTGCGTATAACCATCGAGACCCGCGGACTCCTTCTCCTGGTTATCAGCAGTTGCTGATGTGAAATCTTCCAGCTCTTCTGCCTTCTGCCTAGCCATATTGACAACCTTTTCTGGGAACCGGACAAGTTCGGCGACATGAATGCCAAAGGATTGATCACAAATGCCAGGCTCGACGCGGTACAGGAGTGTGACTTCTCTTTTCTTCTTGCCCTCTTGCTCCTTACCATCTCCAATAAAAGCCACGACATGCAAGTTCTTCGCAGACTTTGGATAACGATCGGCCAAAGCCGTCAGCTCATGAAAATGAGTTGCAAACATGCCGAAGCAGCCTATCTCGGTAATAATATGCTCGGAAATAGCCCACGCAAGACCAAAGCCATCGTATGTACTGGTTCCTCGACCGAGTTCGTCAATGATAATCAAGGACTCCGAGGTGGCAGACTTTAGAATATTCGAAGTTTCAAGCATTTCCGCCATGAAGGTCGACACACCCTTGAGCTGGGAATCACTCGCCCCCACTCGAGCTAGGATGCAGTCAAATATAGTTAACTCTGCTTCGGTACATGGCACGAAGCAGCCAATCTGGGCCATCAGCGCGATGACCCCAATTTGTCGAATGTAGGTAGATTTACCACCCATGTTCGGTCCAGTAATGATCAGGAACGAGGACTCATCTCGCACAAGTGAAACGTCGTTGGTGATAAAAGAAATGTCGTCTTGCATTTCCATGCATGGGTGGCGCGCTTCTTTCAAAATAGTGTTCCCTGTACCTCGTGGATGCATTGAAGGACGAACATATGCTGTTGGGGCGTGGACTGATACATGCGCGAAGCTCACAATAACATCCAGATGAGACAGTGTCCCGGCTAATTGTTCAAGCACTGGACAATAGGAAGTAGCAACATTGACTACTTCTTGAACAAGTCCCGACTGCGTGCGGTTGTAATTCGATGACAATTGATCATGCTCTCTACGGAGTTCTTGCATTGTTTTGGTGGTGAAATAGACACCGTTCTTCTGTGTCGAGCACTCTTGATACCCGCGTTTATTGCGAATACAACCGGCTTCATTCCGGGTTAACCTGAAGCACCAGCCATGAACACGGTGGTTCTCAAGGAAAAGCTTCTTTTCCATGTCCTGGTTTAAGTCCCGAGCGACAGTTCGATGCTCCACATTCATGTCATGCCTAAGCTTGTCTAGCTTCTTCCGAATGACTCGGAGGCTATCATCAAATTCTGGCTTTATGATAAATTCGTGACGATCAAGCGCATCAAGGTCGACTGTAGTCTCAACCATCTCCTCAAGTTTTGCAAGACTGTTGGAAAGTCCGCGCAACTTCGTCGTGTATTGCTCATCCAAGGGAGTCTGATATTGCTCGTCCATGACGTTCTCAAAGCTATTAATAAAGCCTGGTAAGCGGATAGCAACCTGATAGACTCGCACGACGTCTTCCAAGTTTGCCTGGCTACGCTGAAAGCGCTTTGCTAGCCTATATAAATCGGGAATTGCCCGTAAATGTTCCTCTTGCATAGTCTGGCGTAGCTCTGTGTCAACGACAAATGCCTCGACTAATTGATGTCGCTTTTTGATTTCAGTGATATCCATGAGTGGTTGCTTGAGCCATTGAGCAAGCAGTCGACTTCCCACTGGTGTCTTGCAATGGTTTAAGAGGCCGTACAAACTCATGCTCTTTGCCCCGTCCCGGGGACCTGGCATTAGGTTGAGTGCACGTAGAGCTGACGCATCTAGCTTCATATATTGTGAAAGATCATGCTGGAAGAGTTGATACTGCCCGAAATTGGTTGAATCGGACATCACCCCCAAATATTTGATCAAAGACGCTGCAGCACCCATGGCCAGTTTCAATTCTGTTTGGGGTAGAGTTGCAGCTGACCGCTCATCACGCAAAAGTCTGGTCAAATCTTGCTCAATGTCTCTAGTACCAAAGTCTGCCACAGGCCGTTCGGTAATAGCAATTCCACAAGTATCAGCAATGGCTCTAAGCTTTCCCAATTCGGCATCCTTCTTTGAACTGTCAAGCTGAATGACACATTCTTTTACGCCGAGCTGAATCACAAGCGACTCAAAATTAGAGTAAACGTCATTGTCGAGGAACTCGCTAACACCGAGCTCTCTAACGCTGGCATCGGCGAAACAAACACCAATATTCTTGGCCTCTGTCGAGCGAGCGGAGACTTTAACAGCAAGGATGATAGGCGCCGAGTCCATTGCCGTTCCGCCTGCACCACCAAGTTCTTCTTCAACATCCTGCAAGTTTCCTGGGCTAGCTTGCTTTCCTAGTCTCCATTGGCCTCGTCCGCCTTCCCCGGAGACCCAGATCTCAACTCGCTTGTTCAGACGGAAAAGCGCCTCTCGGATAAAGCTTCGAAAGACTGTCACGCTCAAAGTCACAGAGGGCAGGCCACCGGAATCACTTCGACCTAGTGTTCGAAGAACAGAGGTAGTTTTGTATACGGTGCGGGCGATGAATTCAGCATCAGTGCCATGGGCTGTGTACCAGTCACCGCGGTCGAATAATCGAATTGTCGTTGGATTGCTTTCATTAACGGCATCTTTAGCAGGTAGCGACCGGAAAAAGCGAATAAAGCCGACTTCATCATCGACCTAGGAAGGTTATGGGTTAGCCAAAGTACTATTTTGCCTCGCGGCGTAAGAAAGATAGTAAAGGAGAATGAGGCATTTCAAAGCACACTGCTATCATATAAATAGAATCCATACCTTCAGCTCCGGCCGTGAAGACATCTTGTCGTTTTCCTTTATGTCGCGACAGGGGAAGTTGTCACAGTAGTTTTTCCAAGCCGCTGAGCAGCATCGAATCGGGGGAGACGCGAACCGGGAGGACGCGGTCACGTGATCACGCGTTCGTGTTTTAAATGACTTTCTCGAATAGGAATAGCCTGGCTATATCATTTCTATCAATCATTTTCATATACTCGACTTGGATCAATGAGACATCTCCTGCCAGCTCTGCTTGTACGAGAAGAAACGGGAAAAAAAAAGGAAAGCAATCCCGTAACCAGGGCATAGGTCTGGAGTTTGTTCGACAAATGATCAGGTGAATCCTTGATTTAGCTTGAGCCAAATTAGTTACGGTAAAGCTAGGATATTATACATTATGCTATGCTCCCGAGCTTCATTTTCCCTGTCGTCTAGGAGGAGCATTGGCGAGGCATATTTTCACAGTGGAGATCATATCAAAACATAATTATCTTCCCACCCATACACGACCAATATATACGGTTGGACATCTTTGCCGGACTCTACAATCGCCGTCTGGGGCCAGAAGCAATTCACAGGTCTTGTCTGATATAAGAGGTCATGGGCCAACCTTTGATCAACCAGCTGAGCGTAAATAGCACCCTGCCTTGTTGGAGACATATTTGAATTCATGGAATATCACGTCATGGGCGTATCGGGACTTATGCAGGGTGAATATCGGTGGTAGGCCGAAATAACCACCCATCCCTGCACAGCGACCTTGTGTTGCGTGTACATTCGAGGGCCGTGCGAACAGTGTATACAAATGCTTGCTGGTCATGGCGAAGTACTGTTTCTCTTCAAAAGATGCCCGGAAAGAAATATACCCAGCCCGCAACACCTCCAGAACTTCCAACCGCGCCAGCCGATCCTCGCAAAGAGTTGTATTATCCAGCGGAAAACAGCGGGAAACAAAGTATATTATTGTATTCAAGGAGGTAAGCGGTCCGTCAGCTGTAGTTAGTTCGAACACAATCTCATTGTTTTTGGCAGAACCTGAATGGCGTCAAGCACCCAATTATTGCATATGGTAAGTCAGCAGTATTTGTTTGATGAGTATATATACTGACTTCTGGAGCAGGTTAAAGACGATGCCACACTGGAACCGTTTATAATATAAATGCTGAATATATTCGCCAGCGGATTGACGCATAGCACCGACAATTTAGCAATGTGCATCCTCTCTGTCTTGGATGACTTTCATCACCCACTTCCAAACTTTTGAATCTGCCACGAAAATCTGTTCTCTTTGAAGACAGCGGTGATGAGATTGCCATTGTAAGACAAAAGTCAAGTTTTTAGCTATTGACCTTTTCAATATGTCTTTCTTGAAATAGCCGTCTTCTGCTTGTTGTATTTTCTCAAGAGGTTCATCTTCCATCTGCATCTCTTTGTAGTGTTGTGTGTTGCGAAGTAAAAAGCGTTTATTGGAAAAAATTAGACTTCATGTCCTCTTCAGCGCCATTTATATGGAACCAGATCATACTAAATAGGCCATAGTCGTCTATCGAGTCGAAGTTGAGAAGTCGGGTCAGCGGCGAGGCGCAGTTGCTCTGCTGAAGTAGTTTAGAAATCTTATTTTCAGGGCAATCCATCCTTCCCATATCCCGTGAGGAAGCAGTTTTGAAGCCATCCTCAAAGCAGATGACGAGATCTAGATTGAGTTTATCGCGTGATTTGTGGCAGTCCAGGAGGGAGGGATTAGGAGCATGACATCAGGGACTGACGAACAAAAAGCCCAATCAATGATGCATGTAATGTTGAAGTCATTGTCAATGTATATATTGTTAACACTCAAATCAGAGTGGCATAGCGGAAATAAAGTAGAGTATTCTTTTGGTAGGCTTTGCAACCATTTTGGAATCATGTCACGAAGAGCCTCTCCGGCGATATTATAGCCAAGCCTCCTAATTTCCTATTTCGGATAATTTCGTTGTTTCCTATCTTGGTAAGTGATGCACGGAGAAGAAATCGACAAATAACAGTATTAGCAATATAGAAGTAAATAACAATGAATGTAAAAAACTACTCCATGTAAAAGTCTTGAATAACACCAATAACTACTGCTGCATACGACGATCACCTATGCCAGTGCGAGTCTGTTAGGAATACAAATACACATAAATCTACTAGCTAGTAGCCAAGTTCTCTTCTCTTCAGCTAAGAATCATGCCAATCAATCCAGGCTACTGACTACATGAGATTGTCCCTCTTCCCCGATTCATTCTCACACATAACTAGCCACTAGTCATGCAATGCACCGACGACCCAGTACGTCAAAGGATGAAGACATCCGACCGGAAAAGCAGGGATTAATCTATCACTAGTGATTCAAGCGTATGCTTGTTTTTTCGCCGGTGCAATGTGTGCGGAAGAAGTTGGTTAATCCGAGTCCTGTCATACTAGCTAATGCATACCATGTACAAGCATAGTCAGTCAGGTCGGCAGTTGGGAACATGAGGCGGAATAGATGGAGCGAATGTTGATATTACTAACTGGTCTTGTTGTCAACCGTGTTGTCTGGCAGAATTGTTTCGGTATAGGTATGCATGGATGACTAGGACCCTGGTCTGAATTGGAGTCTAGGATGATACTGGTTGGAGCTGATCTGGCTTGCCATATATGTATTACCTGATTCAAATACCGTATCAAGTTGTAGCCTGAAGCTCCGCTTTCTCAAGGCTGGTTGTATTTAGAAATTCAATATTATAACTATGCATTCTGGTATATAGATACATTGCAAAACAAACAACGCCCGCTAAATGCACAAAATGACGGAAAAAAAAAAAAAAAAAAAAAAACCGTGTCCAAGTGAATATATAATTCAAAACTGCATCTTGCTCACTTTAATCCCAATATCCCTCGGCGACACATCATAGCCAGACATCAACACCACCGACTTCAGGGTACCAACAGTAACAACCTCAATCCAGTCCCCCGCCACATCCTGCTGGGCTAGTATATCCAAACACGCGGCAATCTCATCGGCAGGGATAGGATTGCGCAGAGAGTCCTGCACTGTTTGTATAAGACTCTGCGATATAAATGGTTTCTTCTGCATGACGACGCAGCCCGTTCTTGTCATCGTGTGAGGAGGCCTCAGCATGGCAAGCACTTGAGCCACCTCCTCAGCGCGCTGGGCGGCAGACCGACGGAGTAGCTGCTCCTTTGTCGGCGCAGGGCCGAGTTTCGACTGCAAAAGCTCCTTGTTCTTGATACGCTCGAACAGGCCTTTGCGACGATCCGCTACGGGGTCGCGCGATACAGCGTCTGCAGCTGTTGGGGTTGTTTCGGCGGCTTTCATCAATGCGGTTTTGGCCTTGATCACGCCGCCCTTGAGATCTTGTAGTCGCTGCTGGCCCTTGCGGAATGTGGTGAGCGGGGTAAGACAGTCGTGGATGGGAGCGAGATCCAGTTTGTCCACATCAAATACATCTTTGTGGGTTTCCTCTTTCTGTGCGACTTGCTGTTGTTCCCTCCATTTCTGGTCCAAAAGCGAGACGAACCGTTCCTGAAGCCGATTCTCATCCAGGAGCCCCGCCGTATTATTGTTATCCATGCATCGTTCAAGACAGACTTTACCAAGTCCATAGTTTGCAATTCGAAACCGCCCCCCGTTTTCATTACCCTGATTCCATACCTGCACTATCCTCTGCACATCCTTGACCGCGACCTTGCGCTTCTTCCATATCTTCTCGATACTGGGCAGCAGCTCTCGCAGATCCGTGGCTGTCGAGGCATCATTATGAGCAGAGTGCAGGGACAGCGCTTTTAAAAAGGAGGAATGCAGATTCGCAAAGTCGGTGAATGCGGCGGGATGTGCGGTGTCGTGGTCGCTGAGTTTGACGGAGAATTTCTTGACAGATGGCAATTTCTGTTGTTTGCTAATCCTGGAGCTGCGCGGCGTCGAGACGGAGAGATTGCTGAATTTCAGGGTTTTGGACGGAGTGTCCGCGACGACGGATTTCCCCTGTTCGTTGGTGATTTCGTTGAGCTTGCGTTTCTTGGAAGGCGAGGCTTCGGGCAGCAGGAGCGACTTGGACGATGCAGAAGCAGCAAGAGCGCCGGGCTTGGATGTTCGCGTGAAGCGCTGGATGCCTATGCCTCCTGCCTGCGCCGACTGCGAGCGAGGCAGGCGAGAGCGAGAGCGAGTTGTTGCCGCTGGCATTATTTTTTTCCCCCTTCCTACTTCCTTCCTTGGTTGTACAGAAATTGATTGAAGCTGACTGAATGCGTTGTCAAAGGTAGGAACGATGGGATCTGCTTTGTGCTGTGTGGTGCGCTGTGGTGTCTCTTTTTTTTGGTGTTTGTTTTATGTTTTCTCCCCCGTGGCTAAAGAAAGAAACTCCCGTGCACGCGTCGTCGCGTCGTCGCGCCGATTTCGCGTCGCACTTTAGCGGCCCTTTCCGAATTGGGAAATAATCTTCTTGATTTCTGATGAACAGACAAAACAGTCTAATCAGACCATTCGCATAACTAACTTAACTAACTATCCATCCAGCTTATTATATAAACCATACGCACCGTGTTTTGGCGTCGGTGCATGAATTCTCCGAGTCGCCACAGCAATGCACGGAATGTGAAGATACGAGCATGCATTCCCAACTCATACAATGCTTTTTGTATCTGATGCTAGACTCGTGTCTAGACCGATGGACACTCGGAAGCATCATTTCATCATTAGTTAATCAAGTAACTACTAGTTAAGTTACATACATTCACAGTTCATCCTAGGTATCCACCCCCTCCCTCTCTTGATACAAGGCAAAAAAAAAGGCAAAAAGGACTGAGCTCAGATCACTTCCCAAACCACCCTCCAACACTCTTCTTCGCCTCCGACGCCTTCTCTTCCACTTTCCGATCCCAATTATCCACCTTGGCACCCACACTGCGCGCCGTGTCCTGGCGGAGACGATCAACCCGATCAAGACTCTCCTTTGCGCCGTCGCCGACGCGTTCGTTTGTTTGTCTGGCTTTGGAGGATGTTGTATCCAACTATTTCACCTCATTAGCAAGATTGATTCTGAGAGGGGTGAAAAAAAGAATAAAAGGAAGGGAGGAGGACAATTTCGTCAATTTTAGCACCCGCTCGTTCTCCGAGTTCTTCGCTGCTAGTGGTGCTGCTGGTGGTGGTGTCTAGTTTGTTGCGTGCTTTGGCTGCGTCGGCTGTTTTTCAATCAATCAATCGGTTAGTCAGTCAGTCAGCTCAGGTTGAATTCATAAGAGAAAAAGGTTCGCACCTTTTGCCCTCGCCTTGGCGCTGTCGACATTTCCGCCGGACTGGTATAGATAGTAGCCGCCGACGCCAGCAGCGCCGAGTCCGAGGTAGAGTGGGAGACGGGACTTGGACATTATTGTGTCTTGATGCCTTCTTCTTTCGTGCGACTGTAGATGTGAAGGTTTTGGGTGTAGGAGAAGTAAGAGTTGATTGAGGTCGGGACAGGTTATAGTTAGTAGGTAGGGTTCTGCAACGATGACGTGAGTCTGGCTGCTCACGAGAATGGTATTGTTACATACATACACGATACAACCTTCAACTAGTATCTATATAGTTATGTAGTATATAGTACATAGTACATAGTATATGGTAAATGCTAGGAAAATTATAGATCCTTTATGCATTTACATAATCGATACGTAAGACAACCCAACTACGACACTTGCTGTGTCCACGTCCCATGCCATTCGTACATATATCTGTCTGTACTCCAGTCATCGAGAGACTAAATACTAAATAGAGACGGAAGAGGATACACTGCCAATCTGGTATGGTAAGGTAAGTACTACGTAGAACCAACTGATGAGGTCATCGTTTTATACATGTCACGCTAGACCGGAAACGGCGGCATATTGTATCCAATTTCAGACTCATCTCATAATCAGCTCTGAAAATATATAAATAAAATAATTTCATAATACCAAGTTACATATATTCGAAGCGAAGCCAAGAAAGAATGTCGGTCATGAGAAACAAAACGAAGGGTCATGGCCGGGTATATCCAATATCCATATCCATATTCATACCACACGAATAACGTGAATCATAAGACATAAAACGTCAAGCGTAAGCTTACCATAGCATAGCATAACAAGACATAACAACGTGAACAAACGTCGTCGAATAAAACAAATCCTGCTGGAAAACCTCCTGTATACACCAAATTCGTGAATCATATCATAGCGTCGTCAGGGAATTGAAGTTGAAGTTGAAAAAAGGAGCTGAGAGAGTGAGCGCGCGATCGTATCAATCTGTAGACGGCGTGCGTGTAAAAAAAAAAAAATTTTAACTCAATCGTCAAGACTATAGTTAGAAAATAATGAATAGACACTGCCTAGAATAACCGTGTAGCAGCAGCAGTCTTGCCCTCGCTGGTTGCAACCGCCACAAGTGCTTCCAAGCGACCCATACCACCCGACCCACCAGATGAACTGTCAAGCATACCGGGGCGGTTGGATGGGGGATAACCACTCTTCAACTCATTCATTAGCTTGATTCCTTCATCTTCAAATGCTGTCAGAAAGAAACTCACATGTGCAGCCTCATGGGCTATCGCGGGCTCTACATGTCCATTGCTATGTACAATGGCCGGATGATACTCCATAGAAACGGTCGACGGAGTAGCAACACCTTCGCTACTGCTGGAATCTTCAGGAGACGTGCGCGTCACGTGAGAGCCAGGTGTCCCAGAAACAGTAGCAGCAGCCTGCAAGCTGTACCGATGTGAATTTTGGGGCGTGGAAGGCTCCTGCCGTATTTGTACATTTCCTCCTGCATTAGAAAAAGGCTGTCCACTGCTCAACGGTCGAGACCCAATGCTGTGGATTTCCCCTAACGTCTGCTGGCCCCACGGGGTTGTCACTTCCTTATATGCGGGGTGGGAGCTTCCATTGCCCAGGGTGAGTCCCGTGAGATTGTAGTGTAGGTCCCAAGACCCCTGGGCACGGCGGTGCCCTGGACCTGAGATTGGAGGAGGCGGCGCGGGGGGGCGATTTGTCGGTGGTTGTCCGCCAAAGCCAGGGGTAAAAGCTTGGGTTGCAGCAGGATGCGGTCCTCGGCTGGGTGTGTCGACTTGCATAGGACTAAGTCTGCGTAAAGGAGGAGTGAGTGGACGACTCTGAATAACCTTATCAAAGCTTTCAATGCCGGGAAGTCGGGTGGTCTGGTTATCAGCATGCCCAGCGCCAAAGGCCGGACGAAGAGTGTTGGCTGCTGACTCCTCATACTTGACCAACCCGCTGGTAGCCGGTCGAGGATGGTATGTTGAAGGGTGCCAAGTGCGCCGTCGCAACTCGGCCTCGGACGGAGTAATACCTTCATCCCGAGACGGTGCAAAGCTTGAACTCGTAGGACTGGCATATACAGCGGAGCTTGGAGTGTACGAAGCGTGGGGATGGCCCGTCGAGGTCATATACGGTGGCGGATACGTATCATGGTTGGTGAATGGGTTCGGCCCTGTTGGAACAGACAGACGCCGAGCGTGACCCCTTGCATCCCAGAATCCAGGCTGTGAAGTAGTCGAGAGAGGAGAAGCATAGTGGGAACCGACCCCCCCGCCAGCAGAAAATGTGGGATAGTTGCTACCGGGTGATGGGCCTGGGATGGAGCGAATTTGACTAGGCGGAGTCGTTGGCTCGGGCATGGCGCCCAAAGAAAGGTGTGCCCGTGCGGAACCGTCATTGGCCATGATCAGAGGGGGCGGTCGTCGCCGCAAGTCCGAAGGCTGACTCATAGTGGAAGCAGTTGAAGCGATGCTTGATGTGGACAAATTCCGGCTGTGTCCTCTGGCATGGCCGCCCTGGCTTCCCGTAGTGCCGGCTCGCGCACGACCCTGGGGAGGACGCACGCGATCGGTGCGAATTTGGCGCTGAAACCGAGTACCTGTGGCGGCGAGCGAGTCTCCGGGGATATCCTCATTCACATGGACCGTCTGGGCATGTTGGCGCAAGTTATCGAGCCGTGAAAAGCGCCTCGAACAATGGCATTGAAAGGGACGCTCGCCGGTGTGTTTGCGAATGTGACGGGCGAGATGTTCGCTTCGGGTAAAGCTTAGCTGACAGGGTGGGAAGTCGGTGCAGAAAAACCGCTGGCCCTTTTTCTTCTTCGACGGCGGAGCGGTCTCTTCGGCGTCGTGCTCATTATCCGAAGGCTCCCGGTCAGGCTCATCATCGGCCACGGTGGTTTCGTCTCCTGTCGAAGCGATCGATGGCGCTCGTTGTTCTGCTGCGGATGACAGGGCTTGGGTTTGTGATGGGTTCGTCGTCGAGGGTTTGGAGTCTCGAGACTCGGGCGAGTTCGGCCGTGGAGTAGCGGATGTTGTCACGTCCTCCATCGCCAGGCTACTCGATGCCGGGGTACTGTTCACGGGGAGAAACGAGGTCATATCGAAATCTTATGGACAGACAGATATAATGAGAATCGGCCAGGGACTGTGACAGTGAAGATAAAAGACGGTATAGCGAAGCGGTGAAATATGTGATATGTACCAAATCGATTAATACCAGTTTCCCGGTGATACAAAATCCAAGCCAATATTCGAAGATAAGAAAAGAAGAGTAACGAAAGGGCCGCTCCGTGGCGCGCCGACAAGGCTATCTAACCGGAAGAGGCGATGATCGAGTCGGCGCATAGGATGGAGGATGGATGAAGAGTAGATGGAGGAGGATGCGGCGGTGGGGAGACGTGAGATGATGTGAGACGAGGAGAAAGATGCGAGCGGCTGAGACCGGCCGCCGACAAAAGGGACGGCGTGTGTTGCAGTTGATCCGTGAACGAGGCGTAACGGGAGGCAGAGAAGCGCGTGAGGAGAAGAAGAAGAGGAAGAGGAGGAGGAGGGGGAGAGAGGCGGGGAAAAAAAGAAAGAAAGACGATCAAGTGCAGTAGGACATGTCTCTGCTCGTCTTTTCTGCCAGCAGGGACACTCGCACGAGCTGGGTGTTCAATAATACTCCCTTTTGCTCTGGCGACGTCGTGGTCGGTGTGCAGGCGATGGGAGGGAGGGATGGATGGATGGATGGACGGATGGAACTAATGCGTTCGGGGCGGAATTCCCGCTGGGCAGGTTCGGTGTCAGAAGGATCAACCCAGCTCCTTCGCTTGACCGGAGCAGGAGACGCAGATTCGACGAAGCGAGAGGATGTGAGCAGCGAGAATGAAGGGGAGAAGGATAGGGCTGTGCAGGAGAGATCGGATATGTATGAGTGGGGGGAGGAGCGACGAGGAAGGAGGATGACGGCAAGACTAGAGCAGACGCGAGGGGCAGAGGGCCCGCCCACTGTCCAGGCCCGCGCGAGCCACGGTTGACCAGGCACAAACAAGTTTTCTCATGTACCTTTCAAAGGACTTTGCATTCAGTCATCTATATCATGCGCACAACAACTCTACTCCTCGCGGTCGACGTCTATATCCACGGCATCGCTTCAGCAGATGCTGTCCGTATGTATCTGTTGGAGGCTACGAGGGAGTGGAGATCCAGGAACCTGACTAAGCCGATGATGATTCATTGATCTTCTGGCGTGAGTTACTGTTTGCGACGATGCGTCTAGATATATATATACACTTCTGTCTCTCTGCCTCTCTCTCTGCCTCCCTCTCCCTCTCTCTATATGTCTGTGTTAGTATAGCGTCACAACCTTGCCAACGTCATACCAAGACAGCCGTTAGTTAGGTACGATCGTCTCGGTCGATCGCCGGGATGATGAAACGCTGCAGCGCCCATCAGCCCATGGTATGGAACGTTCTTTTTTTCTCCTTCCCCGTCTAGTTCTTTCTTTCTTTCTTTCTTCTTTTCTCCCCCCCTCCTTTCCTCTTATCGAAAAAGAAAAAGAAAAAAAGAACGATCGAAACGTGTTTGTAGATCTAAGGATTCCATCGATCGTACGTAACGTAGGACGGAAGCGGCAATCGGGCTGATGAGCACTGACGTAGCCTTGCCCTGTCCAAGCTATAGATTCCGTTTCGTCCGGGAGAAATCTTTCTTCTTATCCTTGTGGGGAACGTTTCGGGGAGCGGGCTTGTGCAGAGGAAGTATCCATGGACGTGGTTCTTGTGGATGTGCGAAGGTCAAGGTTGAATTGGTAGTTAGTTAGTCTATCGATGATGATGACTCGAGTGGCGAGCGGCACTCGTGACTAGATTATTCATCGTTCCGACTTCCGCATCGAGACATGCCGGTGATGATTCGTGAGAGCCATGCCATGCCAATGCCAATGCCATGCTATGCCATGCCAATGCCAATGCCATGCTATGCCATGCAGTGCAGCGCATTTATGCAGCAGTGCCTAGGCCGTATTCGCAGTGCGTACGTGCCTGGCGGTCGGTCATGTGTCAGAGCGGCTGTTTCCAGGGGTTACTAACGTGTTGTTCTACTGCCGCCAGACTCCGTCGAGAGTACCTGCGTAGAGCGATGCTGCCATTGCTGGATACAGCCTCGACCTGGGCGCACGATGAATGCTAAAAACATATAACGAGAAATGAAAGACGATGAATGAGTATATCAAAAGAGGAATTCATTCCCCCCCTTTGGATTTCCTTTTAGACTCTTCCCCCCACCCGCCAGGAGGCGTGGGTCTGTGCGGGCCAATCACGTCGATTGCTTATCTATCGATACTTCAGTAGACACACAGTAGACACATAGCAGTCTACCATTGTATATATAGTCTATAGTACTATATACAAGAGTATAAACAAGAGTTTAAGTCGTACCGTGACAAACAGCGGTACCACCCTTGCATGCATACAACAATCCTGATGCCTACAGGTACTCACCCCCGCATCACGACAGTTACACAAGTAACACCAATATGAAACCGGTATCTGCTACGTCTTCGTATTGCACAGTGCAGCACTGCCTGTCCACCGTACGTGTGTGCGTACGTACCTAGGTAGGGACCCGGGTTTGAAATCGGACGGGCTGAATCTTGGGGGCTGACAGGATTCTCGGTGAAAGGTCAGCAACGTGTGTACGGAGTACGTGTATCATTGTACATGAGTAGATTTCAGGATTTGAGGTGCATATGATAGTTATTGATCACATTTGAAATATCTAGCGGATAACGGAATTGTCGATACCTCGTCGCTTGCCATGCATCGCATCGAAGATGGGGATCGGCGCTTTAGATGCGAGTCATGCAAGGGGCTGGGTGACATGCTCGTATAGCACAATTCTAGCATTGAGCAGTATGGCTATGCACTATGTACTGAGATAAAGTTCCTATATTAGTTATTCTTGATTGGCTGTATGATATAGACAGCTCTATCTGCTCAATGCACCAACCACCGAACTGACCATCACCGCCGCTTCTCGCTCCCAATTCCCAACAACAACCGTCGTTCTGCCTTTGCCGTTGTGACCCTTGCCAATACTGGACGGTAACCGGGAACCTCGCAGCACGCAGTCGCGAAGATCACCCCGCAATCTGTCGCGGTTGGAGCGCAGCGTGCGCGCCGCAGCTCCACCCCGGTTGAGGATATCCTGTACGCGAGCCGGCAGCGACGACGCCAAGGAGCGCCAGTAGTAGGATGGCAGGGAGGATGTGTCTAATACTTGTAGTACAGGTTGTAGGAGCGTTTTGCCTTCTTCTGATTCCGTCTCGCTTTCCGGGCGAGGGTTAGAAGATGTCGTTATCAATGGATGAGACGGTCGTTTCAGGCCGCCTAGTAGACTCTCTAGCGCAGCTAGGTCCTGGCATCGGCTGGAGACTTCAAGCAGCGCGCGATCCAGAGTTGGTAGCGTTGCGAGCCCACGTATTAGTGAGGATAGAGACGAGGTTAAGGAATTGTGAATATATCCTTGTAACGTAGATAGAAGGAGTTCTGGCTGAAAGTCTACCGCTCGAACCCCAGCCTTCGGAGTCGGGGAGAGCAGATACAGTGTCGTAATGGCAGAGAAGAGCCTTGACTTTGTTTCCTCCGTCTGTGCATATGTAGAAGATGCTGGAGGCGGTGACTGGGCTCCATTGCCCGTCGCTGTGCTAATAGAGTTATCAACGAGCAACGACGACACGGAAAATCGGTTAATGACTTGCTGCGCCCTAGCCTTGGTGGTGTTCTCCGCGGGGATGACCAAATCGCTTCGCAGCGTTCGAATGACCTTCACCCTATCCAAGCCCTGGCCTTCCTCTCCCTCCCCGATAGCGGAAAACATCTGTCGCAGCATGAGGATGGTCGTCGCGGCACGAACCATGGCTCGATGATCATCTTTCCCGCCTGCCCGGCCTGTCACCTCGGCAATCTGGCCCTCCAGCTGTCTGCCCAGACTGATACATCGAGCCACGGCACGAGCCAGGCGCAGGGTCGCCCACGAATTCTGCGCCGCTACCCTGGCTTCTTCGGCCCCGGCCCATTTGCGGAGAACCTCCCTCTCCAGATGCTGGTAGCCATCTGCAAGAGACAAGACCTGCTCCTCGACTTCTGAGAGGATGTGCTGACTAGACTTTGCGCGGTCCTGGGTATATTCCAAGAGCGGCAGGGCAGATTTAGTGGTTAGGTTGTGGATGTGAGTGTCTATCTCTTGCACGTCGAATAGAACGCGGGATAGCGGTGTGGACAAGTCTACCTGCGTGTCATTGATGTTGTTGGTGTTGGTGACCAGGGTATTTGCAAATGATGCTGCACTGAAGTCCGGATCCAGAAATGTGTCGTAGTCTATGTATGCTGCGTCGCTCTGTGCCATGATGTGCTCAGGATCAAAACTTCGGAGTCGGAATGTTCAATATGCATCATTTATCATGTTTTTTTCTTCAATTCATTATGCCAGGCTGATACGGCTCTCTGGTATGATACAAGAGCCGATTTTTTTAGTTATTGCTGCTTGTCTCAATAACTTGCTGGAGGGATGTTGCGGCCGACACGGATTGGCCGATCTGGCCGTCGCTAATCATCGAGTCACGTGATATACGTACATCTACTATTATCTTGCCAAGGGACGTCCATTCATCTACTGCAGTCTACAATGCTACATCCAGGAATACTGGCAACATCGAATTGCCAGGTTCAAATTCTCATGGTTATTCCATTCAATCCCTTCAAAAAGCCCTACTCAAGGACACGACCATTGGATTCCTCCACAATGAGGTCAAACTCCGGCTGGAATTCGAGATAAAGGTTATGCTAGACATCAAAACCAAACACTGTTAGAAGCGGTTCGTTATTTGAAAAGAGAAACAATAAACAACGTACCGGGTTCTGCACTGCCTCTGCCGTATACGCCGCAACCTCGTCCGAGATGATTATCTTCGGAACTCCGTTGGCAGCGGCCGCTTCAGCCATCAATTGGGAGTGGCATGCCTTGTCGAGACTGTAGAAGAGAAACGCCGCTTCGTCGACGGTGCTTCCCACAGTCAATAAACTATAAAACCAGTTCGTCAGTCTGACTAATCTGGCTATAACTAACTATAGTTAACTAGTTAGTTAGGAGATATAAAGACCATCATACCCGTGATTCTGCAGGATGCAAGCCATATTATTCCCAAGCGCCTTTGCAATCTGCCGTCCCTCATCCTGGGCCAGAGCAATACCTCCATGGTCATCGTAGACACTAAGTTTGCCATAAAAGTTGCATGCATCTAGTCAATCACATCAGCCAAATGCCATCAACCTAACACCTCGTCTTCCGACAAAGCACAAGGACAAACCTTGGGTAATCATTTCAATAGGCTTCCCAAACGCGCTCCATGTCTTTCCGTAGATTCCATGGGTATGAGCCGCTGCAACTACATCGGGACGAGCCTTGTGTATTTCCGAGTGGATCATGAATCCAGCTTCATTGATGAGTGTCTGGTTGCCTCCCTCGCAGACGTACCCTTCGCTGTCAACGAGCACTAAATCAGAGGCCTTCATGAGCGAGAAATGCTTCGCAAATGGGTTGATCCAGAAGTGATCTTTGAGAACAGGGTCTGTTTTCATGTTTTTGTTTTTGCAAAAGCACCGGTTAGTCTCTCCACAGAAAGCAAAAAGAAAAAGTAAAAAAAAAAAAGACATATAATGTAGATAGGGATATGATTATCTCTACCTCTCATGGAAATATGTCCAGAGACACCCTCTCCATACCCCTGCTTGCCAAAGAACCGGAACGCCGCAGCCATGTGCTCTCTCATCCATTGTCTCTTCGCATACACATCGGTATGGATAGGAATGCCGCGCAGCTTCAACGTTCCAGCCCGGTTCCCGCGAGCGAGAGCCTGAAACGTCTTATCGTTTTCGGCAGGGTGCATCGCGGGGAACTCGGTCCCTTCATCAGCAGGAGTACTGTCGGACACTCCGACGACTCGGCTGGGGATACTGCGTGTTTCAGTAACAGTAGTGGACGACATTGTTGTTCTCTTTCTATGCTGGTAGACGTGAGATTGGGTCTTGGTGTGCGAAACTTGGAGGAAGATCTTCTCTGTTCAAGGAGAATACCGGTCAATAAGGCTGTTTGTCGCGAAATTCCGTTATCGTCCAGCGTGATATACTTCATAGTTCGGCGGCTCCGGCCAATCGGGCAGTCGCCGATAGAGAGCCCCGCGAGGATTTGCTATTAGAATGGTTATAGATTGATATTCATTATGTTTTGTAGAAGAATGCTCAAAGTATATTGACGAGATAAGAAAAAGAAACAACATGCCCAAAAAAACATAGAGTGCTAGACAGGGTATATATATACACATAAGTGCAGGGTAGATAAGTTACAATGCATGGCGTGATGGGAAGAGAGCGAAGAAGAAGGCCAAAAAAAAAAAAGGAAAAAAGAAAAAGAATGGTATATAGGCAAATTTACCAAGTCATGTTCTGTCGTCACATAGTCTGTTCCTTGATGGGTTCCATCTCATATTCTGCACCGCCATCTCGGTTCCGGCCTCGACCTCGTCCGCGAGAGAAGCCTGGCAGTCCACTCTCGATGTCTTCATCCCCTTGCGGCCCCGGATGTGTAGATGACAATTGTTCCCCAGTGTCAGTGTTATTGCTATCACCCGCACTGCCATCGCCAGCACTCCCTCCCAGACCAAGGCCCAATCCGAAAGTGATCGGCCGCAGCTCCCGTCTTTGACAGGCCCATATCCCACCGAATGTCATTAGCGCCGAGCTCGTGATTTGGAGAGACCACCACAGCAGATTCATCGGCAGGGAATGCGTGTAAAAGAATACAACGACCAAGTGGATAAAATGTATCGTGAGCGCAAAGTCGGGTATAAGTTTCGAGCGCGAAACGAAAACGAGAAGGAATATGATACTGCACATGATAGCAACAACATTGTTAGCATGTAATCAGATCTGACAGAGAGAAATATGTTCTCACCAGAGAAAGCTATTCAGTATCCACACTAATCCCAACATCCACCCTACCGAGGTGTCTCCTCGCAAGCTGTCCCATCCAAAGATAAGGTCAAGCGAGAATACCGTGCCCGCCACAAGCGTGGTGAAGAGGACGAGAACGGTGATGCAGACATAGTAAAGGGCCTGGAGCAAGATGATCTTTCGTACAATCTTCAGAGGCGGGAGCTCCGTCAGCGCCCCGGGACGAGGAGGGCGTCGTCGCGGGGGCATCAACTAGCGACTAAGAGGCGCTTAAACAACACCCCTGTTGTATAAAGTTGATCTGATATGTATGCGCGAAGTATATAGGGGTGCACTCGCTATATCGTTGGTGACGAGGAGTAGCTCGGCATCCCTTTCTTTCGTTTTCGGAATGAGCTTGTGCTCGACACTTTTAACAGGTCGATTTTGTGTATGCAACGCTGCCAGTCAAGTCTCCTAGATGATCCTATGTAAGAGAATGATATGATATGAATTGGATTGAATCGTCGAGTGGCTTGCGATGTATGTACCTTGCCGTAATGGCGTAGTTGTAGTTGGAATGACGGAAAAAACAAACGCCACGAGGCCAGCTCCGGCGCCAAGAAAATTGGCCGCAAAAAGGCCAAACCACCAAGTCAAATGCGGAGCAAAGCTCAATTTCAACCTCCAGCTTTCGAACAATCAAAGAACATTTTATCGCAGGAGAGAGAGAGAGAGAGTCATAATTGACGGCCCACCAATTTCGGTTCTATTCTACGACAAGAAAAAACAAGAAAAAAAAGGAACTCACAATGGGCTGGTTCTCATTCGGCTCGTCGAATGCACCGCAATCAGCAAAAGCGTCAGATGGCGGACGCATTGCTCCTGACCGCTCGTCTCGAGAGAGCTGCTACAATGGTCGGGATCATTTCTTTGCTTGCCTCGACAGCAACGACATTCTAGATGCTGTCAAGCATGACTCGGAGGCTCGCAAGAAATGCGCCAAAGAAATTGCCGAGTTTGAATCTGCTTGTTCCAAGGCCTGGGTGTGTTTGGTCTCCCCCCCCCCTTTTCCATGTTTCGAAGGACTATATACTGATGTGTCGGCTCTGCTTTACAGGTCAAATATTTCAAAGAGAAGCGTGTCATGGAGTACAACAGGGACCAGACGATCGCCCGAATCCAAAAAGCGGACGCAGAGAAAGCAGCTGAGGAGGCAGCTGGACGATAGAAGAGAGACAAAGGGAACATCGCATTACGTTCACGGAGTTTTACGGACGGCAATAGTTATTTGCAGTGTATTATCATTACTGGGAGAATTTTTTTTATGTATTATATCGATTGAACAATCTGGCAGAAATTCACCTTTTACTTTGTATCTGTATAGTTCGGTACTCCGCTCAAGAAACACTAATACATTATATTATGTCCAAAAGAAGTGGGGAAAAAAAGGAAAAAGAAAAAACCGTTGTTCGCATGAAAGCGAAAAGGGAGATCATTGAAAAAAAAAAAAAAAACCATGCCGAATAGTGCCCACCAGGTTCGCCAGTAACCGTTCGAAGATGCATACAGATAAAGCTCAAATAGGACTCGCCGTTCTAAGAAAATCAAGGCAGAGAAAGAAGCATAACGCCAGCACACTATATAACGCCCCTGTTCGGTAGGAGCATTGCACTTATTTGCAAATGGAAGAAAGCAGTAGCATAAAAGAAGACAAGAATAGAACAGTAGCCCACGGGTAGAAAGCCTACTGCTTCCACTTGGCTAATTGATTGACGATATTTTGCACATGTTGTGTCTGACCTTGTGGGGGATTTGCATTTCCTGCGCCTTTTGCTAGTAGTGCAAGAAGGTTTGGATCTGGGCGACTGGAAACCTGGGCAGGAAGGGGCAGACCAAATGGATTGGCAATAGCGTGAGGCAAAGGCCCTTGGTTCTGAGCCGTTGCAAGTGGATTTTGTTGACGATGAGCATTGTTCAAAAGACTTGCAAGGTCAACTGGATTGGTGGCATTTGGTGCAACAGGGATGGGTGGCTGAACTGCCTGTGGGACGGATTGCGCTTGCTGAAGCGTGCTTAGCAGCGATTGCAAGCCAGGTCCATCGAGTGTTGATATGAAATTTGCAATTTGATTTGTTTGCGGAAGAGCCGGAATGGCTGGCTGCGCATGAGGGATCGCCTGAGGGTATTGACCGGGTATAGGAAACGTCTGGTTGGATGGATAATAGTTTTGAGTGACACCAGCTCGGCGTACCGACTGGAACTGGACCGTCATTTCAACTGCTACATGTAGATCGAGGTCTGGATATTCTGCCAATTCAAAGCATCATCAGCAGCAGCTTCAAGTGTGTTTTATATGTAAAAGCACATACCAATTGAGCGAGGTTTATTGCCAGCGCCAACGCTGCGATCAAACACCACCAGTGTAACTTTTCCCGAAAATTGTTGGCTTCTTGTGAGTTTTATCACTGCAGAAACGCCTTCTTCCATTTGTCTTTGGATTGCTACATCCACTGGAATCCGCGATAGCACCAATACATTTGTTCGAAGCCCCCGGGTTTTGAACGAGTTTTCAACGTGATACACGAAACTCCTGGAAGACAGGTCAGTTTAAGTCGCAAGAACATAGCCTCCGGGGAGTACACACATTTCGACATCATCAGCGGCCAAAATCTGCAAGTCAGGCACATCTCTCGGCGTACGGCGAGAGAATGCGAGCTCAGTCTCGCCATCATACCCCGACCGTCCTCGAGGGCTGGGACTTCTAAATCGCCTATCTCTGCCGTAAGGGGATCGTGATCTGCGTCTATCACGTCGCTCAAATCTCTCCGGTGTTCGATCTCTTGAACGAAACCCGCCCTCTCGGTTGCGGAAAGGGCGTGGTGATGGTGATCTGGGGGGTCGGTAGTCGTCACGACGCCGCGGATTGTGCTCGTCTCTGAAATCACTGAAATTTCCTCGTTTACCATCATAAGCGCGATCATGACGGTCTCCGCCCTGATTGCGCATTCCACGACTATGTGAAGCTCCACCACGAAAGGTGTCTGCGGGCGACCTAGATCGTCTTGGTAGGGGTGCACGCGCTGACTCAGAATGACCTGGCCCAGGCCGTGTGTTTTTTTGAGGCTTGGATATCTCGAGGTCTATTGAAAAAGAATTAGCCAAGCCCATGAAATTTAGAAGGAAAAAATGTATGCTTACGAATCTTTCGGCCTCTCACAACACCCCCTTGTTCGGCTTGCAGGGCTTGATGGCACGAGTTCGCGTCTAGAAATTGAATAAAGCCGTAGGCTTGCTTGATAGATATCTGTGCAAGCTTGCCATACTTATGGAAAACGTGAAACAAGTCACGCTTGGTTACTCGCTCCGTGGGGAGATTACCTATGAAGTTGTTGTTTAGTTGAGTGCTCTCAAGCAAGTCGGAAGCCTATTTGTGATACTCACCAACAAACAGTCTAGAGCCATGGGGAAAGCGATCCCATAGGCCCTCAGTAACGTAAATGCGCTCCTCACGAAGAAACTCGTCGTATATTTTCTGTACTTCTGGTCCCCAAGGAGCCTCATCATCAGCGACATTACCAGGTCGTGCGCCATATTTATCGGTTCTTGAGCCTTTGTGGCTCACTTGGGCAATATTATCTGGAGACAAGTCCAGCTTCTGCTGTGTTTGGTGCTGCTGAAACGTTGCTACAGGAGGCGGGGGTAGCCCGTTTGCTCCCGAAGACGTACCTGGAGGTACTCCTGGCGCGAATGCTGTGGCATTTGAATACTGATCTTCACCCTGAGGCTGGGATACATAGGCAGATGAATTGGGCGCCTGGGAAAAGAGCCTATGGTAATCACTATTCTCTTCCGGGGATGTATAGTTGGAGCTTAGGTCTGGCACCTCCTGAGCTGGGGGTCGCGGAGGTAGACCTGCATATGTATTATTTGAGATCGAAGGATGCGGTGGCTGTTCGTGTTCTTGAAGAACGGCATTATTGGAAGGGGATGAAGCAGTCGCAGTGACCGCGGGAGCGGGTGGTGCAGTGGACAGATTATCAAGCAGATTTTGGAAATCGACACCTGCCTCGGCTTTTACATTTTCACCGTTAGATGAGACCTGCTGCTGTGGAATTGGGCCGCCTTTGGTAGAATCGGCATTGGTCGGTACAGCCGTCTGATGATACGGACCAACATTGTGCTCTGTTGAAGACGCAGGGTCCACGGCTGTGGACTGGGAATTTATGATAGGAAGATTGGCTAATTCTGAACATAGGTATGTTAGAGACTCATGAATGGACAGTTTTTCAGATTTCGGGATATCGTAGCTCCAATTGAGATTCAATAATGAATGTAGAGACACGTGTCTTCAGCTATGAATGAAACGGACGGAGCATTTCATTCGTGGGCAGGGTTGATTTTGTTGCATCAAAGGAAAGGTAACTGAAAATGGGAATGGGGACTACCTGAGTCTGAAGCCAAGCTGTGGCTTGTCTCTTCAATCCTGCTCTGGCTATCATCGACGCTTTGGTATATTGCATGTTCCGAGTTCAGCTGAGAGAGCTGCTCTTCACTTCTGTTGCTAGCAGGCTTCTCATAGGTTGACGTGTCATTGAAGATAGGATCCATCTGATTTTCTAGCACAGGTATATTTGATGGCTCTGGGATATGAAGCGGACGGGGACTCTCGGGAGTAAGAGTCTTGCCGCGAAAGTGTATAGCCTCATCTGGAGAGTTGGGTGTCATAGGGATGGCAAGTTCTGATGCGCTTCATCTACAAAACAAAAAAAGCAGCGACTAACCGCGGAATATGAAGATTCCGCGATGCTCGCCTTGAGAGGGGCTTGGGAGGAAACCGGCTAAGAAAGAAAGAAATTTAGCAGACTGCGATTGCTTGGAAATTGAATGGCTATGGATTGGCAATAACCGGGGCAGTTTTGACAGAAGAGGCTTCGAAGCGCAAGTTATCCAGGGAAGACGGGCCGTGATGGAAAACCGATTGTAGAAGCGCACAAATGGCCAAACAAATCAAGAAAAACGGGGGGGTGTATACCAGAAACCTGATGGAGAGAAAAGAAGCTTTGTCGCTGTAGGACCGGATATCCGAGAGCAGTTGATGATTGGCTGGATGACTGAGATGATGGATCGACAAGACTTGGACGTCGCGTTGTTTCCTTCAAATAAATCAGGCAAGAATAATATGCGCCAAAATACTCGGGTCCGAGGAGGAGAAGAGATGACTTGGAGGCTTTTCGCCAGCGCGATAGTCAAGTTCTGCTGTCGAAGGCAGTCGAGGTTCTCGTCGATAAGGCGGGGCCAGAACTCAATACGGAAGGCGGTACGTCACGTGGGCGGTGTGGAGGTCGGGAAAAATAATTTTGTTTTTCCTGGGATTATTTTTTGAAGGAGGAAAAGAAAAGACTCTCCGACTGCATCACGCACGCTTCAGACATCTCCGTCATCACAATGGATTCTGTCAAGGGATCTAAGAAGCGGAAGGCTGTAACTCGCGATGTCGAACCAGACACGGATATTGTTTCAGGGGAAGAATTGAACAACCTAGACCTCTCTGACGGCGCCCATGACCTGTCCGAGGAGAGCGATTCTGAGATTGAAATTGTCAACGAATTCAGCGACGAAGATGAGGACGACAGCGAGTCTGACATTGACAGTGACGAGGTCCCATCGGACATTGAAAACGACAAATTCGGAAAGAATGGTGCACAGGATGCCGACGAAGACGAGCTCGAACGACCCAATTATCGAATCGAGAAAGACGCCAATGGAAATGAACGATATGTGTATGACGAGATCAACCCGGACGATAACTCAGATTATTCGGATGTAGATGAGAACTCAAACACAATCGGCAACATACCTCTTTCATTCTACGACCAATACCCTCACATTGGTTATGATATTAATGGCAAAAAGATCATGCGCCCTGCCAAAGGCGAGGCATTGGATGCTTTATTGGATAGCATTGAGATCCCTAAGGGCTGGACCGGTCTTACTGATCCCTCTACGGGCAAGCCCCTGGAACTCAGCCAAGATGAACTGGAATTACTGCGAAAAGTCCAAATGAACGAAATCCCCGAGGAGGGCTACAACCCCTACGAGCCCACAGTTGAATGGTTCACCAGTAAGCAGGAGATAATGCCTCTAAGCGCAGCACCAGAGCCGAAGCGTCGATTCGTTCCTTCTAAGCACGAAGGGAAGCGTGTGATGAAAATTGTCCGTGCCATTCGAGAAGGCCGGATCCTTCCTTACAAGCCTCCCGCAGAAGAAGATGAGGCAGAAGATGGCGTAATTCGCTATGATATCTGGGCAGACGAAGCTCCAAGACCCGATCACATTATGAATATCCCGGCGCCCAAACTTCCCCCTCCAGGTTACGAGGAGAGTTATCATCCACCTCCTGAATATTTGCCGGATAAGAAAGAGAGGAAAGAATGGGAAGAGGCCGACGAAGAAGACCGTGAAAGGGAATATCTCCCCACAGACTTTGCCGCTCTCCGCAAAGTCCCCGGTTATGAAAGCTTCGTCAAGGAAAAATTCGAGCGTTGCTTGGATCTATACCTTGCTCCTAGGGTCAGGAGGAATAAGCTCAATATTGACCCTGAAAGTCTGCTTCCTAAACTGCCGAGTCCTGAAGAGCTCAAGCCATTCCCTACGGCATGTGCAACTCTTTTCAGGGGCCACAGCGGTCGCGTGCGTTCTGTATCAGTTGACCCGTCTGGCCAGTGGCTGGCCAGTGGAGGTGATGACGGAACAGTGCGCGTTTGGGAAATCCTTACAGGTCGTCAGCTGTGGTCTGCGAAATTGAGCGATGACGAACCTATCAATGTCGTCCGTTGGCGTCCTGGTCAAGATGCCGTCGTACTGTGTATTGCCTGTGGCGACGACCTACATCTCGCCGTTCCCTCGATAATCAACCCGGACCTAGAAAAAGCCAGTTTGGAACTTCTTGACGCTGGATGGGGCTATGCAGCCAACAAGACAGCTTCTAAGACTGGAGACGCAGACTCCAAGAGTGCACCCACAAACTGGATCCGACCATCGGCGGATCTTGCCGAGTCTGGAGTTTGCATCACAATACCTTTACGATACGTCGCAAAGTCGATTTCATGGCATCGTCGCGGTGATTACTTTGTCACTGTCTGCCCTGGATCCTCTACACCGGCACACCAAGCCATTGCAATCCACACGCTCTCCAAGCATATCACCCAAAACCCGTTCAGGCGCCGACTCAAGGGAGGTGGCCCTCCTCAAGCGGCTCATTTCCATCCTTCCAAACCCATTCTTTTCGTCGCCAACCAGCGCACCATTCGTGCGTACGATCTTTCTCGTCAACTACTCGTCAAGATTCTGCAGCCTGGCGCACGATGGATTTCATCATTTGATATCCACCCGACCTCGTCAA
The DNA here is from genome assembly GCF_001907595.1 of Talaromyces atroroseus. NCBI lineage: Eukaryota > Fungi > Ascomycota > Eurotiomycetes > Eurotiales > Trichocomaceae > Talaromyces > Talaromyces atroroseus. The sequence continues at coordinate 259,360 of NW_017971439.1, read as the reverse complement.
CAACATCGGGTGGGGACAACCTTATTGTCGGGTCGTATGATCGTCGACTCTTGTGGCACGATGTTGACCTATCTTCGCGCCCATACAAAACCCTTCGCTATCACAGCAAAGCTATTCGAGCCGTCAAGTTCCATCCTGGTGGTCGGTATCCCTTGTTTGCGGATGCGAGTGACGACGGCTCTCTGCAGATTTTCCACGGCAGTGTTACCGGCGATATGCTTAGCAATGCCAGCATCGTCCCTCTGAAAGTTCTTCGAGGCCACAAAATCACCGGTCAGCTCGGTATCCTAGATGTAGACTGGCATCCTACCCAACCTTGGTGTGTTTCTGCTGGTGCAGACGGTACCTGTCGTTTGTGGTGCTAATGATATCTTTCTGCAATGGCGGGTCTTCTTTGGTCTCTCTCTTTTTTTTTTTTTTTTTTTTTTTTTTTTTTTTTGTTAAGCTCTCTCAAGAGTATGATGTTAAAAACTTAACTTGGCTATATTTTGAAGGAATATATTGGCGTTCTCAAAAGTTCTGTACATAAAGAAAGAGTTATATATATGAGTTGCATAAACGATTCATAATGAATAGCATTTGCATCTGAGTTTCTTGACGTGTCTCTATTTGTTTAGGCCATTCTTTGTGGATAGTGATCTATCTGATTGGGTATCATCATGCTGGTGTAATAATCAATATGTACTGTTTGTCTACAAAATCTACACACAAAATTAATGAATAATACTCCAAATAAGTCATCAAAAGCAAGTGTACTGGCAAGTTTATTTTCACACCACACCGCTGCTCCAATCTCTCCTCAGCCTCTCATACTTCTTCATATCCGTCACGCTAGGCCTGATATGTTCTCTCGCAGCCACAAAATCTTCGAATTTGATATTATCCCTTCGCTTGATCGCCGAATATCCGGCTCTGCGGAGAAGACTGCCGATATCCGCACCGCTATAACCCTCGCAACTCTCGGCGAGTGCTCGCAATTGATCGCTGAATTCGATAGTGGGGAGGTTGCGGACAAGCGTTTGCAAGATTTCAGCCCGTTCACTTGGTCCCGGAAGATTGACGAAGAGAAGCGTCTCTAATCGTCCGGGCCGAAGCATAGCCGGGTCAATGATGTCCGGTCGATTCGTGGCGGCAATTATGTAGATTCCTTGTCTGTTGCTTCCTAGTCCATCGAGTTCTGTCAAAAGAGTGTTGACGACTCTTGCTGAGCTCTCGGACAGCGCGTCATCGCGACGAGGGACTAGAGCATCCAGTTCGTCGAAGAAGATGACGCAAGGTATAGAAGACCTCGCGCGCACGAAGACTTGACGGACTGCCCGCTCGGATTCACCGACGTATTTGTTCAGCAGTTCGGGTCCCTTGATGCTAATGAAATTTGCGCGCGATTCGTTGGCAACGGCCTTCGCTAACAGAGTCTTACCGCATCCAGGTGGACCCCAGAGCAGAACACCGGTGGGAGCTGTAATGCCCACTTTCGCATATATATCTGGGTTCTTAATTGGCTCGACTACCGCCGTTACCAGTTCCTCCCGGACACCACCGAGAGCACCGATATCTGCCCATGTTGTGTCGGGAATGGTGGCAAATCCTTCACGCTTAGATGATGGCTGTATCTTCGGAAGTGCTGTGAAGAAATCTGCATTGGACACCAAGACGGGATTGGTTTCTTCTCCCATTGGTGCATCTTTGGCATGCTTGATTAGGCGGCGTATCTCTTTGACTTTCTCAGGTACCTGTTGCTCGGCATCGCCTTCGATATCCATCTCTTCGCCTGTATTTGACTTGAGGATTTCTAAGTACCGTTTGATTGCGGCGGCTCCAGCGGTAGAAACTAGATCGTTCAGATCAGCGCCCACGAATCCCGCTGTCCTTTTGGCTAAGGTTTTGAGGTCGAGATCATCTGCGAGCTGCATTTTCCGAGTCAAGGTACGAAGGATCTGCTCTCGCACAGGTTCCGAAGGAACTGTTAGATTGATCTCCTTGTCAAACCGACCTCCTCGTCGCAGCGCAGGGTCGAGGCTATCTGGTCTGTTGGTAGCAGCCAGGACAATGACGGGCTTGCCATCTGTCTTTTCCAGCGCTAGATCGTCCAGGCAGGTTAATAGCTGGGCAACTATACGCTTTTCCATCTCTCGTTGTGCGCTTTCTCTTTTTGGGGTGATGGCATCGATCTCATCGATGAAGATCAAACACGGAGCCACCTTCTTTGCTTCTTCGAAATGTTCTCGGAGAGCCTTCTCGGATTCACCAGACATGCCAGATACGACGGATGGAGCAGATATCGAGATGAAGGGAACTCCCAGGTCAGCGGCAAAGGCGTTCGCAAGCATGGTCTTTCCGCAACCTGGTGGCCCATGCAACAATACACCTCGCGGGGGCTGTACCTTAGAAGACGTGAATATCTGTGGCCGAGTCATGGGCAGAATGATCAAATCTCCAAGCTCCTGTAACACATCGTCCATACCACCCAGATCCGATAAGCTGACATGCGTGGGCGGCGACTTGTCTATAGAATGATCCGCTTTTCTTCGTTTCGGCACGGATTCGGATGCTTGGTTGCGTCTTTTATTGGACCCTGTAGTCTGTGCAGAGCTTTCCACAGTAATAGGCGTGTCGGTTCCTTTCCTAGAGGCAGATAAAGGCTTGGCCGAGGTCGACCAGGCACTGACAATGCTTCTATTTAAGCCATTGGATTCCTACCCCAATGAGTAAGTACGCTGGACTACATATATGCGGTATTTGCCTCGGTACTTACCACTACCTGCTCCGACTTTTCCTCCTCTAGGCCCTCGAAATCTCCATTTACCGAGTCGGACTCATCATCGCCCAGAATGTCACTCTGAAATACTTCCAGCACGCGCTCAATGCTGTCTTCGAGCAATTTCTTCGGCTTCCGATTCAAGCTCGAGTTTGATCGTTTAATAGTATCGTATATGCTATAGGTAGATAGGCGCGGTCGCCCTGACTCGGCCTGCTGTTCGTCGGCGATTTTGCGCACAATCTGGTAGATCTGCGGAAGGTAGGTTTGAATTAGCATTTGCTTGCTGTGGTTGACTTTGTTGACATACCTCCTTATCTAAGCCATGGCTTAGCAATGGCCTTCCTTTGTTTTTGTACGGCATGGTGACGCATGCATGCGGTTACTGAGTCGAGTAATTTTGTATTTCAATGTTGTTTCTGTTGTCGCGGAGTTATCACTTTTTTTTTTTGTTATCGACGGATTAACTAAGCCGCCGGGCCGCGCTGATTGGTCGGTGTAGACATCGCCCAAACAAGTTGCTCCTACTTGGAAGTTGAACCTCAAGATTCGACTGTCCTTTCAGTCGCACGGATCTTAAAGGCAGGCCATGTTCCTACGCCGGAAAGGAAGTCCAAAGCAAGTGTGTCTTGGGCGGGAATAATCCACCTAACCTCGGTTATGGGCCGTGATCGGCGTTGATGACTGGACCAAGCCTACCACGCCTCATCAAGTTGATCAAGTACCATCCTCATAGCTACCCAGGTAGCGAGAACAACTCCGTTGTCAAACAGCCTAGGCGAACAGATTAGGTACTGCCATGTCTGGTGTCAAGTTCTCCGAAGCTACAAAGGTCGAGAGATTGGATTCTCATGCATACAGAATCGATCTCTCTGAAAGCTTCTGCACTGGCGCAGGTACTTTTGACTCATATTTCTTTATCTCAACTTATCTATGGAAGAAATGCATTCTGCCGGCTTGGTGGAAGCTCCAATCAAGTCTTTAAATGAATATTCAGCTGTTCTAACCCAAATCCAACTACATAGTCCCTAATGGCGGCTACACAGCCTCATGCATGCTCGCCGCTGCGAGCATGCATCTCTCCTCGCGCGGCCAGTGTGACACACTCACTGCACATTTCGAGTATCTGAACCGAACTAAGATTGGGCCCGCTGTTGTCGTAATTGAGGATATGAAGCTGGGCCGACAACTGACTACACTCCACCTTACACTCTGGCAAGATGGACTTATCTCACAAGCGCCATGGGTTGACACCTCTGTTTCACGCCGCAGGGTACTTGCATACACGACTAACGCTAATCTGCGTACTTTTACTGGTATCTCACTGCCCACAGGATACGAAGTAACCCCGGCAGCCGCATTGCCTTCTCCGCCAGATTTCGAGGCTCTGAAGAACAATGGCGCCGATGACCATTGGGAGAAGTCAAAGTCTCCTGAGTCACTATCTGAGCATCTGGCCTCCATATATACCTGGAACCTCTACGTACCTCGCGGGGGCCCCCTCAGCCCTGGGGTGCTAGACATGTGGATCTGCATGGCGAATGGGGAGCACATCACACAAACTGCGTTGACATATGTAGTGGATTCATTCCCATATAATCTGCACATTTTCCTAGCTACGCCTGCACTGCTCGAACTTTTGAATGCGCCGCCGGAACGGGCAGCTGATCCTCAGGTACAGGAGGTCCGACAAAGAAATCAGCAGCGCTCAGTATTGTGGTCTCCAACGGTAGTGCTGAACTTGGAGGCGAAGATGGCTCTCCCAGAGAATGGTGTTGAATGGTTAGCAGTGCGGGTAACGTCAAAGCAAATTAGGAATGGCACGCTTGATCTAGAGGTGCTTGTGAGAGATGTGGATGGGGGGTTAGTCGCACTGAGTAATCAGGTAGCGATGCTTGTGAGCATGGACAGGAACACCGGGGGCAACAAGGGAGATACGACAAAGGCATCGCTCTGAGAAAACAAGCCAGCCTTGCTACTATAATGGACTCCTTCGATGGGGTTACTAGAGGACAATTGATTAGTCCCTGCCATGCTGCTCCAGCTATCTATCTATACGTCAAACGAAACTCTTGCCAAAACCGAACGCCGTGGGTTCCAGAGCGCCTAGTTATATTCCGAGTCTGCTGATCAGGCACGTACGTAGCTAGTATGAGGGGGAAATGTACGCCAAACGCCTGCATGAACACAGCATCTCCAGGTCCGTTAGGTGTGCTGATGCAACCATCCAACCATTAGCCGTTGGGTTAACCCCAGTCCATGTATTCAAAATGCCTGGAGCTCCCAGCGCTCAAACAAATCACCTATGTACATCAAGTATACGGTTATAAGACACGCCACAGGCTTACTTAGCCTGGGCGGCTAGACGTCAATAGGCATGTTGACGAGACCGCGGGAAAACGGTTTTAGGGACTGCATTCTCGGGTTGAGCTCACGACGAACCCTGAATCTATAGTTCAGAAAGACCCAGTTCAGATTGCATGGTTCACGGCGCAACGCACACATCGACTCATGGAAATAAGAACACGAGTTGACTTGGAATAGAGCGTCTAGTATAGTCTCATACGTATGCTGGCCAGAAAGAAGAGGGGTGCGATCTAGGATCTGGGGTGACCGAACACTGCAGAAAGTCGTGACATTCATATGCTACCCTAACTGCATAACGGTGCAGCAGCAATTGTTTCCAGAATTGGCAACTCGAATATTTTCATCGAATCAGCGACTCGCTTACGCTGCAGCCACCCGAGCAGATTTGCCGTCCCGTTAGTTATGCGCGTCACTGTGTCTGGATTATTATGCTGGTAAGACTTAAATGCAACCTTGTACCATGTCTCTTCTCGGCGACTATCCTCTCGTTATGCATGGGTTCATCCCCTAACGAGGCATACTGGGGGCGGAAACTGGCCGCCTCTCATTTGCGAGAAGAGCGCAGAGCCAATCATGCAGTTGATAGCCTGCCAGGGTATTTCTGACCCTAGCAATCGCCGGACGCACTCTACGAAAACTACCTAGGGAGCTAGATGACCTTGCAGATAGCTGAGACTGCTAATTGGGGCGTGGGTTGAACAACGCAGTGCGCTCGCTCCCAGAGATCCTCAGGGCGCGCCCCCCCCCGTCCCTCATTCTTCAACTACATACATACATATGTGTTGACCATCGTCGCCGTCATAGCAACCCCCGCAAAAAGGGCAAAATGAATGGAAAACTGTTGCTTTAACACGGCCTCCAATGTACAGGCAGAAAAGAGGCCAGAATTCCACGGCTTTCATGCTTGCTCTTCCGCTAGTAATAACTGATACACAGACCCGCCGGTAGCAGCAGGGCCAGAAAGCAGCAAAGATGGCGTTCGAGATATACAAAAACTCCACGGAAATGGGCCAGTTTATGATACTGGTCATATTCTCGCCGCTTAGTATCGTATTGCTAGTGCTGCGCTTTAGGGCTGTTCGACGCAGCACGCGCAATATCAGTGCCGAGGACTGGCTGGCAGTACTGGCATTGCTTTTCCTCCTGTTGTGCAACATTGCCGCTATAATAGGCAAGTGCCGTATTCTGTGGTACGAACATGGGCTATTGCTGACGTTTTTATTGTATAGCCGTTAGTATCATCAATGGACGTGAATTGGACGTCATGGTTGAGGAGAGCATGGCCGACTATGCACATATGCGTAGGGTAAGATACGTCATGGCCGTCAAGACTTGTCGATTCAATAGATACTGACTCCGGAACACAGTGCGATATTTCGGCTCTTTACTTCTACTATGCGCACTCGCTCTTTGTCAAGCTTAGCGTCCTGGTCTTCTACCGTCGGGTCTTTGGAGTCAGTCGCCTGAACAAGTTCTGGATCTACGTGATTGGAGGCGCTCAAACGGCGCTGTTCGTAGGGTTTTGCATCTTCCAGGGCTTTCAATGCATACCACTCGCCAAATACTTCAATATAACCGTTCCGGGCCATTGCACGGACGAGTGGTTGATAGTACTCACCTTTGAGTGTCCTAACTCATTGCTCGATTACGCTGTGGTGATTCTGGCTATTTTTATTATCCAGCCTCTCCATTTATCGCCAACCGTGAAATGGAAGCTCAGATTCCTCTTCGGTCTGGGGTTCCTGTGGGTTATCATCCTATCCTGTCCTTGACCAAAAGTTATGTTTACTGACTATGACTTTTTACTTCTAGTACTGGGACATTAGGGTTTATCAAAATAGCCATCACTTACTCTAAGAGCAAGCTATGTCAGTCTAGTCCAGTCCTGCCTTCAATACTATTGTTGTATGCCAGTGCTAACAATATCTCCCCTATCAGACCCCTTAAACATGGTCTCCTTATGGACCAGCGTGCAGATGTTCGTCTCCCTGCTCTGCTGCTGCCTGCCCATGTATAACGTCTTTCTCCCGGGCCTCGTCGCATTCTGGAGTAGACTCAGCTCACGAATGGTGAGCTACGCCACCTTTGGACGAGTATCCCGGTTTAATTCAGGATCAAAATCGTCCACAGACTCGAGTAGGCGCAGCGGATACGGCAATCAGGGTCAGGACTGGGTGCATCTGGGCGACGACAATAGCAGCAAGGGTTTTGCTTGGGCTGAGGCTGCGCCCTTTGCGGAGGCACATGCCCTAGGCGAGCTTGCTCCTCATGGCCGTGCAAATCCGGAAGCATCGGGTATACATGTGCATCGGCAGTTTGATGTGGCTTAGTAGGATGGGATTGTTTTTGTTTGCATGGAGTTTGATGGGATGTGGATATAGCATAAAGGGCTCTTCGCATATATACCTCTAGTATGCATTTCTTTTGAAGGAATAAAAGATATTCGACTTCTTTATTTCAACGATACTTACTTTCATCATTTTATACATGATAATATTTATTTTTGTCTTTCGACTGGCTAGTAATTCTCTCTTGCTTACTCATCCTGCCTAGTCAACTGCCGCCTATCACGCACGGCCTATCTTCATCTCGACACACGACAGCAGGGACAACCTTGGAAGAGCACTTGGCGACAATCTAAGCATGGCAACTTGAAACAGCATGCTTCTAACACTTTTTTCATATATATATCCGTCTATTTCCTTTTCATCTTCGAAGCCTGTCCTGCAACAAAGCTGTTGAACGCGCTGTCCTAACAGCTCCGACGTCATTGCCGCGCCGAAGGTGTTCACCGAACAGGAGAATGCTGCAAACATGGGAAATACAAATAGCTCTCATAAGATTTCTTCTCAGGATAGGTTTGTTTTTCTTCTTTGCTTACAACGTAATACATAATGAAAGACGGACGAGTCCTCCTTAGCTAACCACCCAACCCTTCAACAGAGCAATCCTAGACCTCAAGAACCAACGCGACAAACTACACCAGTACCAAAAACGAATCATAGTCCTCACCGACCGCGAAACGGCGATCGCGAAAGAATGCCTAGCACGTAATGACAGGAAGCGCGCTCTTCTAGCGCTCCGTCGCAAGAAATACCAGGAAACACTATTGGCCAAGACGGATGCGCAGTTGGCGCAACTAGAGCAACTGACGTCCCAAGTCGAGTTTGCGTTGGTGCAAAAGGATATTCTTTTTGGGTTGCAGCAGGGCACTCAGGTGCTGCAGGCTATTAATAAGGAGATGGGTGGCTTGGCTGCTGTGGAGAAGTTGATGGGCGAGACGGAGGATGCTAGGGCGTATCAGGAGGTAGGTGGACCGTCCTTTTGACTTTTGCCATGATACCGTACTAATTGGGTAAAAAAAAAAAAGGAAATAAGCCAAATGCTCGCTGGGCAAATGTCCAACCAAGACGAAGACGAGGTCGAGGACGAATTGGAAGCCCTACAAAGAGAAGCAGAGGGCGTCGTCGAACTGCCCAAGGTTCCCACAGCCGATCTTCCCGCCGTCACAGAGGAAGAAAAGGAACAAAAAGCAAAAGCTAGAGCAAAGGCAAGGGAACAGGAACGAACCGCCATGCTGGCTGCTTAAGTACGTTCTGATCGATCACGCTTTTAACGAAACTCAATAATAAGATTGCAGTGCCTGATCTTGACGCTCAAATATGGATTGCATAGACTATTTGAAACAAAAGCTGGAACTGGAACTGGAACCGTCCGGCTTCGACATCCCTGCATCCGAGTTGTTCATTACAAACGCATCATGTAGACGTAGAAAATGATATCAATGACTGCCATCGCTGTGAACAGTGCATACAAACCTCATAAAACTATTGTCCTGGCATAATTCTTCCTCCAATTCCATGTACGCCCTGAATAGCGACATGATCACTTGGATTCGCAGCTGCCTCGTACATCACGCTCACAGGCTCACGGTTCAAAGCCATGAACTGTCCCTTGAACCCCAAATACCCGATTTTAGTGATCTCTTCATCGCCCCAATTGTCCTCGAAAAACAGAGTAATCGATGTAGTGGCGTTCCACGAAGCGCGACTGAGGGGTAGCTCGAAGACGTCAGTTCCCGGAACAGGCTGAGGTACTTCGATCGTTTGGGTGGGCTTGAGGTCTGATGCCATGGAGAAGTCGATATCGTTTCGGTTTTTGAAGAGTTTGAGTGTCTTGGGCGCAGATGGGGTTGGCGCTGTGTAGATTAGGAGCGAATGTAGTTTGACCTGCCCGGCAAATCTTTTGCGTTTGTTAGTCTCAGAACCGAAATTATGACGTCCCATATCATGACTAAATGAGCTAAATGGTTCCATAGAAGAAATACATACGGAATGTGCATCAGGAGTTGTTCGTCGGCATCGCTCTCGAGCTCAGGCTGCTCACTCAACCTTTCAGTCCACGGCTTTTGAAGAATAGCGGCGCCGGCGCGGGAGACAGATTCTGCAGAAATAACACTCTTAGTCAATGACCACTCATTCAAAAACAAAGTCGCTGACACAAACGCACCGTTCAGAGTAGACACCATCTCAAACTGGATCTGCGAGTACAAGAGTGATTGCAGAGCTGGAGTGATGTCATCGGAATGGTCGTGGCCTTCGTCGTGACAGTGACCTCCAGGGCCATGATCGTGGTGGTGATGGCCTGACATTGTGGTGCGCAAGCTGTTGAGGTTTGTTGGTTATATGAAGGTCATGGTGGATGAAGAAAGAAGGAGTGCTTTGGCAGGAACGTGCCTGGCAACAAACAGAAAGAAGCTTTCGAGCATCTTTTTTGGATGCCCCAGGCCCGCGTTTCCCCACGTGGCACGTGCTTTGTCCTTATCCTTATCTTATCGGCTACTATGGAAGTTGGATAGCAAATCACCTTCACTAGTTTAACTATTCAAAAGTTTGAATTGTCTAACAAAAACATCAAGGGACGTGTTTGATGTGTCCACTAGCTCATCCGATAGTATTCCGGGGCATACTGAACGAGCCAGCTCTTCTCGATCTTCGTTACATCGCGAATGAAGGTCTTCTCGCCAGTCTCCAAAATTTCATGAAAAATAACCCAATCAGCTTTGCGATTCTACGCGTGAAGAGACCAATGTTAGCAAGATATTTAGTAGTAAGATATATTTCGTGGGACACAAGACAAACGTACAAACATTAATGAGCTCGGATGAGCATGTAAAGTGAGACCACCGCTCACAGTCTTGAAGCTACCATCAGGTTGCATCTTGGCGGCATGCGCAAAGTACCCCGTTGTAAGACACCGACGTATTTGCTCTGGCTTATGAGTATCTGCGGAGGTAGAACTAGTTGGTGGCTTCGTGTCGACCTCCAATCCAAAGCGCTCGAGATACCGCTTCAGTTGAGCACGGATACTTACGGCGCGAGTCAACGACTTGTAATTCAAGAGGTTGTCCCTGCACCACTTGGAGTCCTTTCTGCCCTTCGTGATGAACGCCTGGTATACATTCAGATATGTCATGTGATCGCCCTCTTCAACTGCAAACTTCCTACGCGCGCTCTCTGCTTCGTCTTTACCGCCGTCATGCTGAACCCATAAAGAGCCCTGCAAGCTCAACATAGCTGCAATAGAGAGTATTTCGCTGAGACACTGAAAGCTGGGAGCGCTAAGCAGGACTTTGGCCAACATCGGCTCAACCCCGAGTTCAGCCATACGAAATCCCATGGGTTTCGTGAGCTTTGCATAGTCATCCACAGCTCCGAGAGAGTATAAAAGCTCTAGCGCACGAGTCATCAGCTCGGACGGCGGGGCTGAAAGGAAGTCAAAACGGACGACATTATCGATGCCTAGAGCTTTCAGCTGCATGACAACCGGTGCGAGATTCGAGCGTTGAATCTCTGGTATACCCATCTCAGGCAACGTCTCGTAAGATTGTTGGGTGTATAGCCGAAAGCATTTCCCGGGTTTTGTTCTACCCGCTCTTCCCGCGCGCTGTGTAGCTGAAGCTTTGGATATCGGTGTCGCGGTCAAGGTCTCGATGCCAGTCTTAGGATTATAGGCGCGAAGTTTAACGAAGCCACAGTCAATCACATAAACGATGCCGTCTATCGTAACTGAGGCCTCTGCGATATTTGTCGACACTATAGCTTTCCGAGTATTTTCCGGTGTAGGCTCAAAGATATACATCTGCTGTTCGGTAGTCAAGCCAGAAAAAAGTGGCAGGGGAAGAAGAGACTTTGCCTTTGGATGAAGCATTGCAGCCCGCTCCGAGATCATTTGGACTGCTTGTTCTATTTCTTCGCGCCCAGTTAGGAAAACCAGTATGTCACCGTCATCCTCTTGAGAATGAATATCAAAGACTGTCTTTATGGCCCTTTCAACATAATTCTCTGCAGGGCTATCCAGGAAAAGAATGTCGACAGGATACATTCGGCCTTCGAGACTGATAATGCGGCCGACGTCTCCCCCGGGCTCAGTACCTTGCTCTTCAGCTGACACCTTATCGTCACCGGAGAAGAACTGCAAGAACTGCTCGGCCTGCAGAGTTGCACTGCTGATGATAATTCGTAATTCAGGGCGTCTTTTCATAATCTTCTTCAGGATTCCAAGCAGAATGTCCGTACTGATCGAGCGCTCGTGAGCTTCGTCAACCATAATCACTGAGTAACGGGAGAGCAACGGGTCAACAAGAGCTTCTCGAAGCAGCAGCCCATCTGTAAGGAACTTGACGCGCGTGGCAGCAGATGTGACATCCTCAAATCTAATAGAGTAGCCTACTTCTTCCCCTAGTTTGCAACGCATCTCCTCGGCCACTCTATGAGCAACAGTCGTGGCTGCCACTCGGCGAGGCTATCCATAGAGCTTCGGTCAGTGTTGCTTTGGATCTAAACAAAAGGGAGATAAGGCGATCTTTCACGTACCTGAGTAACCCCGATGATTTTCCCATCGGCAGTCCATCCTGCCTGGTCTAGGTATTGGGGCAACTGCGTGGTCTTACCGCTTCCTGTCTGGCCAACAACTATCGTGACAGGAAAAGTCTCGATGAGATACAGTAAGTTGTCTCTATACCGCGCAATTGGCAGAAGAGAGGCCGGCTTATACAAGGAAGGGATAAAAGCCGAAGACAAACCGAGCTCATCGGCCATTGGACCAAGATTTTGGAGAATCACGACTCCCTGATCGGCCTATTTTGACAGCTTATTAAAGACACCATATGGCCATCTTGGGGCGAGTCGAGTCCACTATCCCATAGTCAACATTTGTCGAGCTGGAAAATATTGACAGAAGTTAGTCGCTTGCAAGCCACAGAGAGCAGTCTTGGCTCTCAGAATTATGTGTGGCTGACGCGGACTGTGGCTGGAGCTGTAGTTAACTACATTCTTTAACGGGATGATGTAATGCTTGCTTGCTGCTGTTTGTTGCCCCCCCTGGAAAAGTCATCCCAGCTCAACAGCAATGAACTTCCTACGCCCATTCAGATCAAGGTGTTTCTACCGACAAACACAAACACGCAACATGCATGTCCAGACGATACCGATGTGGACGGGAAAGAGCAACAATTACGCGTACCTGGTGACCGACGAGCCCACGAAGGAGTCGGTTATTATCGATCCGGCGAATCCAGAAGAAGTGACTCCTGTCCTGAAATCCAAACTGGCTGCTGGAGAGATAAAGCTGAATGCAATTGTCAATACACATCACCATTGGGACCATGCTGGCGGCAATGATGAGACTCTGAAGGTGTTCCCTCACCTGCAGGTAATCGGCGGCAAAGATTGCAAACATGTCACAAAAACACCAGCTCATGGTGAGACATGGAAGATAGGTGAGCGTATCAATGTAAAAGCGCTCCATACTCCGTGCCATACGCAGGACAGTATATGCTATTTCATGGAAGACGGCGCGCAGCGTGCTGTCTTCACTGGCGATACACTTTTCATTGGAGGGTGCGGACGCTTTTTCGAGGGCACTGCAGCTCAGATGCATAAAGCTCTTAATGTGACGCTTGCGTCTTTGCCAGATGATACCAAAGTCTACAGTGGCCACGAATATACCAAGTCCAATGTGAAATTCCTCCTTGCTGTATCGAACTCGGCGGCCATCAAGAGACTTCATGATTTTACAAAGAATAATCAGCAGACACAAGGGGTTTTCACTATCGGAGATGAAAAGGCCCATAATGTCTTCATGAGACTCAGCGACCCCGAGGTCTTGAAAGCAACAGGCAAGAAGGATCCTGTGGAGGTCATGACTGCTTTAAGAGAGATGAAGAACGCAATGTAATCGATAAAGCTAGATATTATTTGGGCAGTGGAATCTCCTCGTCAATGTTGATGAGCTCGATTCTTGAAACAATAAATATAGAGTCTACGAATATGAAATCATACCAACTTTTTAACTTCAAGGCTCTTCTTGTCATCTTAGTGCCGGTCTTGCCTGAAAGGAACATCAAGTATAATACTTGGGTTTGTACTGATATTAGAAGTGATGCCACTTTCAAGCACGAACATTCAAGCCCATCGAAATCTGTTTATCTCTGATCGAATTCATAATCACATCGACATCCTTCTCCGTTTTGTGCCAGTTATTCTCAATGACTTCCTTACTCTGCATACTGCGTGGCTCGAAGATTGCCTCAAATGGGAAGGGCGAGGAGACGAATCCCGAAGTCATATCCATGTCATTGACTTCCTTGGTTTTGCCATCCTTGTCGACAGCGTGGCGTATATTAAACCCCCAGAGGATGCGTGCAATGAGTAAGAAAAGCGAGTTTTTGGCAATATGTCTACCAGTGCAAATGCGACGCCCATATCCAAAAAAGTTTGCAAACCGATCTTTCCCATCCTCTGGCTTCTCCAGCCATCGTTCAGGAAGGAATTCAAGCGGCCGATCAAACGTGTTCTCATCGAGGGCCATGGCCCAGAAAAGGCCAATTATTGTAGCACCCTTTGGAATACGATAGCCCAAATACTCGTCTTCTTCTAGTGTGGCATGCGGAACACCTCCTGGGGCAATGGAACGCCATCGGAGACTCTCCTTTACCACTGCAACAACATAAGGAAGGTTTGGCTCGTCCTCTAGGGTAGGAAGTCGGTCCGGTCCAACAACTGCATCCAGTTCTTTCTGGGCCTTTGTGACGAACTCTGGATATGAAAGAGCGGCTAGGGTGAACATACGCATCTGCACGGAGGTAGTGTCAAGGCCGGCATCAGCCAAAATGCCCAGATTATAAGCCAATTCAATGTCTGACATCTGAGCCGCCTCTTTGGATTTGAAGAACTCCTTAGTCCAGTTCCAACCCTTGTTAGCAAGTGCAGTCTGCATGTTGCCCACATGCAGTGCCCTCTCAATCTGGTAGAACTTTTCGGCTGTCTTTTTCCACGGGGCCAATCTGGATGGCAAGTGGTTAAGGAACGGAAGCGCATCTACAATCCACGTGCCTACGCGGCCTGCATATGCAAAGTTTTCCTGTACCTGGTGTGCATGCTTCAGCATCGGCTCGGTGCCGGTATGTAAGCGGATTCCGTATGCGAGACTATAAACCACACTTGCTGCATAGCGTTCATACACCATTTGGAAGTTATTCGTGGACAAGAAATCAAACAACAGTTGCTTGCTTTCTAAATCCTGCAATGGATAGTAAGTCTTCGATGCACGAGGGCTAAGCACCGGCGCATCAAGACGCTGATGGAGCTTGTACCGTTCATCATAGCGGCGGAGGAGCAGGTGCATGCCTTTCGTCAGGTTTTCGCCGGCCATAACCATGCGTGGCCGGTCACTATAGATATGTCCCCGTTTCTCCAAAAGCTCTCGGGCAATAGAGGCATCTCCTATGAAAACAACTGTATTGCCGCCGAATTGGGCGCTGATGATTGGTCCATACTGCTGGATCCATCTCCGGTAGGTCACCCAAGGAACATCGGTAGGCGCTTGGTGGAGGTTTCCAATGAGTGGAAGACGAGGGGGGCCTGGAGGAAGACTCCTATCCCGTATGCGTTCATATAGGATCCTGAGAAGCACGAGGCCGACAATTGACCACAGAACTATAGTGGCCGGCATGGTATATGTGACAAATCAAAGACGTTGAAATAAGTTAGTTGAAGAAAAAGAAAAGAAAAAGGAAACCAAAAGAGAAGAAAACCGCATTCAGAGGTTTTTTAGTCAGGGACATAACTACGCGAAATTAAAATCAGCGGTCAAGCTACACTACTGGAAACATTTTCATACGATAGTTAGTGTGTTTGGGTAGGAAATGTCGAGCCTTTGGTAATTCTAGCTATGCACGGGAATTATGTGCGACTTGATATACTGTACATATAGTGGTCTGAACTCTTCTTGGCTATCTCTAGCCCTCTTTCTTCTATCTAGTTTGACTTCTCAGGGGCTCTCACTGGATAACTTTGAAGTGGTATTCTGTTGAGTGTCGTCCAGCTCTGGGATTCTAGTCGAGATATTTCAGGAAAACTAATGATGGATAATTTAATATAACTAGTGACGCCCGCATACTCCGACCGACTAAAGTACTACATGTATTATTGATGTTACCGTATATTTGCGGTATCGTGATGTATTTCGGTTCGGTCAGCCACGAGACCTGCCGTGTGGCTGTGCAATGTATTGTAATATATACATTGGTTAGTCGTACCCGTCATGAAACCTTTAAACCCTAAAATACGGTTATCCGTATACATATAATTTACACTTTATGCCCGCGATTCTTTACTCTGGGGTTGGCATCCCATCAACTACCAAACTGAGGGATGAAAGAGTGTCGCAATGACCGGCGTTCCAATTCGTGACACGGGCTTGTGGCTACAGTACTTAGGTAAACGAATCTTATCTGGCTTGACGCTCATCTCATCATCACACAAGGTCAATATTAGTGGTTCACTTTGTGAGAGAGAGTTCTCTCCCCGTGTCTAGCGATCAGATCAATATATCTTATATCTATGATTTGTCTTTCAGAATCACATGTGAGTTCTCTTCATTCATGACCATTTCTGCCTCGACTCCATCGATAGGCAACTGAAACTCTGCCTCTTCCTCGTCCACCTTGAAGGGTTTGATCTGGAACAGAAGCCAATATACAACCCCAGAGACAACAAAACTCACCAGCCAACTCAAGGAGTACAGATAAGAGGCACCTTTGGGAATCCCAGTTTGCCCACACACCGCCGCTAGGCCGGGCATATTTGGCACTATCCCACAGATGAAGGCGATAAAAGCCCGCAGGTTGAATCCCGCAGTAAAGTAATGCGTTCCCTGCATCTCGTATAACGAACGGATCCTAATGCTTCGACGGCGGCAGATCCAAAAGTCCGCGATAATTACGCCAGCGATCGCACCAAGGAAGAGTGAGTAGCCGCCCAGAAATGCCGAGAAGGAGGCCGCCCTGTATGCATGATATATCAGTGGCAAGTCGTCGAATCGACGCCGGGTTGAAGCGGAGGGGAAAAGCTTACGAATGCTGTATGTACCATGGCATTGACAGAATGCTCAGTAATGCACATATATAGGCCCCGCGTCTCGTGTCGATGTATTTCGGGAACCACAGTGAGATATCGTTCGAGAACGAGACACTGTTTGCCGAAATATTCGTCCCCATTGCGGCAAAAGCCCAGCAGAATGCAGCGAAGAATTGGGCCGCTCTGTTATTCCAAAGGAGCGCCACCTGGAGTGGATTCCAGGTTAATTGTCCGTAGATCACCTCCGAAGCACTCGAGACCGTTGCGCCTAATAGTCCACATAACGAAACGAGGATGATCAGACCGACGGCCTGAGTCCAGAAGACTTCACGGGGTCTTCGTGCGTATCGAGTGAAATCGGGCATGTCTGCATCGCATTAGACATCTCAACCAGCATTATATACGGGTATTATAGAAAAAGGAAAGAAAAAAAAAAAAAAAAAAAAAAAAAAAAAAAAAAGAGAAAAGAGCATACTCAATGCCAGGGTTGCTTTCGGACCGATTGCGCTTGTCAGGCATTGTAGAAAGACAACCGCCACTGGAGTTCCATCCTTGATATGACTTGGCTTCGAGAATACGGGACCAAATCCGTGGGCTGACATACATGATCAGCAATTCATATAACTAGTTACTAAGTAGTTACTGTCTTCTGCCTTCAGATTTACTTACCCGCGGCAAGGGCCCAGCTGAAGAGCACAATTCCAAATACCGGCATGACTATGGTCTTCACCAGGAAGAAATACCGTAGAGTGGAAACATTGAGATACAGCAGGGGAAGCTGAGCGATAATAGCGAGGAAGAAGCACAGAAGCTCCGACGATGTCACGGGTGAACTCTGCGGCAGATGATTTGGAAGATTCTTGAAGGATGGCCAGATGGCTTGGATCATCACTGATATACATTCGCCTGCTTGATACGACTGTGTACCGAACCAGATCACCGCGACTATGCCACGCACTGCGAAATAATCAGAAGAAAAAATTTCTTTCTTTCTTTGACCGTGAAGAACCCACCGAAGACTGCAAAATAACTTCCTCTCATTCCAAAACTCATGCGGGTGAATACGGGAAAGTTGATTCCATGGATGGCACCAACATACGCGTCTAACATGGCCGGAATGCATACTAGCACATGTCCGATAACCATGGCTCCCAGTGCCATCGGTGGACTGAGACCCTTCGTTACAGCAGAGGAGGTTACTGCATTGAGTTAGCTGTGAGTCGTTTCATATATTTTCATTTCGAGGCCATTCAGTCACCTTGGTACATGCTAATGCTGAACGCCTCGGCGATCCAGAAGCCGAGAAGAGACGGCCATGTCCATGTTCGTTTGGGGGAGCCCCGGGGTATAGGTTCGAGGTCTTTGTTGGACAGCGCCAGCGAGGAATCACCTTGACTAACTTGCAGTCGAGTTCGAAGTCCCATGTTTGTTGTTGCAAAATCGAAGAGCATGTACACTTTCTCTGTGCAACGCTTCCAGGGACCACGAGCTTTAACTTGTTAAAAGCAAAAGCCCTTACTAACCCCTATCGGCCATAGATAGATCTAGTTTTGAGGTTGGAGTGGGAACCAGAAAGATAAGACTCCGTTGGTTGGGGTGAATTCAACTGATAACCTGTTTCAACCCCGAATTTGGGTCGTATACTTAGTCCATTATAATCTACCAGCGGTATCGTCGGCCTGTGCAGAAACTCTTCCTCCAAAACCACGCGCAAACATGGCTTCCACGACTTCATCGCCCAGGTTGGTGACCGTTGCGGCCTGCCAGCTTGGCCCCGTTCATCTTGCAGATTCCCGGCAAGATGTGTTGAAGCGCATGCTGTCGCTTTTGGAACAGGCCGCGCAGCAAGGAGCAAAGCTTGCTGTCTTCCCAGAGCTTGCTTTCACCACGTTCTTCCCCCGATATCTTCTCGAGGAGACAGACTTGGACCAGTATTTTGACGTCGAAGATCCAAGCAAGGGGGGAATAGAGCAATCTCCAAACGTCAAGCCTCTTTTTGACCGTGCAAGTGCACTGGGTATAGATGTGTATGTGGGCTACGCGGAACGTAGCATTCAGAAGGATGGAACCCATATCGACTACAACTCCAGTGTTTACTACTCGGCGAACGCAAATAAAATCGTCGGGAAATACCGCAAAGTCCATCTTCCCGGCACCGTGGAGCCTCGTACCGAGCCCGGCGCCGTTCAGCAGTTAGAGAAGCGTTATTTCCGCCCGGGAGATCTTGGGTTTCCGGCGTTCAGAGCCCCCGGACTCGTCGAGGGCGCACTGAAGAGGTCGAGCGGCCAGTATACCGCGACACAATCAGCGGGCAAGGGCGATCCGATCATTGGAATGCTCATCTGCAATGACCGGCGTTGGGCCGAGGCGTGGCGCGTGTACGGCCTCCAAGGAATGGAGATTTTATGCTGTGGATATAATACCACCGCATTCCCGACAACTGCCAGTGGCCACCAGCTCGATCACCTCACTCCCGAAGCCGCGGAGGAGATGGTCATGCTGCATCATAAACTTTCATGCCAGGGAAACAGCTATATGAATGCCTGTTTCAGCATCAACGTGGCAAAGACGGGCGCTGAAGATGGGAATCCGTTGGTGGGTGGAACGATCATTGTGCATCCGCTGGGGCACATTATCAAGGAAGCCCAAACGAAGGAGGACGAATTGGTTCTGGCAACAATTGACCTGGCAGACTGCCACCGGCCTAAGAGCACTGTTTTTGCCTTTGAGAAGCATCGTCGACCTGAACACTACCACCCTATTCTGGATCGTACGGGGGTCATTGAGCCAGACTTGCTATGATCAATCAACATGTATTATTCCATTGAGAGCGAAATATAAGGCATTATCTACACATCAAATGAGCATTCCCAGAAGCTCCCTTAAGGGGTCCCTTTTTTTGGTGGCTTCCTAGTTAATATTCCGTTGTTATCCTTACATATCCTTACATTGAACCGTAAACTCTAGATGAACTGCACGAAAAGTCCCCTTCCGGTAGCCTTCGACCACAGCCCTCCTAGGACTAGAAGAATACGCAGTTCTCTTGCTTCAATTTTTTTTTTTTTCACCTCAAGATTTACGAGTCGAGTTTTGTCAACCAATGTACACGGAAGCGTCAAATTGGAGTTGTTGGGGTCGAAACTCCACCCAGGGACGATAAGCCGGAAGTTCAAGCTTGACTCACTCACCTAGAAAAGTTGCACAGGATGGATCAATAACCCTCTTCTACAATTGCATCGCTACCATGCAGCTGGATACTATCGTGAGAAACGGGCTCATTGTGAGTTCCCCCGTTCCCAATGCCAACGCCGTCAAATATGTACTCATTTTGATCATGATCAGGCCACGGAAAGCGGCGTGCTTCCTGCCGGGCAAGAAATTGGAATTTCCAACGGAAAAATATCTCTTATAGGATATGAGCTGCCTGAAGGCCCCGAGACCAAGATCATTGACGCGCAGGGCGCATACATTACCCCCGGTGGTGTCGATTCGCATGTGCATCTGGCGCAAAGAAATGCGCCGACTGGAGACACCTGGGAGACTGGAACGCGCAGTGCGGTCGCCGGGGGTACGACGACGGTGCTTGCATTTGCATCGCAAACGAAGGAGATGACATCCTTGTTCCCCGTCCTCGAAGAGTATCACGGAAAAGCTCGTGGCCAAAGCTACTGCGACTACGGGTTTCACTTTATTCTCACGAACCCCAACGCGACAATCCTGGAACAGGAATTGCCTCGGATTGCCAAGGAGGAAGGCATCACAAGCATCAAACTATACATGACGTACGAGCTGTACAAACTGTCCGATCATCAACTCCTCGATACTATGCTTGCATGCCGCTTGCTGGGACTGACGACCATGATCCATGCGGAGAACAGCGACATGATCAATTTCCTGATCCAGGGCCTGGAGAGAAACAAGAACACGGCGCCTTTCTTCCACGCCATTTCAGCGCCGAAAATCGCCGAAGATGAAGCGTCGTACCGTGCCATTCGACTCGCAGAATTGGTCGATGCTCCGGTGCTGCTAGTTCACGTTTCTTCCGACGGAGCCATGAAGCATATCAGGGAAGCGCAGACGAGATTGCTCCCGATCCATGCAGAGACCTGTCCCCATTATCTCTTCCTACTGTCTGACAAACTGGCAAACCACGAGCATGATGCCTTCCATGGTGCCAAGGGGGTGTGCTCCCCTCCGCTTCGCCACAACCTAGACGATCTCGAAGCTCTCTGGCGCGGAATTTCCAACGACACGTTCACTGTGTTTTCGTCAGACCACGCGTCCACCAAATACGACCATCCCCAGGGGAAGAAAGCTGGGATGATCGACGGAATTCCCCGATTTAGTAAAATCCCCAAGGGGATCCCAGGAATTGAGACCCGGCTCTCTCTTCTGTTCAGTGAATCAGAAGCATGTCTTCCAACGGAGCGAGCGCGACTGAGCGTGGCTCGTTTTGTGCAACTAACCTCGAGCAACCCGGCCAGGCTGTACGGGCTCACGCAGAAGGGATCCATTATGCCAGGGTTTGATGCAGATCTAGTTATCTGGCATCCACACAGCCAAGGTGAGACCACGATTGCACAGGAGAAACTCCACCACGGGGTCGACTATACGCCATTTGAAGGGATGCGCGTTCGGAACTGGCCTCGCTTTACGATGTTGCGGGGTGAGATTGTATGGGATGCAGACAAGGATAGCGTGACTGGAGGGAAAGGGTTTGGGAAGTTCTTAAAAAGAGAAAATGGTCGCCTTTTGGTTGGAAAGCTTGGTCAACTGCCCTCGGGGATGATCGAGGGAGAGCGAGAGTACTGGCTCCCCAAGTCAGGTATGAAAGCATGAAGATAATAATATAGCACTAGAGATTGATATGATAAATACGAGAAACGTTGGAAGCAGAATGAAGCCGTCTGTATTTACATAGCCAAAGAAACTGATGGTCAGAAAGCAAAGATTTATAGTCGAGCTCGTTCGGGAATCAAGTCGACGGCTTCCTGGGCCAGACCCCTGATGCTGTCAGCGGTATATTCGAGGCCTCTTGTCACATCCATCGGAAAACTTACCAAGATGCTTGGAACCCAGTACCACCGGCGCCATAGTTATGGATGACGAGCTTGCCATCAATGTACTCACCTTCGACCCTCGCACCGCCTTTTCGGCTGGCTGTAGGTATAGGATTAGCAACGCAAACGGGGAAATTTCGAAAAAAATATTCAGGATAACTGTACTTACGACGAAGCCCGACGCCGTGTTTGATGATCTTGAGGTTTTCGGGCTTTCCAAGCTGGGGAACCAGCTTGCAACATTTTCGCTTAATAACCTCTGCAAATTCCAAATCGACTGATCCATCCCAGTTGTCCTTTTCCCGACATCCCCCCAAGATCACACCGCCTATTCCATTTTTGCCGCGTGGAAAGATATGTGTTGCATCTGCGTCTCGATGTGGAGCTTGGAAGTACATTGTGGGAATTGGTTCTTTTGGACCCTCGACGAGCAGAATTTGACCCTAAGCCCCCGTGGGGGGGCGCGCTGTCAGAACCTGTCATAACAAAGCCAGTAGAGGGGAGAGAGAGAGAGAGAGAGAGAGAGAAACATACCCTTGCAGGATATAGCATTTTGTCCTCAACGCCCCCAAGTGTAAGGGAGCCTAATCCGGTGCAATTGAACACCGCTGATGCCTTAGGGTACAAATTGAAGACCTCGCGAATGTCGGTGAAGATCTTTCGATGGATTTCAATTCCACGAGAGTGGGCTTCCATCTGTAACCTACAACCATCTCAATTAGACGACGAGCACTTGATTTTGCCAGCGTAAACTAGGCAGTCATCATACCAGGGAAGATATCGCTGAACATCAAGAACAAATGAAGCCATCTCAAACCCAAAAGCTGCGCCGGCGGGAAGTTCATCCTTCTCAATGGGCTTTAACCCCCCAACAAGATCCTCAAACCAGAGTTTCCCCGTGGAAGGCGTGAGAATTCCAACCTCTTCGATTGGTCTGTCATAATGGAAGCGAATGTTCATGGCCTTGACACCGGAGTCTGGTCGCGCGCTAGAAAGATGTCGAAACTTCTTGTAGGTGATCGAGTCCCATTTCTCTTGTCGGCCATTGTCAGCCGAGGCAGGAAACCAATTGGCACCTCCCCAGTTAGACGCGTAGTCTGCAAAGGAATCGCCTGGCAGATACTTGGCTGCGATGGTAACATGGGCACTCGGGTGGCGGTCTTTCAGTTCCAGCGCAGTAGTAAGCCCTACGACGCCAGCACCGACGACAACATAGCATGCTATTTCATTTTAATGTCGGCATCTAATGGAAAGAGGGTACATTTTTGTCTTACACATTTTCCGGGCCAACTCGCCTCAAGGTGACAGCAGGTTGAAAAACACCAAATTCCTCGCGGTGTATACTCGGTGCTTGCTGCATTTCACGTTGATTTTGCCGGCTTATCAGGACTCCACTCCAACGCCGGAGTCGGAGTAGAACCCACTGGATAGAAGACTTCGAGGAACCTTGAATTCGGGGTAAAAACCCCCTCGTTTCCTCCAACTCCACCGATAAGAGTCGCAGTAAACCCATCGGGCACGATCACGATGGCAGTATTCAGAACGACCGTACGGGTTCTCGGGCTGTTCTACAGGATGCGAAGCAGCTATAGAACACCCAGTTGAATCAATCCGGGGGCATTTTTTTTCTGGTTGCCTCGCAGCAGATCAAATACCGTCAGTAGCTTTACAGAGAGAGACTACGTTGTTGAGTCGGTATAGTTAAACTAAGTTAACGTAATCGGACACCGAGCGGGCCACTTCCCTTTCCAATCTTGTAAATATTTCTATACACCAATCTTCAACGCGTCATTATGCCACCAAATCGTACAGAAAATCGCCAAAAAATTGGCTAACCAAGAAGGCAAGATATTACTTGCCATTTCCGATTTAAAAAATGGAAAAATTCGAACTATACGTGAAGCTGTATGGATCTATAACGTTTCGCGTACAACTTTTCAACGTCGACTTGCCGGCATCGAATATCGAGCTGAAAAAACGCGCTAATAGCTATAAAATGACTCAATATGAGGAGGAATCCCTTCTAAAGTGGGTTCTTGATCTTGATAAATATGGATTACCCCCCCAGCTATCTCTTGTATAAGATATGGCTGATCTTCTTCTTTCTTATATGGAAATAAGCACGTTAGTGAGAAATGGGTTTATTGATTTGTTAACCGGCATCTGGAAGTGAAATTATGATTTCCATGGAGATATAACTATGAGTGAGTAAAGTGTGAAGATATCAAGATAATCGGAGAGTATTTTGACTGCGTATAAGATATTATATAAGAATATGGGATCCTATCTGAAGATATATATAATTTTAATGAGACTGGCTTTGTTATGGGTCTTTGTGTAACTGTAAAAGTTATTATAGGCAGTGATCGATATAGTAGGCCTTATTTATTATAGCCGCTCGGTGTCCGATTACGTTAGTCGTTCGTCCCTTCGGCTTATGTAATGCATGCTGTATCCTTATCAGGAAGTGGAGAGCAGCAGTCGGACATCCCCCGACGAGCATCATCCCTTCTCCTCCTTGAAGCCATGCGCCCTCGTGTTGAAGTCGCACCATGTAGATTCTGCCGGAGGCGCTTCGCCAGACGTGAACACCTACTGCGCCACGAGCGGACTCGTGCGTTCTCCTGTTCCCATTGCTGCCGGCATGCGCACGTCTGACATGCACAGATACTCGCGAGAAGCCATTTCACTGCCGCTGTGGCAAGGACTTCACTCGGCGGTACGTACTACTGGAGACTCGCATCGCATCAGACGCTGAGTAGCAAAAACAATAGTGACCTGTTGTCGCGCCACTTGAAGCTCAAGAGCGATGCCTCTGGCCATGGAGAGGCATTGCCCTTGGAGAATAATGCCACGCCGCTTGCACATGTAAACAGCCCATCTGGCGCCGTTCCTCCCATTTTCCCGGCAAATGCCGTAGGTCAAATAGACGAGGACATCAACGCCTTACTGCCGCCCGCCACCTCTCACAGTTTTCTAGAAGACAATCTGGAAGATCTCAACGTGTTATGGGGAAGCGTTGATACCAACTTCCCCTTGGAAGGACTCGGGTTTGGTCTTCCAAACGATCTCATCTCTCTCCCGGGCTTCGATGCATCGCCCTCGACCATTGTCGACAAAACTCCCCGCCAGCCCGTTCCAGATAGCCCGCCATCGGATGACGATGTTGCCTCGCTGTCCAATTTCCAACTCCCATCTTTACCACGAAACGACGAATCCTCTTCTCAGGATGTGGAAAGTGCCTCGCAACACTGCGACTCACGTCCCAACTCTTCCAGTGAACATTATCCGTGGCGAATCAGCAATGAGGACTACCGCTGTATTGTGACGCAGATCGATCATATGCGTCCACACCTCCCAGTCTCTTTTACTTTGCCCTCGAAATATGTCTTGTGCAGATACATCGAAGGGTTCTTCACAGGAAGCCATGGGCATTTGCCCTTTTTGCACATATCGACCGTGTCGATTGCGGATCTGTCTCCGCCTTTAATCTTAGCAATTATGGCTATGGGGGCGCAATATCGCTTCGAGCGAGAACGAGCCGTGAGGTTCTACAAGGCGTCACGATCTTTGATTGATCACCACATCAGTCTATACACCCAGTCTCATTCGCTTTATACCCCTCGTTCCCACGTTGAGACTACGGAGAAGACTCACTTTGAGGTGCTGCAAGCTCAGATCATCCTTACCACTTTGGGCACATGGGGTAATCATGGTCTACTCCACGATTCACTTGGAATTGCTGGTCAAATGTCGCTCTATCTCCGGGATAGCGGCCTGCTCCTACACGATCGTCATTTCAGCGATGGATCGTGGAGCGCCTGGATTCAGCAAGAGGGGCAACGGCGCACCATATTCAGTGCCTATATGATTTGCAGTAATCAAACGATTCTTTACAATATGCCTCCAAAGATCCTGAATAGTGAAGTTAGTTCTCTCTATCTCCCTTGGCCTGAGGAGCTCTGGAGAGCGTCAAGTGCCTCGGAGTGGAAATCTCTCCGCTCCAGGTGGCCGCACTACGTCTCCTTTGGCGACGGCTACGGCCAGTTGTTTCACAATAAACCAATTCATCAGAGCTTATCTTCCTTTGGGAACCTGGTCCTAATCCACGGTCTCTTCCAACACATATATCTAGCATGGGAGGCGTCATTCCGCATCCCAGTCTCTTCCGAGGACCAGCCTACCTCACTACCCGTCGAGTTCCTCACAAGATTCCACTCAGCGCTCCGACGATGGCAGAAAAGCTGGGAGACAAGCTCCGACCCGTCCATCACCCCTTCATCTCCAAAGGGACCCCTCGGTTTCAACGCGACAGCAATATTTCGAATCGCATGCATCAGGCTACACCTCAACCTTGGCCCGCACCGCAGCTTAGGAACGGGGGAGCCGGAAGCCATTGCATCAGCCTTTTGCAACGCCCCAAGACCCGCGCAAACCCCCCAAATCTACCACGCCGTCCTCCAATCCATCCACGCTCTTTCCATTCCCGTCCGCCTCGGCGTGGAATACGTCGCGAGAACACAGACCTTGACATGGAGCACAATCCATTCCCTCTGTAACCTCGAATGCGCCCTGTTCTTGTGTAAATGGCTCGAGATGCTCGCGTCGGACCCGACAAAAGATATTATTCATCGAGATACGCGACGGCTTTTAAGAATCATTACCAGTGTACTGCGCGAAGCAGATCTGGCACCGCCAGGTGACCGAGCGGATAAATTTGAGCCCGAGCAATTACGGCGGATGGGTGCGATGCTGGTGCGACTATTGTCGGAGATACTCAAGGGGGCGCACGTTTTCGAAAAGATGCATGTTTTTTGTGACTCTCTTCGCACCTACGCCACTTTGCTCGAGAATGATCTCGATTCCGATATGGCGGAATGAGCAGCAGCTCCATGTCTCCTCTGGGCTCATTCCATCACCAGCACGTTTTTCGATAATCCCAGTGCCGCCTGAAGAGCATACAAGCATGCAACTGCTATTTTTCCTTTTTTTCTTCCTTCCTACCAATGGGAGGTTGGACCGGATGGGCGGGTTCTGGGAAGATTGCAGAGGTCATCTAGGCATAGGATGAGTTCTCCAGGTTGTAATTCGGTAAATGAATACCGGAGCCTTACCAGTCAAGATACGATTCTCATGTATTGATTGTCACGCCTTTTTACTGATACCCAAATTTACAAAAATTACGACTATACATGTAACTATACGAGACGGTAAGGTTATGTATTGCAGCTGTGCCATATACTTCCAGGCTTGGCTCATTATTGACAGCTTCGAAGCAAAGCTGTCCAGTCGGATGACAAGTCTTGTAATCCGCCTTGGTGCGACTCCACTTCTAATATATAGACAGGTCACTATTGTGATTAGGATGCATTAGGCATGTGTCACAATGAAGGTCAGCAGCACTTGTTTCTGGGCTTGAGCCGACTAGGAAACCACCACTTTTGGTGCAAATTCATGCTTGCATTCTCTTGATGCCGCCAGTAACTGCGCTGGTCTCGGCCGGGGGGTTGGGGGGTCCCTTGTCACATAGAGAGCGCTGTGAAAACTAGGCTGGCCTAATACCTAAAAGAGAAACGAAGTGCCTCGAATCCCTCGAGATATAGACAGGGATTAGTTATGTTGGGTATTTGGATTTCTGCATCATGTAGTTACTCCGTCCGGCAAAAAGCAGGAGGATGTAGCGGATATCTACTATACAAACTGCAAATAAACCAACGGGTTTCTATCTTTTCACCAATAACTAATCATGTAGGTATACCTTCCAGTGTCCCTCTTTCCTTATTTCGTCTCTTTTATCGGGTTTCGATCTCCGAAGAAGAGATCGGATTTGGCGATCTCCGAAAAAGGGAGGAAGAGAGAGAGAGAGAGAGAGAGAGAAGCAAGAACAAGCAACATCAACAGTTCACGAGTGTCAGCGTCTGTGTCTTCAGAGTTCATTCTCTAGTAAGTACCACGGTCTCTGAAACCTCAAACTCTGCGCTGCTAACATATTCAGCATGACAAATGATTACCGCCCAACCTTGCTAGCGGTGGGCTGGACTCTCGCAGCTTTAGCCACCATAGCTGTCGCCTGTCGAATCTATTGCCGTACAGTTTTGACCAATAGAAGAGGATGGGAGGATGTCATCATGGGGTTTGCCTGGGTATGTCAGTCTAGACCTCATACGAGCAGAAAAGAAAGAGGTGCTTATTCAGAGTGCTTTGTTACTAAATCGTTACATCCCTTTTGATATTGTACAGGCTGGTGCAATCGCCACCACAGTGCTGGTTACGCTTAGTACGAGATATGGCTTTGGCTTGCACTTTGACGAAATCGAGAACCCCGTCAAACAGAGTCTCGCAACCAAGTACACGCTCATCCCACCCGCTATTTCACTCCTATCTGCCGGCGCGGCGAAAATCTCAATCGTGATGTTTCTGGTGAGGATCTTGGGGTCCTCAGTTGAGATTTCGTATAAGCTCGTCCTGTACATTCCTTCAATCATTATGATAGGCGCAAATGTCTTCGCCATGGTTGTATTGCTTGGATACTGCACTCCTCCGGAAAAGGCGTGGATCCCTTCCATCCCAGGGCATTGCATGTCAGCGGCCACCCTGGACATTGGTGGAAGAGCTGTTACTGGTACGAGAATCCGTCCAATCTTTCTCCGTTCGTGTTTAGCTTCTCTTCTTTCGCATCTTGAAGAATGACAAAAGAGACAATAACAAAAGTGTACAACGCTGCCATGGATCTTTTATGTGCAATTTTCCCTGTCTTCATGGTCTGGAGACTCAACATGAAAACACGCACGAAATGGGGATTGGCCATTGTAATGAGTGGCGGCATTGTGTGAGTCATGACAATCCTTTTTTCTTTTTTTTCTTTTCGAAGACAAGGCGTTGCTAAGACATACTGTTTACATAGTGGTGCAATAGCTAGTATCGTAAAAGTCGTTATGATGAGCAATATCAAGAATACCGCCGATATAACATGTGAGATTCCTCCCACCTACACACATCCACCTTCAATTCTTCCTGATTAACGATGTGTTTACAGATTCGTGGGCGCCTATTGCCATATGGTATATGGTCGAGGTATTATTCCCTTGCTCAAATGCATGATATTACCTATTTACAGCATACTAACGGACGAATTCAGATGTTCGCTATTATCATTGCTGGATCTATCCCTACACTGCGTCCACTCTGGAAAGTCATTCGCGGCCTTCAATCTACCTCTGAGAGCAACATCTCCTCCAGCGACCGTTACAACAAGCGATTCCAGCGTCCCAGTACCGGGAACAGCTCAGCAGGGGCAGGACTGTATACGATGGCGCTGCGAGAGCTTGACAAGGAACCAAGTGATTTGGACTTGAACGGACCAACATCCAGTAGAGAGAGGATCTTGTGATATTCAATATATATACATGCAGCTTAGCTCTCGCTATATTGAAATGCCTGACTATCATTTCCGGAAGAATATATGTATGACTTGAATAAAAAGGAAGTGGCTGTCTTCCAAAGTAAAATGCGCCACCTTCGGGTTAGGGTTATGTTATACAAGATCCGTAACCCCAACCCGTACAGAGAGGGGATGCATCACGTGACGGGCTGTGCATTTCATTTTTAGAGACGTTTAAGCATAGACCAGTAAGATTAATAGAGTTGCCTCGTAGTTAATTACGTAGTGTAGTTATTATTAGTGATGGGCTGCTGGCATAGCCGCATGATAGCCACAAACATCTTCCTCCATTCCATTCTTCATTCCGCCCGCCGCCTCTCAACTTCTCTCCCTCCTGCTACAACTACTCGATAACTGTCTTTAGTTGAAAAGATATTCAGTTCTCTTCAACATGGCCGACGAGGGGAAAGGGGTATGTCATATTCCTCAGGATAGCTAAAAAGACAATCACTAAAATGCGACCAACCTCCCCCCCCTCCCCCGCGCAGCAAACCCCTACCAAGTACTCCGCAGGAGTGAACAATGCCAACCCAGAGTCTCCAACGACCGCACGCCCGCTTGATTTTGACGATGAGCCTCAAGAGACAGGCGTCATCTCTACACCCTCAAAAGCAGATACCACCGCGCCCGCTGCCGACGATGTGCCTCCGCCAAAGCCGCCGCGTCCGCTCAGTCCGCGACAGCAGGCCGAAGAGACATTGAAAGAAGCGTTCCCGTCAATCGATGCCGCCGTGGTCAGAGCTGTCTTGACGGCGAGTGGATACAATGTGGAAAGGGCCTTTCATGCACTACTAGGTTGGTTGGATATTTGCGGCCTTTTTTTTTTTCTTTTCTGGCGTTGCTTGTAGCTGAACAAGTTCCATGCTATATATATTAGGCATGACGGATCCTACTGCCCAAGAAGAACTTCCACCGCCCCCGCCAGCGAAGCCCCCGAGACCTTCCTATCATCCAGCGACCTCAACTACTCAGAAACAGTTACATGACGATGAGTTATATGCTCGCCAACTAGCTCAACACTTCAGCGGTTCAGCCCGCCAGGCGAGACCGGGCTACAGCCACCCAGAAGATGAATACCCAGAGGAGCGAGAGCGCAACTTTTTTGATGGTTCGTTATGGTTCCTTGCCTTGTTTGTTCTCCAAAAGGGAGGTTTGGGGGCTTATGGATGATGCAGATGATTTGCCTGTGATTCGAGAAAATATCCGAAAGGGCTTCCTGGAAACACAGTCTAAGGTCAATACTTGGGTGCAAAACTTCAAGAAAAGACTCGATGGTGACGAAGACGAGGCGCAGCCCGAGGACAGCTATGCCCGGCCACATGGCGAGACTCAGACTTATGGCCGTGTGCGACGGAGCGGCGACTCGGCTCGACGCAGTGGAGATCGTGAGCGTTACGATGCAGACCCGCAAGTGCTTGGAGATGACTTTTCAGCATTGGATTTAAGAGATTCAGAAGGTTCTAAGATCACTGGCACTAGTTCTATTCATGTAATCCTTCTCAACTGACTTCGATTGCAGTACCTCCTCCGCGTCCCCCACGACCCTTAGCAAACATCAGACCTGCCAATGTCTCCCGCTCCCAAGAGAGGCGAAAAGTGTCATTCCAGGACGGCCCGCCGGAGGAGATTGACAATCTCTACGACGCCCCAGAAACAACCAAACGTATACCGTCGACAGGAGGCAAGGCAAGCAAATGGCAGCCTCTTTCCACTACCGATCATTCTTCCGTCGGAGAAAACGACCCTTTCAGTCTTGGCGATAGCGAGGATGAACGGGACAACAACACCAAACCCAAGGATGGCCAGACAGATCAACTCAAGCAACTCACGACAGATGCCATGGAGTCAGACATTGGGTCGGGCTCGAAGGAAGAGAGCAAGAAAGCCGAGGATAAATGATAGCGATTCCATTCGTACGGTGTCTGGCGGGTTGTATTGTTTCTTTTCTTTTCTTTTTTTCTTCTGTTCAGACTGATTTAATGAGATATCCCACGAACCGAAGGATGTTCTTCCTTTTCTGGTTTCTATCCGGAAATAAACTGGACGTGTAGTGATGATCGCGATATTTTCACTCGTTTCAGGAACCTTCGCAACGTAGTTCATAGCGATAAAAGAAGAAGAAAAAAAAAGCGTCAAGCAATATTGTTGTCGGTCGTTCCCAATCAATCGTCAATGCCATTATCCCCTCGAGCAGGCGCATCTTTCCGTAGGTCTTTGATCACAGTCTAGGAATCACCCAGTTAACACACACACACACACACACACACACACACACACACACGAGTACATGTAAACAAAAGGCAGAAGAGAGAACATACAGCAAGAGCATCTGGATTCACCCCATTCTCGATGAGCGACACACACAGCGACAATTCAGTCCGATCGAGATGAGTATTCTGGATTCTTTAGTACGTTTATCACGTTTAACTCCAGGGTCAGTCTTCACCCCATACCAATAGTGTTGAGATCTCGTAGAGGATGTCAATGACTTCGCGCGCGGCTTGGCGCTTTTCGTCCTGTTGTGATGGCATTGTTGTTGTTGTTGTTGTCTGTATTGATTTGATGTTGACACTGTCGGGTTGGATGAGCTCGCGTCGTGTTGGTTGAGGTTGTGGTTGCCGTTTCACATGCAAACCCGTCATGGCCAATCAGAGGCTGACTAAAGCAGCTGCTTAGCTTAGCCTTCATGATGCTCGACGACACACAACAGGCACAGTCAACGGCTCCTCTATTTTTCTCGCCTTCAGAATTGTCTACATTGCCATAGAAGGATGCAAATTCTGCATAACCCCACTACATCAAGGCTGGGGAAGCCGGAAGAGAGAAGACTATACTTATGGAAGAATGTCTCGCAATCGCATATCTCCATTCCTCGTCGCGCCCCAAGCCCTTGAAATGCTTAGGCCTTTGGTTTCAATAATGCTAGCTTTTGGAAAAGCCGAATACGTGGGCGCCGTACGGCACATATCACTGAACACTGATTCTGATAGTACCGTGGTGGTTGTGCACCTGATGTACCTATGCCGGCGTGATACAGCGTTTCTGCGTGAATTATGTGTGGCGGGGAGCTATCGGCGACAGGGAATAAGGGAAAGCGTACTGCTATGTGCTATCAGGGACAGATTGGCAAATGAAGGGTGTGAATATGTCCAGTTATGGGTTGACAAAGCGCGGTTTGGGGCCGGGAGTTTATACGCGAAGTGTGGGTTTGAGGAAGAAGGAGGAGATGCCTGATTCTTTATTCTGGAGGGAGGACGGGGATTTGCATGGTTCTTAATCTTTTAATTTAGGTGACTGGATATTCTCCGCTTTCGATGTTCGGCGCAACGATACTAATGTCTACGGCTATCAAGGAGAGAGAAAGAGAATGGGATATGGCTCGGTCTCCTTCGGCGCATGCCCTTTCCTCCTCTGCCCCCCTTGAGCAGGAGTCAAGCAAATACTTGGTGGTGTGCGTTTCGTGTGTGTGCTATGTGCCTGGATTCTGGGACGTGGTCTGGGGCTAACCCTGGATCTGGTGCCACTGAGGAATGCCCCTTGCAGCACCATACACGCTTAACGTGAGCCCTGATATCTGTGCCGCAACTGCATATGCCACTATCCTTCAAGGCTGCTGCCATAGTGCATACTAGCACGTACTCGTACAATGAGCCAGCCATGTGTGCACATTTCTGACGTCAAACATACCCTACCATGGCTCCCAACAATGTTTTACGCGACCCACGTAGGCCATCATATACTCCTGTATCCCTTCAGCCTGGGCTTAGAAAGCTTTCTCCCTTCTGTTCTGATGTTCAACCATCTCTCACGTCTTCTGGGCATGGTAAATCCGAGCCAAACACTTGCCAGGCTCCCATCAAGCTCGACAATCTTGACGGCCATAGCTGTCTTGTGTTTGCTCACCTGAATGTCGAACACGATGAAGATGAACTCGACGAGGAGTATGGCAGTGAACTTGGTTTTGACTCTGCTGGTGGCATTAGTTAATGCTGTTGCTGCGACACCGACGCCAAACTATCCGATTAATTCGCAGCTACCCCCGGTTGCCCGCGTTTCTCAGCCTTTCAACTTCACCTTTTCAAGCGGCACATTCAGTAACGGTGACAGCGGCTTGCACTATTCCCTGTCGAATGCTCCATCATGGTTGAAGATAGACTCGGCCACTCAGACCCTCTATGGCACTCCGGGTACAAATGACGCTGGAGCGCCGCAGTTTCTCCTCGTCGCCGCTGATCAGTCTGGGTCAGGATCCATGGACGTGACACTTGTTGTTTCTAGTGACCCAGGTCCGCAGACTGGAAAGTCTCTTCTGCCCCAATTAGCAAAGACCGGTCCAACGTCGAGTCCCGGCACCGTTTTCATGTATCCGGGACGAGCATTCACTATAGACTTCGGCGCTGCAGGAGTGTTCTCCAACATCCAAGCAAACACTATCTTCTACGCGACATCTGCGCCGTACAATTCGCCTCTTCCATCATGGATGTCATTCGACCCCTCCCAACTCAAGTTCACCGGCATCAGCCCATCCAACCCATCATCGGTCCCTCAATCATTCACCTTCAATCTCATCGCCTCCGATACCGCCGGGTTTAGTGCAGCCATGGTGACATTCGAGATCGTTGTAGGCCAGCATATACTGTCGTTCAGTGAAACCGCGCAAACTCTCAACTTCACTCGTGGGCAACCCTTCAGCACGCCGCAATTCATTGAGAACCTTTCACTGGATAATCGCAGCGTCTCCTCGAAGAATCTGTCGCATTTCAGCCTCGATGGGCCCTCCTGGCTGAAACTAGACAACAAAACCCTCTCCCTCAGCGGCACAGCCCCGCAAGATGCCGACAACGAAAACGTTACACTCACTGTCGGCGACATTTATGATGACATGGCAAGACTGGAGCTCAATCTCAGAGTCTCACAACTTTTTGCAAAGGGCGTACAAAGCTGCAATGCGACTATTGGAGACACATTCTCATATACCTTTGATAAATCTTTGTTGAGCGATGCTTCCGTGAAACTGCAGGTCGACTTGGGTGAAGTATCTTCCTGGGTCCAATATAATACGGCGACTGAGACACTCACTGGAGATGTTCCGAAGAACCTCACCCCGCAAACATTCTCAATCAAGTTGACGGCTACTCAGGGGCCAGTGAAGGAGACGCGGAATCTCAATCTCAAGGTCAGCAAATCTGGAACAGGCGGCGTTTTCAACGACAATCAGACTTCATCTGGCACAAAGCATGGGATAGACAGCAGGAAAGCCGGAATAATTGCAGCTGCTGTACTTGCGCCCTGCGCAGTGGCCGCAGCAATCGGCATTCTCCTCTTTTTATGGTGCCGTCGCCGGCGTTCCAAAGCGAGCAACGCAAGGCATGATAAAGACGAAGAAACCGCCTCGTCAGAGCAGCAATTCTCATCCCAAGATATACATCCTGACAAGAGCGGTGCAGCAGCTCAAGTCACGGAGGTTCCACGGGATTTGTCGGACTTGTCGTCGAACGATTCGGCTCCGCCGCAGTTGGGACCACTTTGGGAGACTGCTTCTCTTGAAGATGAGCAGCGCCAGCCGTCATCCAGACTCGATATTGAACCACAAAAACTTATCATGGAATGGGACAGTGCAAGCATGCGTGCGGGCAAAAGTCGAGTACCGTCAAATGTGTCACCCACAAGAAGCACGAGCATCTCCCAAGCGTCTCCATTACCCCGTCGCGGTAGCAGGAGACACTCGAAACGAGAGCCTCTCAAACCAATTCAAGCTCGTTCGCTCAAACGAGATTCTATCATGTCCTCCAAATCGAAACGCTACTCCAGGCGTTCCAGTGGAATCTCGGGAGTAGCACCAGGCCTTCCTGTTCGGCTCAGCGGCGCCGGCCATGGCGCTGGGGGGATTGGCCCTCCACGGTCAGACATGGTCAGGGCATCATGGCATACCACACAACTATCTCTACAAAGCGATGATACCGGCATCGAAAACTTGGCGATTATGTTCCCTCGCCCCCCTCATGTGCGCAATAGAGACGGTAGCATATCAACTCGACATCGCCGTGACTACCAAAAGCGAGTCAGCATGAAATCCAACAGACCTTTATCGATGGAGCCTCCCGAACCAGACTCTCTCGAGGCTTTCATTCAAGGTCGTGCGCGCAGCCGCAACTCGGGCAATCCCCTATTTTCATCTCGAATGAACAGCCGGGGGTCCACTGGATATCGCGCATTGGATAAAGCGCGTCGCAGCTCCAGCATTGCTGACACGACGGTGTCCACGTCTACCTATGCGGACGATCGACGACAGTCTCAGGTGGTTCGTCCTGTGTCTGCCGCCATGTCGGCATCGGTGTATGGAGATGATAATCGAAATTCGATGATCCCAGCTCGACCAATGTCGCAGATATCTGAGCTTGGCGGGTTCAATACAAACAGAAACAGGACCAGTCAAGGCTTGGTGCAACGCTATACCGAAGCCATAGCCGAACTACCACGGTTCTGGAGTCAGGGCAGCATGGGCAGCATGCGACGGTTTGAATCGGCAGAGTCCCTGGCTGGGTCGGACGACTATTACGATTTGATTGACGAGCGCGAGGACCCTGAAGGCCGTCGGCAGTGGTACCGCGTCAATTCGCAGACGCAGCCACTTTGCAAGGTAGATGAAGTCGTCAAGGCACAGGCTGTGGTGGAAAACGAAGACTTCTCGCCGGTCTCCGAGACGGCCGACACTCGAGTGCGTCGCATGAGTCTGCTGCGCACGGGAGGTCAGGATAGCAGTCCTGCTGCGCCTCGACACTGGCGGCTTGCAGACACACAGCAAAGGCGACCCAGTATTGAAGACAGCGACAGTCTTCAGCCAATGACAAACAGCAGTTTTAGGGGCGACCTGGCTTTTGTTTAGCTTGAGGCTGTTGTGCTTTTTTTTTTTGTTGTTGTTGTTATTAGGTTTATAGTTTCTCCTGCTATTCTGTTGGAAGTTTTCGGAGTTCGCATCAGGCGTTGAACAAGATACCTCGGACGATACACACCAAGTCCAATTGTGGGTAGGCGTATTTGTCTTACATTCAATTCATCTCAATTCAATCGAATATAATCAATATCATATCTGACTCGGTTTGTAGCCTGATTCACAAGGCGTGCATGATTTCTTAATTTAGCAAGCACTACGCCGTAAGCAGAAGCCGTCCAGCCAATCACAGCACTTGAAGCCCTCCAGAGCCCTAAGTCGTCCTGCGCACTGCCTGCGAATTACGCCTGCATTCCATGCCTGCTGGAGTATTGCCGTCAAACATGGCGCGGCATACTGTCGCAACAACGCCAGAAACCTCAAAATTACGGCTCCCTGGCGGCGGAATACGCGGCGGAACGCAGAACATACGGGGTTTGGCCGCAGCTGGTAACGTACGACAAAACCGGCGCTAAGTATTTTCGTCATCCTCATCGCAGCAACTCTGCCTCTCTCCCTCTTCCCTCTCTCTCTCTCTTGCGATCTCTCCCTCTTCCACGCACACAACTCGCGTTTCTCGAGCTGCTCGTCTGTCCTGCTCCTCGCACTCTTCTGTGACTTCACTGTGTCCCGTTGTTCCGGTACGCAAAAGCTAGGAAAAGGAAAAATACGCCCGCTTCCACCCCACATTTATCCTTTCTCTCTCTCTCTCTCTCGTGCTTGATCGAGTTTGCTAGCGCTAAGAACACCTCCTCGTCCTCCCTCTCATCCCCTCGCCAACCACCCCTCTGCTTCCGATCCTCGCGTCTCATCTATCCGACTCCTTTTCTATTATTCTCGCCTTGAACCTCGAGGTTGTATATGACCGATCCTCCAGCTGCCTAATATCCCCCAAGTCGTTGATCGGGACCCGCGAGTCATTATGGGTCAGACCTTATCAGAACCCATCACAGACAAGGTGAGAGCATTTCTGACGAAATTTTACCCTTGGCCCAGCTACTTCTCGTCGCCCTTGTAGTTCGAGGCATCTCGTCGCGCTTGCTTGGTCGCATTTATTTCTAGGCCCTTGCGGCTGCAAAAATCTTGCCTGTCATCTGGGTGCGGGGCAGATCCAGAGCATGAGCAGATTTCGTTCTATGAGGCCAGAAATTGATGCCTCAACATGGATATCCAACATCATTCCTGTCATCACATTTGTTATATCTTTTTCTGCTTCAATCTCGCCATTTCTTTCTTTCTTTCTTTTTCACACTTATATCGAGTTTTTGAAATCGAAACATGGGGCTGAAAAAAACTGACTTGTCATTCATTCCATTAGGCGTCTGCGGAGGGCCAGGATGATTGTGTTCTGTACGGAGTATCAGCCATGCAGGGCTGGAGAATTACGATGGAGGATGCGCATGCCGCCATCCTCGATCTCCAAGCCAAGTATAGATCCAAAACTTCCGAACCTACTTCACCCGACCAGCGGCTGTCGTTTTTCGGTGTCTATGACGGACACGGCGGAGATAAAGTAGCTCTTTTCGCGGGAGAGAAAGTGCATCAGATTGTCGCAAACCAGGAGGCGTTTGCGAAGGGTGATATCGAGCAGGCGCTAAAGGACGGGTTTCTAGCCACTGATCGTGCTATCCTTGATGGTTCGTGAAATCGCTCCGTTGCATATCACACATACACAACTTGCTCATGAAAGAAATGAAATGTTTAGATCCGAGGTATGAGGAGGAGGTCTCTGGGTGTACGGCATCAGTGGGAGTCATTTCTCGTGATAAGATCTGGGTGGTGAGTAACCCTGTCACCGAAAACAACAGGAAAGTTGTTTTACTAAGATACTCTGCAGGCCAATGCTGGCGATTCCCGAACCGTCTTGGGCGTAAAAGGACGAGCGAAACCACTCTCCTTTGACCACAAGCCTCAGAATGAAGGTAAATAATTCTTGTTG
Source organism: Talaromyces atroroseus (assembly GCF_001907595.1). Lineage (NCBI taxonomy): Eukaryota > Fungi > Ascomycota > Eurotiomycetes > Eurotiales > Trichocomaceae > Talaromyces > Talaromyces atroroseus. The sequence continues at coordinate 221,444 of NW_017971439.1, read as the reverse complement.
AACCTTTCAGAATGTCTAGTGCCTGACCTCGATACTTTTCTTTCCAGGCGAGAAGGCGCGTATAAGTGCTGCAGGCGGATTTGTTGATTTTGGAAGGGTTAATGGCAATCTCGCCCTTTCGCGGGCTATTGGCGATTTTGAATTCAAAAAGAGCGCCGAGCTGTCCCCTGAACAGCAGATAGTCACCGCATACCCCGACGTCACAACACACGAGATTACAGAGGACGACGAATTTCTGGTGATTGCTTGCGATGGTATGCCTGAAACTTCTTCTCTCTTCTTCTTCTTAAGACGATGGGGCTAATTTCTTTGATAGGTATCTGGGATTGTCAATCGTCCCAAGCAGTCGTCGAGTTTGTCCGAAGAGGGATTGCGGCCAAGCAAGATCTGTACCGCATCTGCGAGAATATGATGGACAACTGCCTGTCTTCAAACAGCGAAACCGGAGGTGTGGGATGTGACAACATGACAATGGTCATTGTCGGCCTTCTTCACGGAAAGACGAAAGAAGAATGGTACAACACTATTGCGGAGCGAGTTGCTAACGGCGATGGTCCTGTTGCTCCTCCGGAGTATGGCAAGTTTTGAAGGACAATCTCCCCTGGATCCCACAAGCTGCTAACTGGAGAGAGTTGCAGCTGAATTCCGCGGACCTGGTGTCCGTCCTGGCACACGCCATCAGTTTGACGAAAGTCCGGACGACTACGATTTAGACACGGATAGTAATAGTCGACGGGCTTTTGGAGTTCGATCAGGACGAATCATCTTACTCGGGGACGGAACGGAAGTGCATACGGGTCAGGATGAGGATGATTTATTTGATGCCACTGAAGAAGAAGACGAGGAGAAAGATGTCGTCCAGAAACAGGTACGAAATAGCACCGCTAACTCGGGGCTTGATGCCGTTCGAGGCCATCGTGAAGACACTCCTGGACCCGAGCTTACGCAGAAACCCGCTGTTCAGAATGCCGAGACTGCTCCGGTGTCCGCCTCGCCGGCCTCGATCAACACAGAAACGAGCAACGACGAAAACAAAGCTGCCAAATCCTAGCATGCGTACTGGTATATAGAGTCTATTTCATTTTAAAGAAAAGCACTCTTACAACAGGGTCAATCATGGGAATCGCATACTTCAAATGCCGAGATCATAATGATGATAACGAACCACCGGGATCAATGAAATCTCTTGTTATTTTTTTTTTCGACCTTTCTTCTTTCCTACCGCTCCGTCGCCTCGAATCTGGCTTTGATTTCCGTTATATTCCTCCTTCTCCTTCATATATTCCGTCGCAAAGAGCGCTGTGCTACGATTTTCCTTTTTTTTTTTTTTTTTTTATATATTTTCGGGTCGATTGAAACTCTCGACTCGTGTTTTGACTTTGACTCTCCCAGTTCTGGTTCTATCCTACCCACAATCTCGAGACAAACATCCATACTATGATTGATCCAGAGCCCGCACCGGTTACTACCTAGTTGACACATCATCTGAAAAGGCCACACTATGATTCGAGCTTGTCTGCTGTCCCTGCGTGTTGACTCTGTCTAAGCTATGCTGGATTATATCCTGTTGATTATTTGTTACTATGCCATTGCGATGATACTATGCGAGAAGCGAGGGAAACGACGGGAGGAAAAGAACAAGCAACAAGAGACAACTCTTTTTGTGTGTACACATTACGGCGTAAGGGTAATTCTTTAACTATAGCTTCTTCACGGTGCTTTCCTCTCCTAGAATTTCGTTCGAGATAGAATCGATTACCTTGTTACTCTGTTACTTGATGTTGTAAGTATACGGGACTGTCGGAGGCGGCTCCACAGATATTTTCTGCTAGCAAGTCTTAGTGACTTGCACGACGCCCCTGACTCCATTCTTTCAAATTAACTGAATATTAAGTAAGAATAAAAATAATATTATTATTTCGGTGTTTCCGTCGTCTGTAGCAATTCGATCATTGTTCGTGCTGCCAATTCACCCGTTCATCGATTTCGTCTTTTATTTTATTTTGTTTTTCTCCATCCGAGTCGGTGTCGGTGTGGGGAGTGACGTCTTGAACCTCCTCCGTTTTTTTCCTGTTTTAATCTAACAACTTCAACAACACCTTCAGTATTCCTAGTCTCACACATTCACTCACACACGGCTCTCGTGATGTCTTCGCCGTCCTCCTCGTCCGCCGGAAAGCGCAAGCGCAGTGCCTCCACCGTCCACAATAGTAATAATGCTCTCAAGCCGCCGCCGACCGCCGCCGAGCTCCTCCAGCCATCCTCTCGCGACGCATCGGGAGAAGAAGGCGACGATTCCGCACCAGGCCCTGGACAGGAGCCATCGCTATCCAGACACAAGAAACCGGCTTTTTCAGACCATACCCATTTGTCAAAACGCGCGAGAACTCAAGCAGCTCAATTATCGAGCAATGGCACAACAGGACTAAATAACGAAGATCCCGGCGAACCGTCCGAAACGACCGAGGCCAGCGCTGATATCGAGGCGAGCTCCAAGCGTAATGCTAGCGGTCCGCAGGCGAGATCGTTGTCGGTGACGACTGCTGGTGCTGCTGCGAATGGGGACAGCAACAACAACAACAACAATAATAATACTAATAATAATACCGGCGACTTTCTGCAACCGCTCCGTGCAGGACTGCAGGATCCCGTTGGGTATCACACCAACCCGCCTCCTACCGGTCGGGCGGTGCGAGTGTATGCCGATGGCGTGTTTGATCTTTTCCATCTGGGGTGAGACCAAACCCTCAACCCAAAGAACTTTGTAGCAAATGCTAACATGGGTCACAGCCACATGCGGCAGCTTGAACAAGCCAAAAAGGCCTTCCCAGAAGTCTACCTCATTGTCGGCGTGACGGGCGACGAAGAAACGCACAAGCGAAAGGGCCTAACTGTGCTGTCGGGTGCGGAGCGTGCAGAGACTCTGCGACACTGCAAATGGATCGACGAGGTTATCCCCAATTGTCCGTGGATCGTGACGCCGGAGTTTCTGGAGAGGCATCGCATTGACTATGTGGCGCACGATGATCTGCCGTATCAGGCGGACGAGGGCGATGATATCTACGCTCCGATTAAGGAGCAGGGCAAGTTTTTGGTGACGCAACGGACGGAGGGTGTTAGTACTACGGGCATTATTACGAAGTGAGTATCCTTTCTTTTTTCCCCCGCCTTGAAAAAAAAAAGAAAAGAAAAAGGGGGAGAAGGGAGTGATCATAATAACCTTGTTTGGTGTGTGCAGGATTGTCCGTGACTACGATAAATACATAGCCCGCCAATTCAAGCGCGGCGCATCCCGACAAGAACTCAACGTATCCTGGCTGAAAAAGAACGAACTCGAGATCAAGCGTCACGTTGGCGAACTCCGCGAAAGCATCCGGAACAACTGGAACATGACAGGCCAAGAACTAAGCAAGGAATTCCGCCAATTCTGGGGCACCAGTCGAAATAGCAGTCCTACACGCGGCGGTAGCGGCAGCATTCGAAATGGTGCCGAAATGCATAGTCCGCGATCGAGCTTCACCTTTTCCAAAGCCCATTTGTCACGTATAGACAGTCCCAGTCGGCCCGATAGTCCGGGGCCGGCGGGCCGAAATGAGGATTTTGCGACTGGTTATAGTCTGGGGTTGATTGGTGGAGTGAGGTCATGGGTAATTTTTTTTTTTTCTTTTCTCTTTTTCTCTTTCCTTTTTCATGTCGAACTTCCACTAACATGATACGATGGAATGATGATAGATGTCCCGCACACGAACCCCATACCTAAGCGGCCCTACATCCCCCGTTGCAAGCGACGACGACAGGGACGCAGCATCATTTCTAGAAAGTGGTGATGAGCGACGACGACCGAGTCTTTTGCGAGGAGATTCATAATATTTTTTCTTCCTTTTCTTTCTCATTTGTTCTCCTCTCCGTATACAAAGAAAAAAAAAACAATGATTACACTTTCTATTTTTAGTAAAAATTAATACTTTTCTGTTCGCCGGGTTATCTTAGATTGTCGCCACGTTGAATGGTTCATGCATGCTATTATATTTGCAGGGGATTTGGGTTATGAGTGGTTATGCAGGTATATATATATATAAATATATAGATTGACAATGTGTCGCTTATTTCAAGGATGTTGATTTTAAAAGCTCTCAGAGCCTTGTATTGAGGATATAAATGTATAGGTGTATAAGTCTTCAGGTGATATATAAAAGTAATATGCACCGGTTCAACAAACCTTTTATCAGTCCGAACCTAACAGGACAGGAGAAACGAGACAAAAACAACATGGGTATCTATCATATAAAAACATAATCATGGGGAAGGTCATTCATTTTATGCAGCCGTAACCAGCAAACTCGGCTTCGTAACAGGGATATGCGAATTCTGGTCTTCCATTGCGCATGAAGAGAGAGGGGTATAAGTAAGAAGTTTTTGGGATGATACTGATGATGATGATGACGACGATGCTAGTATCGGCGTTGGCCGCGGCAAGCACATCACAGCCTTGAGATGATCGCGCAGAATCACCGCGTCACGACCGATTTCTTGCGCCAGGATGTTCTGCGCGGACGCATCACAGCGCGCCGTGACGCACAGCTCGAAATCCTTCAGGCCGCGCACGGCCAGCATCGGGGTAATCCATGGCTCGTTGACGTCCAGGCTGATTTTCTTGCTGGTGCCGCCGAGCAGGAGCACATGGTTAGCGGCATTGGCGACGTGGCCGTGGCCGTGGCCATGGCCATTGCCCATAAACCGGCCGAGGTCGAGGCTGAATTGTAGATGCTCGAGACCCGTGAGCGCCTGCACGCGCGACCAGAAGAGTCTCCAGAGCTGGTCGTTGTGCGTGTGCGAGTAGATGGAGGACGCGCTCTCCTCGCCCGTCATGGGCTGCCAGATGGGCGTCCATTGCACGGTGAGGCGCTTGATGCAGCGCAGGCGCTCGGGGCAGATGGCCAGCGAGAAGGCGACAAAGGTGTGCAGGTCGTCGACGTCAAAGGCCAGGTTGGAGTAGGGCATGTCTGCGGCTTCGAGGTAGATGGCGCGGCAGGTGCGGAGCAGCGAGAGGGAGGAGTTGCTCAGTTTGGCGGGCAGCGAGGCGTGTGTATGCGGATACAGCATTGCCATCGCGTCTGAAGACACACGCCAGCGCGCAGGCGTCTCCGGGCAGCAGTGCCGGTGGTTGGCGATGGAGGCGGAGGGGTGCTGGCAGCGCACGTGACGGATCTTGCCCTTGAGCTGCACCAGATGCACGGCCTCGTCGCCGAAGACGTAGCCGTAGATGATCAGGCGGATTTCGGGCGGCAGTCTCTGCAAGAGCCCACAGCCGGGCTGGTGCGACATGTTGCGTGCGAGCGGTTCGACCACAGGGCGCTCAGACTCGACTTGGGGGGCGCAGATTTGGCGGTCTTGGATCATGGCGCGTAGCGACTCTTGCCAGACTCGGCCGGTCGAGTAGTAGTGGCCGATGGAGTAGGGATCGCGCAGGATCCAGGTGTCGAGGTGGCGCATTGCGAGTGGCTGCGTAGGGTGCTTGATTGGAATCGACACCAAGAGACAGGCAGAAGAGCCGTTTGTGCGTGTGTGTGTGTGTGTATATATATATACATAATTATATGATTACATATACTAAGTTATATATTTCCCTGTCTGGATGTGAGTGCTCCGTCTGCAGCACAGATGACATCACTGGCCCCGTCCGCCAGGGGAATGCCGTCTGCTGATTGGCTGCTCGGGCCTTTTCGGCAAGGAGAGCTGATGCCTGAGGCAGCACTATATAGTCCATACTGCAGCACCCAAGCAAGTCACCCAACTCAGCGTACTCCGTTTGTAGAGACATCGGAGTACTCTGCTCCTCGATCGACCGGTGGGTCAGATCCTGCCAAATAACTTTCTGGGGTAGCCCGCTCGGTGCGGTGTGCTCCGTTGATATATTGGGTCTTCTATAACTGAGACCTGGCTGTACCGGCGCTCGGCTTATTTTATATACACTTGTCGCTCCTGTGCGACTGCATGGTATCGTTGATACCTCGCGCAAAAACTTTATCACGAAGAAAAGGCAGACTACAATGTGGGATTGATCTATCCTCCGCTCAATATGGACTCTGATCCATCATGCCAGACTTCCAATGCAAGTCTCCATGGCCCTATATATTGGATCCATATAGCCATTCTGTGGTCGATTCCCAATACCATGTTGGTTTGATATATGATTATATCCGCCAGCCAGTGCTGCCATACTGTCTGCGGGCTTTGAGCCAATTGGAGGAAAAGCTTGCAGAAACCCTGAGCGAGTGAGCACGCTGTCCACAAGGCAAATGCGTCTGTGGCCGCTGTCTCTGAGTCTGTGCATTGAGCTGGGGTAACTACATCCGAGCTTCCTGAGGCAAATAAGGTGACGTGAACATTGAAATAAAAAAAATAAATATTATGCTGTCAAGGGAAACGACGGAGTAGATTATTCTTGGTAGAGCGTTGTACAATGAATATCCCACGCGGAATCTGTACTGCTTCTCTAAATCACTAGTACATGGCCCGGTGAAAAGATAGTCTTGAAGAGGGAAAAAAGAAAAAAGAGACTAGAATCTCAATTCACCGATCCTGGGACAGTGATTGCCCATGGCTGAAAAGGATTCAAGTTTCCTCTCGAGACTGTCAGTGGACTTATACATATATGTATATTCGCTCTTCGTCTTCCTTTTCCTTTCTACCTAGGTATCTATCTGGGTAATTATCAAACATCACTACTTAATATTCTAGCCCAATAAATACGGAGTAAAATGTCATCAAGTCTTGAGTTACTGGATAGAAAGGCTACAAATGTACTTTTCCTGTGTATATTCTGACCTATTCAGCTAAGACTAGGCACGGCCATGATACAGATGTCAATTGCGTGCCATGCAAACAGACTTATCAACCACAAAACTCACCCAGGTACGCCGCACTTTTTTCTTTTTTTTTCACGGCCATTCCATTGGATCCCGTTGTATCATAAAAATTTACTACGCCATACCGCAAGATGCAAAAAATAGCGAATAAAAGAAAGACTCTAATCGAGCTAGATCGCAAGACGGGGCTGGCCCCCATTAGTCTGGGTTCGACTTTGAAACGCTGTTTCCTCCAGAAACAACCAGTGGCCCGCCTTGCGAAGTACCATTATTATTACTATTATTCGGGAAAGAATTCGCCGGTATGGGAAGCGTTCGGGATTTCGCTTCAAATTCAGTAGGCACCTCGGATGGAGGAGGTTTGGGGGGAAGATGAGCTGGTGTTCCCCATTTCGCAATCGAGTCATGGCTTCCAGGCTGTGCGCCACGAGGCACTGAGCTTGGGCTTGCGGTATTGCCATTAGCTCGGTTGTTCGAATGCGATGCTCCGTAAGCCATTGATTGCCCATTGTTCTCCATGTGCCCTGACCATTGCTGCCGTTGACCATTGGCTTGAGAGTTGGTATTGTTATACGCAACATTAGCGTTATGGCCTACTCCTCCCTTGTGGCTGTATCGGCCGGTATTTGGGTTTCCGGTTGGTATAAAGGACCGAGTCTGCGGGTTGAATGTGGATCTATTGAAGTTGCTTATCATCGGATGAGTGTTTTGGGTTTGCGCCGGTGTCGAATAGTGCTGGCCGGAGACTTGACCATAGGAGGAGTACGGATTAGCATTCGCAGCCATCGTGTGCGAGGAGGGGTAGCCGGGCCAATTCATCGATGCGTTTCGCTGAGCGGGTTGAGTGTAGTTATTCTGATACGACTGGCCAGTCCACGATGGTGGTGAATGAGAAGCAAATGACGATGTGTTGGGTATGGCGTAAGTATTCATTGCTGGCGATGAGCCCGTCTGGGCTTGTTGTCCCATCATTGGTGATTGTTGATTGAGCGTAGTATATCCTTGGAACGGAGATTGTTGAGGTGCACCAGAGTTCTGCCATGCGTGGTTTTGGCCCAAATGCATCGTGTTCATCGGGTACTGGGACACATTATTCTGGAACACGTTTGAACCAGCAGTGCCCTGAGCGTAATTCATGGCAGGCAACGACGCACCCGGACCAACCATGTAAGGGTGTTGACCGTAGATTGTTCCATTGTGCATCGGCATCGATACCGTGCCCGGCGTATAGGGCATTCCCGGATAGTATGCATTGAACTGAGATCTAGCTTCGAAGCTATCATCGTGTGGGGTTTTCTGCCTGAAATTCTTTTTACGACCGCTAGTCGAGCTTGAACGGGACATATCTGCGCTATTGTCCCCGCTAGGCGAATCTCCCGGTTTGGATTCTGGGAAGTCTCGGAATATCCTTTCTCTCGCCTCTTGGTACTTGGCCTCACGCTCTTCCCGAGTCATTGTTGACCGATCTTTGGCTGGTGTCGCTCCTGCAGACGATCCCCCGCGGTCTTCATCATTTCCGCCATCCTCTCCAGCTTCGGAAACGGTTTTCGAAGGGACTGAGGAGCTAGCTGTAGTGTCATCACCTGCCAGAGTCCGGTCGCCACTCTGTTCATTCCGACGCATGATCTTCATGGCCGGTGCATTAGGTGGCGGTGTACTGTGGGAATTCACAGGTCGCAGGAGCGACAACGGCGTTGGGCTGTGTCTTGTTTAGTATCAATAAAAACCAGGAAATATGTGCTGATAGGGATGTACTAACAGCCTGCAGAATGGCGTCCGATGAAGCCGCACCGAGGTGACATTATTGTCCACGAAATGCGTCAAATGATAATAATCTCCTAGTTTGTGTGCGAGAAGTCGACCAAAAGCATTCGAAGGCGGTAATTCTAATGATTGTTCACTGTGCAAGGAGCATTAGCGAGTTCGTTCAACATAACGATAATCAATACAGGTACTCACTTCGAATCTTGAATGAAGTTTCGAATCTTTTCCTCCAGTTGTAACAGGAAAAGACGGTCCTTGGGCGAACTCATTGCTTCCAAAAGCTTTTCATCAGGGTCTAAAGGATATCCATTGAGGGACCTTCCAGCCTCAAATTCAGACCGATCATTGTTGACTATAAAATTGTTAGCCACGGAATCGGGTGGAATCGCGCCTGGGATCCCAATATCTCCATCTGGGAATCGCTGGATGGACACAGGCAATAGCCCGCGACTTCTTTGAGCCATTCCATCTTTGATATGATCGCGAAATACTCTTACACCAGATTCGGAGCCGGTGAGCGAATTGGGGGCGCCTGATGCTGGGCCAGACAGGGAGTCGTCTTCATCAGCTGCCTGGACACTTGCACTATCATCTGGTCGTAGAGAATCTTTCTCGTCCATTGCAAATGTAGTGACTGATGCCATGCTCTTCGAGTCAAAACTCGTTGGTTTTGTGGAACTGTTGGACAGATGAGTTTGATCGTCGTCGAATGAAGCTTCTCTCTGAAGCACTCCGGTCTCACGAGCTTCACCGGACGAGTGAGAAAACTCTGACTCATGCTTCTCATTCATTGAAATTCGCTGTACACCACCCTCGATGCCTTCTATATAAGCATCTAGTGGTGCGTCATGTTGGCCTTCCAAGCCTGGCTGGTTCGGCAAGGCCATGATAGAGGAGGGTTGGGGAACCCGGGAACCTTCAAAATCTGCATTCATTTGATTTTCCGACTCTCCAGGGTTTGTTGCAGTGGTTTGTGGTTTGGCCGGGGCAGGCATGGCCACAATCTGAGTGATCATTGTTAGTCGGCAGATCCTGGCCATCTCATAAACTAGGGACGCACTTTTGCAAAAGAAGGACGGTTCAAATTGCTTCCAGAAGCTTGCGAAGCCATCTTGTAGCCTGAAAATGCAACCAGTTGTTTTGAAGGTATTGGAACAACAAAGCCTTCAAAAGGGAGACCCTGACAAAGCGAAGACCGAAAGGAGATCCAATAACTTTTTCTTTTCTAATTTCTCGCTTCACAACCCGAAGAGATTGGAGACATCTCTTTCAAACACGACGTTCGCCATAGGGGCCAAAGTCCTTCATTTCTCTGGAAAGCTAGGGACACAGCTGTCGTTTATTTTTGTAGACGAATACACAACTGGAAGCAAACGGATCTCGTAGCGTAGTGGCGTGAACAAAAACATAAGAGAGAATCTCACTCGTACTGAATACCAGCTCTATGGCCTTAGCATGCGATTGTAATTGAAAAATAAAGGCGAGAAAGAGAGAGAGATGAACTTACATTTCAGGGGAAACCAGGGTCGCGAATGGCACGATTGAGGCTGAGTGGCAGCAGCCAGGGCGTGGTGATAAAAGGCTGGGTTTGATTTGTGAGAGCGTTTTCCTCCGTGGGGTTTAGGCTGCGACGCCGCCCTGTGCTTGCCGCGCGCGTACGGACATCCTCAGGCCTAGTCTGATTGGCCGCCGTAGCCGACGCTTTTTATGGCTTCTGGTTGGGAAAGCTTAGAAACAATCTCACGGCATAACTCGCAGTCTTTGTTCCTATGGGTGCTGCCTACTTGGCTGAATTCTCAGAAGCAACCTGCTCTATTTTCTGAACTATCCGCCAATCAAGATTGTTTCCATTCACAAGGCTGCTGCTCCTCGATGAATAGATATAGAAACGTCCCTGGCGTGCGCGGGCCCTCTAAGGCGACTGCTACTACGCTGTGTCAAAAATGTCTTAAACGAGATATGTATTCCGATTGTAGCTATCTCTCGCGTCCGTTGCTGACTCCAAACACGACACTACAGCTACGAATGCAAGGCAACAGCGCAGGAACGTCCCTATGTATCTAGGCCTTCGCGCACGCAGCAATTGCAGAATCCCGAGCTGGTACCGAAATTAAAAAATGAGGCGCCGACTGATCTGACAAGAACGTATGGAACATTTGTTAAGCTGCTTCTTTTTGGTAGTACACGGAGCTGACCACAATGCGCCTGGCAGCGATGGCCTCGCAGATGAAATCCTTGCTAAGCAAGAGCGAGAGCGAGGCAGGAAGCGAGATCTCGATGATGAGATTCAAGCCCAGCCGCCCAAACGACCAAGATCTATGTCCTCGCGCTCATCGGTCTCTGTGTCCACTATATCTACGGACCGTTCACGATCAAGATCGCCAGAATTCCGGACGAGATTCAAACATTCTCGAAATACGGAGCGGGATCAAAGTAAATTCGAATCTCCTACGGATAGGTCTCGTCAACGAAAAAGACGCTACAGTGATGCCTCATCGAATAACTCCGACTCGTCGGCTTCCGCCGAACGGGGGTCACGAAATTTGAGTCGTGAATCGGAGCGGAATACTCGCAGAAAACGGCGCGAATATAGTCCAACGGAGAGGGGTAGACGGAGAGATTCATCTACTCATGGAAGCTGCAGACACAAGTCGGAAAGTCAGAGCCGAGAGAGAAGTCGCATCGCGAGGCAACGGCGGTCAATAACACCAAACACACAACATCGGAGGTCTCCCAATCCCAGCCAGGCGAAGGGAGGCAAAGAGGTTCCGCCGCAGAGGCCTCGAGAACGCAGTCTGAGCCCCTTCAGTAAGCGGCTTGCCCTTACCCAAGCAATGAATATGGGCAGATAGTATATATGACGAATTTTAATGTTCGTTATGATTACTTTGAGTGTATTCTTATATATTTCATTATTAAGCCGCTTTCGGTATTTTGATAGATATACACAATAATAATCCACGCCTTTTCTGTGTGCTCCATTAAACCTTAACGCCGATTTTGTCTCCCCGATGCAATTCCAAGTCATATCTCCAAATGAAAATGGGTATTCTATTCAGATCAGATCGTCGTCTTCCCGTTCGGCAGCCCCCTCTTGTTCGCGAACATGGATACCTTCGACCAGCGCCTCTCCTCCAATCCCAACGTCTTCACCCTGATCGTCCGCGTTTCTGTTCCGCGCCTTCGCCTTCTCTTCGCGTTGTGCATTCTCAATCCGTTGCCGAACCAATCTCGCAATTGCATTTTCTGTTCTAACATTCAATACCCGCATTTTCTCGTCTAGATGACGTTTCAAATCCCAGTTTGGCTTCTTGGGCTGAAGTTTGAATAAATCCATAGGCTGTTCGGCTTCCTCGTCCCTTTTTGTTTGTTCCGCAGCCGTCCTGGCTATCTCTGCTGCCTGTTGCTCGAGTGTATTCTGTCCTTCTATTGGAGCCTGGTCGAATCCCAGTTTGGGGCCCCGCGTTTCAGCATCGTAGTTTCTTCCCGAAAGATATGTCCGCGTAATATCTTGATTCTCTGCTGGTAATTCGTGCTTTTCTGCAACAACTTCGACTAGTGGCTCAGGCTCAGGCTGCTTCCTTTTAAGGGCAGCAAGTTTGGCAAGTCGGGCTTTGCGCTCTGTGGCTGCAGCCTCAAGAGAGGCGTTGTTCGTTGACATGGCGTTGTGCTGACGGCGGCTCTGCTGTGTGGTGAATTGAAACGCGAGACGGCCCAAAGTCAATCGGATGCACCAGATGTGTTCGGAAAAGTCAATACTGTGGACGTTGCACACTTCTAACGAAGAAAAGCAAGCAAGTATACGCAGTGCAACGTTGGCGGGCTAGTTAAATAAATGCGGTGCAAATGACTAAATTAGAATTAGCCGCGCTCAGCGTTAAGTTTTGCCTTAGCCGCAATTTCTATTCGTCCGCGGCCAGCCCGATTCAACTACGGACTCTTTTTTTTTTCTTTTTTGGACAACCTCTCGATCCCCTCACGCTCTGCTCCTCGTCTCAATGTGCGAAATCTGAATGCCGAATCATTTCAGAGCCGTCGCATGCTGCGAACTCGCAGCCCACTCTTCCATACCGACCACCCCCTACCGAGGGCTTTCGCCAAAATGGAATCTCGTATGCGGCGGGCCGGAAAGAAGACTTCCATGGCCAAGATGGACGCGCACAACCCCAAATAACGTCAATGGCCTGGGCGGTACGTCTTGTTTCATCAAGGAGGCGAGTTGCTTTGTTGGTGGCTACGCTCAAAAGCAACTTATTCACACTCTTTTGCCTACGGGGCCGAACCCGGGTACACAGACGCCTCCTCCTTCAGCAGCCAGTTGGGAAAAGGGAAGCATACACCGCGACATTTCTAAAATGATTTCAATCAGACGAAGTGATTCCCCAGTAGTATACGTTACTGATGACAGACTCCGCCGCCGCCGTTATTCAGGGAGAATCCGTAGAATGCGTACTTTACACCTTTTCAAAAGACGGCAGACGCATGAAGGAAGAGGCTATGTATCGCCCTTCTCTATCCCGAGGCGTGTCCGAATAGCAACCAGTCGCGCTCTCAGAGAACTTAGAAAACAAGGGAGGGTTGTCAGCAAAGAATCATTCAAGATTGATGTTAAGCTTAGGCTGTCGTCAATGTACACTTTACGTGGCATTCCGAAATGGTGGTTCGACCACTTTCAGGACCTTTTTGCAAGAGCGAAGGAGGGGAAATTAGAGGGCTGGAGAATGCCACAAAGGGTTGACGACTTTACCTCTGGCCTAATCAATATTATCGAGACCCAAGGTATCCAGAGTTTCAAGGAAACGTGGGACACTCTCGAAAGCAGGGTCAGGACAGCACAGTGGCCTCTAATTGCTCTTTATTTGTTACGCAATTCTCCCGCCAAGGCGCCCGAATTCCTGCTCACTACACATTATGAACCCTATCCCCCGTTTGGGATGGTGAGTGATTGTATCATTTACCTTACCTACTTCCATCCGGAGCTCGATCGAGCCCTTACCCGAAATGCTCTTTTGACCTGCATGGACCCAGAAAGATGGCCGGTCATAACGGTGCCCCAGCGCGGAGTCAGGATGTATGTGAAGTCTGCGGGGTTGAAGAACGCATACAAGGCGTTTGAAATTATGCGGGAACGAGAATCTCAGGTTTCAGCTCACACAATCCTTGGCTTTATGAATGTCTTCATAAATGCTTGTGATGTCGACAGAGCACTCGAATGCCTCCGTATGATCCCCGTGATCAACTCGCCTCGACTTACAATGGATTCAGAAGGTGTGCTGCGCCACTGCTGCAAGTTGCTTCTCTTGGATCGGGTTGTGGATGAGGACGGTTCACGGAATTTCAAGATCTTGCCGCAGATCTTGGAACTAGGGGTCAAACCGTGTCTGGAAATGATGAATATCGTGCTATCAAACGCTTTTGCGACTGGCGATTCACATCTTGGTATGGACATGCTGAAATACATGGAGGACCAGGGCATGGTATTCAGTTCTTATACTTACATGACGTTGCTCAAGGATGCTGTGGCTCGAACTGATGTGGACCGAGTCGAGTCTCTTTTGCGGGAAATAAATTCTCGCAATGATTTCAGAAACAATAAATTCATTGCTAGCAAAGTATTCCATGCTCATTTCGTTTTCAACGTCAAGCATTACAATACAGAAATTAGCCCGAGCGCAACATTCGTGGACATGCTGGATTTTTACTCTCGCTACTACGACCTTACTCCGCTCAGAGACCTCAAGATCATACCAAACGACTATAACAACATGGAAATTGATCAAGACTTACAGCCGAGCGCTCCAGTGCTCTTCATCATGCTAGCGACGTATCTGAGGTGCTCTCGGAACCCTGAGCGAACACTGCAGGTATACCGGGAATTTTGCCAACGCGTTGCCGAGCGACATCCTCTCATTGCACCACTAGTCCAGTATCCACAGATATTCAACGAATTCATCCTTTCCTTCCGTTATCCCCATTCGGATTTATCGGACTGTGTTCAAATCGTGGAGGACATGATCCATCCCAGTACAGAGTCGTTCGTTATTGACGACGAGCTGATAGAACCAGCCAAGCCCAACATCTACACATGGACCACCTTGATGAGCGTATTTGTAGCGCACGGTGATCCGGAGGCTGTGAGATCGGTTCGAGAGACAATGGAGAAAAACGGCGTTGACTTCAACATTGTGACATGGAACACGATCATCAACAGCGCCGTGCGTACTGACGATGTGCCAGCCACCGCCTTGGCAATGAAGGAAATGGACAGGGACGGCTTTACTCCTGATGCGTACACGCTGAAAGCATTGCGCTTGGTCAAGGAGCCGGAACTCCTTCAAGCGGCAATCCAGAAGCTGGACGAAGAGGCAAAAAAGCTTCTCTGGGAGGAACAAGAAGCTCTTGATCGAGAGGACGACGAGCTTTTGGATAAAGGCCTGAAACGGTTGGCCATTTCTGCGAAAACATAGGTCGCATTTTCCCTCCAAAAATAAAAAAAAAATAAATAAAAAGATACCCACATTATTATATATCATTTGTCTCCTTTTCCTCACTGTGGTTGACATTAGCGTTAGATTGCATGGATACGATTTCTTGTATTTATAAGATAATGTACATCAGATTTCTCTTGGGCAGGATGGGCCATCATACAATGGGCGAATGGAGTTGACAGCATATTCGTTATTTATTTTGCTATTCTTCTTTATTTTCGTAGGGAAAAAACATGAAACGCCAATTACTTCCAAGATTTATTATTATCACCCATGATTAGCCGCCGATAAATATAGATATCTAGACACAGGCACAAGAACTACGGTCAGACTTTGTACGTAAGATAATAAGGAGTCTTTTCCTTAAGACTTACCGCCATCACAACGCAGCATATGCTAACATAGGGACTGAGCCGTTCGCCAATTCTTGCACATTTCCAGAAGATGCCAAGGATGCTAGATAGATATTAGCAAAATGGCATTGGGTTTAACAGAATGATTTAGAGATCTGAAGGTTGCTCTCCCCATCCCACTTCCATAATAACAAAGGTGCAATACATACCCATGTTGGTTGCGATCCATAATACCGGGCATCATCGAGTGAGCGTATGCGCTTGTGCAGATAATCAAAAGGAAGACGAGAAGGAGAGATTGAAAATTGAAGAGAGCAGACTGTAGATCATTTGAATGGAAGTTAGTGTGGGCTCATGGTGATTTGGTTTGCTAGAGTTCATTTGATGACCGGGAGTTGTATGTACGTACCATCGTGGATGCTTGGTTTTCAGATCTGCGGATCTAGCCAAAGTAAGGTATGGCTGAAACTGGAGGACTGGATCTTTGACGCAGCGCGTTATAAAGCATGTACGCAGCTGTCTGGAGGGGGCATCGACTCGTGAGGTTCTGGACATTTTGATGATGCCAGACCGGAGACCTCGCAGACGCGCGCTAAGACTGTTGCGGCTAGCACGATGATCCACCCTCGTTTTCTAATCTTAAGCGCCGAGATTCAATCAAGGCCGTCATCTCAAATCACGCTTTCTGTCTATGGATTGAACTGCTTCAATTACGAATCGAGCGCTATCGACAACAACGGCTCACCTGGGTGCTCGCTCACCTTCACCTCACTTAGCCACTTTTTGCCCTCCGATTTTAAGTCGACCATCACATTTACACGGACAGAGGAAGCTGAATCGAAAGCACAAAAGACAGCCATGGCGGAGCCCCGCGCCCGTGCTGCAAGGCACAAAGGGCAGATGAACTTTGCTAGCGACTGTACGTTCATAGCCTCACGTTAGAAAAAGAAACCTCCCTATCCGATAAGCCAGCTAACCACGGGAACAAGTGCGAGCCTTACTCTCCGGCTACGGTGATCGCGATGCTCACCCCTACTGCCCGCCAGGCCCGCTACCTGAGACGGTGCGCGTGCTCGACGAAATCGTCACCGACTTCATATTAGAAATGTGCCACGGAGCCGCTGCATATGCCAGCTATGCGCGACGGCAAAAGATCAAAGTCGACGACTTCCGCTTCGCCTTGCGCCATGATCCGCTCAAGCTTGGTCGTGTGCAACAGCTCCTGCAGATGGATCGCGAGCTCAAGGATGCTCGTAAGATCTTCGACCATGATGACGACCAGGTAGCTGGCGGTCGGAAGGTGGCTGAAGAGCTGGATGTTAGTGTCGACGGTACCGTTGCCACTGGCACGGGCAAAAAGAGCAAGGGTAAGGGCAAACGGAGTGGTAGGCGTGCATCTGACGCCGCGGAGGAAACTCCTTCTAAGAGACGTAGAGTCGACGGTTGATGCCACTGACGATTCTCTTGTACATTACCACTTATTAATGGCTAGCATATTTGGAGTTTGGGTTTATAGGGTTTCGGCGTTTGGCAAGGTTTCTTTTCACTATGATCTTTTCTATCTGCGGAGTACTTTTTTTCTTTTTGGCAATCCGGGTCAATGATGATACCATTCCAAAATTGACCTTTTTATGACAAGTATCTTCTAGAAGAACGGAAGCTCAAATGATTTGGTCATGAGTTTCAAGCGCTCTGGTCTTTTTAACAAGGTTCATGAAACAGATGCAACTTAGCCAGTAATCCACTAGCTAAATAGAGAATCTTTATAACTATAAACGTCCAACTGACTATGACTATGACTATGACTGGTTACTCCAATACGCCGTGCCCTTTTTCTTTTGTCTTGATTCCTCAATCCTTTCCCCCTCTTTGTTTTGGAAGTCGGTCGTTGATGGATAGCGTGGTGTTGCTGATGAAAGTGAAATCATGGAAATGAGATTTCCAAAGCAAGAGGAACCAAAGGAACAAAGAAAGACGAAAGGAGAAGCAAGAATTACAAGAATAGTTGAAATCCCTCTAAAACCAAACAGACAATGAGAAGGAAAAATGGAAATAGTCAGACATTGTCGTTGGTATATGCATGGGCATGTTAATGTTGCTTGTTTTCTTCGTTTCTTGTGTATTATGTCCTTTTCTTTTTTCATGCGCGGGCTTCCTCGGTATTCCTCTCTTGGTTGCGCTGTTGTTGACCCTCGCGGCCTCCTCGGCCACCTTTGCCGCCTCGCTGGTTGCGTTGATTGCCTGACTCGCCGGCCGCGCCCTCGCCTCCTCCAAGAGTAAGTTGAGCAGTAGCAAGTCGGTTTGAGAGATCCATTTGTGTGCGAATAGTGTTAGCAAGGTAAGAAACAACCAGGACGTCCTGGATGTGATTGTTGCTGCAGGAACACAAGAAGTAGTTAGTTATCAGTTTCCATCCCTCATATATCAAGTGTCGTTCGTATAGCAGTAAAACATACAAGTCACGCTCAATATCGGCTGGCTCAACCTTGGGAGCCAACGCAAGTGCGTTCAGCAAAAACTGGCCAAGTGCAGTGGATGCCGGGGCCTCTTCGTCAATGACAGCCTCGACATATTTCGAGACTCGGTCGATCATACCAATCACCTCTTCCACAGCGCGCTCCAAGGCCTCGATATCAGTGAAGATGCTTGCAGTTCGGTCTTCGGAATCCCGTGCGCTTGCAATCGCCTCCAAGCCATTCTTCTCAGCCTCGCCGTAGCGAATCTCATGGGGCACAGGGATGAAAGCAGCGCTGTCAGCGGCCCGCTCAACCGTGACACCGACGGGGGCGGAGATATAAGCACGGGTCTCGATATCCTTCCCAGGCTCCGTCGATACAGTAAGATGGACTGCAGGATGCGGCCATGTTCCATCGCTTTGGCCGTAGAAGTTCTGAATCAAAGCCGAGAACGTGTTCAATTCCGACGAAGTGGCATACCAGCCAACGAGGACTTCCTTGGGGTTCGCCTTCAAGTGCAGCGCTAGCATCTGTTTCTGGTATTCCATATCAACCTCGACCTGGTCGGTGGTCTCTGTGTGTCCGACGGCGAAACAGCTGCGGATTTCGACTTCGGTGCCATCTTCGCTTCGCGTACCCAAAAGTGTTCCAATGACTCGGTCTTGATCGGCGTTTCGGCGGAGCGAGTGGTCGAGGATTGAGAAGATGGCCTGGATCGGTTCAACGAGCAGTCAGCAACAGGGGAAAAGACGGCATAGCGTATCGACAGAGCGGTCGTACCTGAGGTTGAATCACCACATTCAGAGGGGCAGTGGTTGGTGCAGACCCCACTGTCACTGGGCCCAAAGGCCGCGCGAGGTGAAGAAAGGAATCGGTCTCAGCCATACTGGGCGTGCAAGTTACAAGACAGAATCCGTCTCTCAGCGATCGGGAAACACGGCTTGTCTTGGATAGGGAGGTGTTTTTTTTATTTTTCGCTTGCGGAGGTGGAGGTGGCTCCTTTGTTCGGCCCGTCAGAGACTGAGATGGCGCTCAGTGGTTGAGGCGCCAAATTGTGTGTGCGCTCCGAACAAAATTTCACGCTAAGATAAGATAAGCCGCGTCCGCCAGCCCAACGGGAAAAAAAGTGTTCCAGGCCAATAAATACCAACACTGTCATTGTCATTCCACAATTAAACCTAGCATGGCGCCGCCACGAGGAAGAGGAAGAGGAAGGGGAAGGGGCAGAGGCTCTTTTAGAGGAGCCCGCGGACGGCCTGGCCCTGCGCGAGGCGGAAGAAATGGGTTTCAGACATCTCGTCTGGACGAGAAGAAGTACGTACGACGGCTATAAATTGATCGCCAAATGCTAATGCGGCTTCTTTGGTCAAGGGAATTGACATCGTCGGATGAGGAGGAAGACCAGTTTGAAGGGTTCGACGATAATACTGATGGCGACGGCGATGATCAAATACAAGACGCAGATATCGCGAGCGAATCGTCTTCGGAAGACGAAGAAGAAGAAGAGAACTCGACAGAACGCCCCTACAATTCTCTCCTACAGCTACTGGATGCCGGCTCGGATCGGAGTCATGTGCGCAAGAAACGAAAGCTTGACCATAACACAGGCGACTCGCGCAATGATAGAAGTAGCTACGACGTGAACATGGAAGAGGAGGCCGATGATCAAGATGTTCTCCAGAACCAGGAAGCTTCGGAAGACGAGGATGCTGCTGCTGAAGATGAAGAGCCGGTATCAGATGACGAGGATGACGAGGATGGTCAGTACAATATATCCCATTTATGAGCTAGTACTCACGGATATCCTAGCTTCGGATCCATTTGAAACGCACATTGCCAGTCCAGACGAGGCTGAAATCTCCAAGCGAGTGCAGGAAGTAACAGCAGGCAAATGGCGATCGGTCAAAGCATCTCTGCCGGAATCATTCAAATTGATTTACAGCATCCCAGACGGCGAGGGTAGCAGCTGGAACGTGCCCTCCGGTGTGAAGAGTACTCGGAATTTGAAGGTAACAGATATCTTAGGCTCAGAATCACGTCACGATGAATACTGACCGTCAAACCAGCTCAAGAAGAAATTGATTTCTGTGGCTGCAGAATCTATGCCGAGCTTTAAGGGCGTTTCTCAAAGTATCGCACCGCTGGTTTTCAACTATAGTGACGTCCTCTTCAGCGGCAGGACAGCGTCGAATGCCGCTCAGATGCGCGATATTCTTAGTCTGCACGTCCTCAACCATGTCCTCAAGACGCGTGACCGAGTGATCAAAAACAACGCCCGGCTCTCGAAAGACACGACGACTGAAGACTTGGAATTGCGCGATCAGGGCTTTACCAGACCAAAAGCCTTGATCATCCTGCCGACCAGACAAGCATGTGTTCGGTTCGTAGAATGCATAAGCAAACTCTACCAGCCAGAGCAGCATGAGAACAAGAAGAGGTTTCTCGACGAATATAGTTCAACGGACAATGAATCATGGGAAAGCAAGCCTGATGATTTTCGGGATCTTTTCGGGGGAAACGACGATGATATGTTCCGGCTTGGTCTGAAGTTTACTCGCAAGACTATGAAGTATTATTCGCAGTTCTACAATTCGGACATCATCTTAGCTAGTCCTCTGGGCTTGCGAACGATCATGGATAAACAAGAGTATGCTCTCTCTCTCTCTCTCTCTTTTTTTTTTTTTTTTTTTTTTTTTTTTTTTTCTACTGAATACTGAATACCATACTAACGACTTGCAGTGAGAAGAAGAGGGACCACGATTTCTTATCGTCGATTGAGATAGTCATCGCTGACCATGCTGATGGCCTACTCATGCAGAACTGGGAGCATGTGGAATATATCTTCGAGCATCTCAACCTGCAACCAAAGGAAGCTCACGGCTGTGACTTCAGCCGAGTGCGGACATGGTATCTGGACGACCGCGCACGATACATGCGACAGACTATCGTGCTCGCATCATTCATCACCCCGGAAATCAACTCTTTATTTTCCCAGCACATGCACAACATCGCGGGCAAAGCGAAACTACTCCCGCATTACAACGGAGCCATCACCGAACTCGCTCTGCCCGTTGCAGTAAAGCAGACATTTTCGCGCTTTGATGCTACGTTTGCTTTGAAGGACCCTGACCTGCGATTCAAATATTTCACCACCGCCATCCTGCCATCTCTTGCGCGATCAGTCACGGGGAAAGGACAGGGCAACGGCGCCGGGGTTCTGATCTTTATACCATCATACTTGGATTTTGTGCGGGTGCGCAATTTCTTTGCATCCTCCTCGCAAACCACCAACATCTCGTTCGGCGCTATCTCCGAGTACACGCCGCAGAGCGAGATGGCACGGACGCGCAGTCATTTTGCGAGTGGACGACACTCGGTCCTGCTGTACACGGAGCGAACACACCATTTCCGGCGGTACAACATCCGCGGCGTTAAACATATCGTCTTTTACGGCCTGCCTGAGAATCCGATCTTCTTCAGGGAGATTGTCCAGTATCTGGCTCTGGACCCGGGGGCTACCGGCAATATGGAAGTGCGTGCCGTGTTCTCGAAATACGATGCTTTTAAGCTGGAGCGCGTTGTAGGCAGTCAACGCGCGGGCAACATGCTCAAGGAGAGGGGCGGGGATACGTTTCGATTCGTGTGATATAAAAGCTTATATATATCTATATGTTGTACCTAGATGGAAATACCAGGAAATAATAATCTACTTCGTGCGGCGTGCCACCTTGAGGTGCGGCTTGTGCTTCAGACAGACATCCATGGATGCTGTTTTACATATATGATGCCAATTCACAAGGTCCACGAGGAAAAGCTAGAATCAAGCCAACTCTGCTTCTATCAGGCTTTCTGCGACGCCCGGGTATGTGTAAATATTGACAATCCTGAGTCCAGCCTTCTCAAGAATGCCTTTCCACTCAGCCTCTGTTCTTTCGCGGACAGCAAAATGCGCCAGCATCATCAAGTCCATACTGGTCACCGCCAGCGTCGGCTTCTCCTCGCTGACCACAATCTCATTGAGAAGGACCCGTGAGTAGTCCCTCTGGAGCGCAGGAACGAGATTCTCAAGAATCTTGATCCCGTCTTCATCGCTCCAGTCGTGCAGGATAGAGTGGAGTAAATACGCGCGGGCTCCCTTGATAGGCTGCGGCGTGAAGAAATCGTGTGCTTGGGCTTCGAAAGGCAGCTCGTTTGCTTTTGCTGCTGCCATCACGCTGGCAATAACGGGTTCACGGTCCTGAAGCACCACTCTTCCAGGGAGGTGCTGCTGCTGCTGCTGCTGCTGCGAGCAGGTATGTTGCGCGACGAAAGCGGCGACGTCGTGGCCCTTTCCACCGCCCACGTCCACCAGCAGAACACCCTGCTTCGAGGCATCAAACCCGTCAATTAAACGTTCAGTCACTGGGTAGAAGCCAGGATCGAACCAGTTGGGCTTTCCGGCCCGGTAGACACTCATGAAAGAGTCGAAATACTGCAGATGCGGTGGTGTGGCCACCAGCCATTCAAAAAACGGCAGTTGTGACTTGTGCGCTTCTTGGAAAGGGCCGGAAAGCGAGCCCAGAGGCGGGGATTTGTACTGGGTCCTTTGGAAGAAGGAAGGGAATCCGTTGAATGAAGGTCTCGCGGCGTCGTAGCAGAAGGAAATGCTATGTTGGTAGTTTTCCCGTGCGAGACTGTTGCTCAGGGGTGTAGCGTGGAATGTGCCATGATGGAAAGATATGATATACATTGCCACTAAGTGTCTAGCAAGGCGTTGCAAAAGGACAACATCGACACCAGTCTTTTCTGACAAGACATTCGCACAAATCCCGGCTTCGCCGGCGTCCTCCAAATATTGAAAAAGTTTGACATCGACCGCAAGGCGAATGATGGCGGACAACGCTGGCTGTCAATGGACGGTTATCCTCTGATAGATATATACATGATGCTGTAAAAGATTACCTCTGCCCAAAAAGTGCGCTGCAGGAATTCACTCGGTATCTCCAACGATGCAATGAGTGCGCGACTCTGGTCAATAAGGGCCTCTTTCGAGCCTGGCTCGTTGTTCTCGTATGCTTTTCCTGCCGAAGCAATGTGTTCTAAAATTGCTGATATTGATTGCGAAGCCATGGTGCGAGACCAATGTCAATGGAAAGTACAGAAAGGACAGCACTTCAGGTACTAACCCAGCTCTAGATACGACCCCTTAGTGGGAGAAGCTATTATAATGGGACTTGAAAGTGCCGGCTAGTTAGGATACAGAGTAAATTATGTCCGAACATCGTCCACTAGGAATTAAATTATAGTCCGATCATATTCTAGAGCCTAGTACGACGCGCCATGTTACATGAAACCTCACGTAGTTTTCCCGAATAGGCATCATTAGGGTTTTAGGGCCGGCCGAGCCGGGTACCCATGTACTATATAGTTGTTGATTTGTATTGCTATCATATTAATGAACAAAGAATTGATAGTAGATAGCAATTTACTAAAAGCATTCAGATAAACTAACGCATATCCATGTCTATAAAGTAGGGAGTTATACAGACAGTCAATGAACTTTGCTAACTGGTACCCCCCCCCTTCTCTCTCTCTCTCTGTTTGCGTCTCTTTGTTAGAATTGGCAGCAAGATAAGCAGGGGTAGGACTAATCCGGTGGTCAAGGCCCGTGGAAGAATGGCATTGACTTATGGTGCCGGAAAATATGCATATTTCAAACAGAGCTACAAGTCTATGTATCTATGTAGCTTTATTGTGACAATATAGAATGTTCCGAGCATACAACCATAGTCACTGTACCGGACACAAGTCTTGGACCTCAGCTCAACGACCTTGCCATGTCTGCTTTTGATACGAATGTTGACTTCAACCAGAGCCGCGGCCGAGAAATCAATGTGATCGGCTGGGTCTTCACCGGAATTGCAATGGGTGCTGTCGGCCTGAAACTCTTTCACCGCGGGCACATGTCAAAGAATCTAGGCTGGGACGATTTCTTTATTTTCCTGTCATTGGTAAGTACATCGACGCAGCGCAGCAGCTCCATGGGTCTGAAAAGCAAGAAACATACCCTTCTTCATAGGCTGAAAAAGCACCTACTCGAATAGTCTTTCAGCATCATTGCAACAGCGTTTGTCTCGTATGCTGCCACCCTTGGCCTTGGTCGCCATACCGCGGCAGTGGTTGCTGATTATGGCATGGGACGATATTCTGAAGCTGCCAAATGGCAAATAATAGCGTTTCGTATGTCTCCTCGGCCCTAAATACTGTCTCCTCTAGGCTGACTGACTTTCTCTTTGCCACCAGCCTTTAACATCGGTTTGTCTAGCCATTCCACTCAGTTCAACGGGGTTTCTAGCCCAACATGGATGTTAATACTTTACCAGGATCTTTCAGCTTTCCAAACATATCCATTGCTATCCTAATCAATCACATTCTCGGACCAAATAAGTATCGCCAAATTGCTCTCTATATTATGTCCACTTTTCAGGTCATATTTGCCATGATATCTGCCATATTGGTCTTTGTGCAGTGCAAACCGTCGAAAATGCTTTGGGATCCTACCGTGGGTGGAACATGCTGGAATGCCGATATCTTTGATGACTTCACATACTGGGTCAGCGCATACACGGCTACGACAGATGCCATTCTGGCATTTGTGCCAATAAATGTCTTCCGGAAATTGCAGATGCCTGCATCGACCAAGTGGTCGGTTTGCATCATGATGGGACTGACGTTGCTTTCTGCAATTGTAACTATTGTCAAAGCAACGTATCTGCATTTGTTCACGAACCACACCGATCCTCGTAAGTTCCTGCTTACTACTACCTCATATGAGAAAAGGGAATTTTTACTAACATTTTTCTACTAGTTTACGATGTTGTGCCATTAGTGCTCTGGGGTCTGTAAGTAGATCCTTACCTAATACTTGTTGCTTCCATTTGTTACTACTCGACCGACTGTCTCTGACCTTCTTTTTGTTAACTAGTATCGAGCAAAATGTAGTTATAGTAGCTGCTTGTATCCCAACCTTGCGACCGCTGTTCCGAGAAGTATTTGCAGACTATGGTACACATACGCATTCCAACTCCATTATCAAACACGGTCTCAACGCCATACTCGGACATGCCAGTCATGCCGCTTCTGAATCGGCAATCCCTCTGGATCAACCCAAAGCTTGTATTGATAAAGACAGCAATAATACTTCTCAAATATGGCGCACAAGGGAGGTAAGAGTGGAAACCGATCAGGAGGAGAATTACCATCTCGCGATGATGAATGGGCGATGAATACAAACTTGGTCGAGCTTGGGGGAAATACTCGTTGGTATTGGCGAGTGGTGGAAGTATTATCAATGAATCCTCTTAGAAGTGCTCTACACCTTTGTGTTTATGATTCTAACAAGTATAGATTTATATTGTACGGCGTGCTACTATGTTGCATAGAATTTCAAGCACATAACCCAAATAGGCATCGTTAGGGTTTTAGGGCCAGCCGAGCCGAATGACCAGGGCTAGTAGGAGTTTCCATCTTTGTCTTTATCATATTAAAAATCGGTTTATAGCGTATAAATCATATAGATGAGTTCATCAACCGAGCTTCTGATACGATTTCCACAAGTAATACACTTGTTTTGCGAATGGGAGCTGTTCTGCTCGATCGCTCGTAAATTGGAACTGAGCATATTGCAAAAACAAATGCATAACACGTCGTGAGAACGAAATCTCAAGCAGACATGATAATATCAACCAGAACAATATTTTTAGAACCAACTATCGAACTGTATACAACAAGAAACGAGCTGTACGGGGTACGAAAAACTTCCGACTTTGATCTAGACTACCCAACTACCCATACCCGTTTTTCAAGGCTCTTAAAGCCAAATGGTAGCAGATATCCATCGCGAGGCAAAAAACCCCAGATCAAAACACGCCGTGCAGTGCCCACGCCCACGTACCGGGCATAGTGAACATTGTCTGCTTCTGTGGATTGATATTCCACCAAGGCAAAGGTACAAGACTTCCCAGCATACGATTCCTCTCGCTGCAAGATAACCCCATAAACCTTGTCCGGCATCAACTTCACCGAGTTCGTGAAATGCAATGTGCAAGCATCGACGGTGGTTGCATCTTTGAGGTTATGCTGCACAAGCCAGTCACCAGAAGTAGACTGAAAATCCGCACTGCTTATATCCAACGCCACCATAGATGGAAATAACCACGAAGATAGAGATGATACCTGCAAGCCTCTAGGAGTGATCTTGCCTGTTTTGCCCCCCAAAACATGGGGCATACCGGAAAACTGACACTGTTTCACTGCCCACCGCATCCCTTCATCTTCAAAGCGTGGCTCTTCCTCAAACAAGATGCCGTACGGAAACTCGTCCAACATGCCGTAAAAGACGCGCATTCGCTCTTCCGGACCGCCCTTGGCGTCTAAGATAGGTTTGACGTCGAAATTCAACACACCGGCCAAGATGATCGGACGATCTTCGGGTTTGGTCGCAGTGCGTGTGCCTACGTTATACCAATTTGCGGACAATATGTGGCCTTTGTCGAACGCCCGTTCCACAAACGGGCTTCCAAAAAAATCCAATGTCCGTATAAACTTGGATGCGTAATCGATCGATTCCTTGAAAAACATGAACCAGACGGACATGGCGTGATACGCGACTCTTTCTTGCAAGATCGGTAATTTGTTCTTGTCAATTTTGGTGAGAATCTCGTCGGCGATGGTGGCTATGTTGACAGGCTTGTCGGAAAACAGCACATAAAGACGGTATTTGGCCGCGAGGCCTTCTTGAAGGGTCCATAGACGGCGCATCCAGCCCGAGCAAAATACGACTCGGATCAGAAGCTGCGTCCGAGAGATCGAGTTTGATTCGACTTCCCGCATTTCGGAGTCCAGGATTAGCACTCGATATGCTTATATCGCAGATGAGCTTAGCTTTTCTTTTTTTTTTATACTCTAGGACCGAGAGAGAGAAAAAACATACCGTCGAGATAGACCTGGCGAATCCGCTGGATTGCCAAACTTCGCACGTCCCGTTGTTCCGGGATACACAACGTATCAATCCACACCAGTACCGACTTGTCTTTGCCACGAGCCTGACCGAAGGCAAAATGAGCCAGTCGAGACACGCCGGTTTCAATGTGCTCCAAGGGATCGCCAACTTGTCGTGGGATGTATTCCTTGTCTGTCACGAGACGCGTCGCCTGCTCGTAGAGAAGTCGCACTTGACAATTGGGGAGCGAGTTGCCATTGCAGTTTCCCATTCCATCGGACCACACATGCGAGATGGCCACGTATGGCCTCCCTGTTCGTTTGCGAACAATCTCAATCTTGAATCCTGCGTCTCCGTCCTCGTCAGCCAGTGGTGTGATTTTGGCGAGAGGGATGCCTCCATCCTTCAGAATGGCATGCAAATGTTCAACGTCCGCCGGTATATGACCGCATCTACATCCTTCTGTAGCGTGCCTCGTTAAATATTTACTTTCGTCAATATTATGTGCCACGCACTTTGTCAGCCCACATGCAACATGCGTCCTATTATCCCACGCCGGTTTTCTGCGATTAAGCTGAAGCAGATACGCCATAGTATCAACATGACAGCCCGTGAAACGTGATTTCATTACTTCCCACGGACACCATTCGCTCTTGATCATTCGAACAGTCTCATAGGTGTCACTCAGTAGCCACCTCGAAACGTGCTCGGGCTGAGGCCGGGGTCCGTCTCGTTTAACAGAAGTATTCCAGAGGGCCTGGCAAATCAAGCGTATTGCTAGTTTCATTTCATCCCGAAGAGAGTCCTTGAAGGTCTCCAGCTCTTTGCAGACCTTGTCCACGATGGTCACGGCTCGTTCACCGTATTTCTTCTTCTTCCATTCCTGGACATTATCCACATAGTCACATAGATGAGTCGTAGTTAGGAGCTCTTCACTTTCTTCTTTCCGAAGAAAATCAGCCTGGTTCAGCGTCTCTCCAAACACGTAAAATAACATTCCAAAATAGAGCCAGCACTCAACCTCCTTGGCGTGAGCCAGCAAGAAACCAAGCCATTCTATGTCACCGTTCCCTTTTTTCCATCCATGGCGAGTCGGGTATTCATCCCACTCGCCTCCATCGTACAGCGGACCTGTATATTCTATCCGAAGAGGCTTTTCAGGTTTTTCAGGGAAAAATAGATGCTCCGCCATTGTAAGTCTTTGCAATGTTTTGGTTAGTTGCTCGTATTTCAGCCCCGCGTCGGTTCTACCTGTGTTTAAGTTGCACGCACGGCTATTTTAGTCCATTAATTCTCTGCTATACATTAGATTAACTATCATCATCACTTTAACTTTGGGAAGGGCGTGCTCAGCAGGATCCTTGAACCCTAGCCAACTGTACTATAGGCTCTTTCAGCTTCCCACACATGTCCATTGCGATCCTCATCAATCGCCTTCTTGGACCGAATAAAGCATCGTCTATGCCATGTCCATTTTCCAGGTTGTGTTTGCCATACATAATATCTGCCATATTGGCTTTTGTGCAGTGAAAACCGTGGGAAATGCTGTGGGATCTCCTTGTGGATGCACTGATGTTGCTTGCTGCAAGAGCGACTCTTGTCAAAGCAACAAAATCAATGCCCGAAGATTTGGCGCTGTGAACCTTGGAAGAATGAAGATGCCTCAGGACTCGAGATGCGACCAATCAGAAGCGCAACCCCGCATGGCTGCCTTAACAATACGAGATTAGTAAGTGCTCGCACGACACCTCGAGATATAATATTATCCCAGGATATTCTATACAAGGCTACCTCGCTGCAATCATTCAGCCTCTCTCTCTGTGGAGCGAAGACTGGCAGTCAACAAAGATTTCCTTTCTGGGTAATCCCGGGAACTCGGCTCGTCGGACTCGCCACTGCCTGCTGTCATCGTTTTCAACAATTGGTTTCCTGTCGCTTTTTCCCTTCCATCCTCCTACCAAGTTGACGCTCTCAAGTGGTTTGAAGATGGAGGACTCGTCGCGGACTGAGCATCTGCAGCAGATCGGATCAGCAGATTTAGAGGAGTCAAGAGATACGGCAGAAACAGTCCCATCTGATGTTGATGGCGCCAAAAACAGTGACGACACCGTTCGAGCCGTCAGATATCCTTATCGAGATGAGCATAGCAATGCCCAAGTGATCACGACGACGGCCGACACACTACTCACCGACCTCTCTCTATACGGCGGCAACGTCTCGGAAGGCCAGACCTATGGCCGACTTCCAGCACATCGACCCCTACCGTCATCCTCGCCTTCGCCTATGACACAGAGCCCGTCGTCCCATAATCCGTCGCCTTTGCAGCCATTGTCCAGATGGCAGCGTTCGGTGATTGGGAGAGCATGGCTACAAGGCAAAGGGATGCTCATGGTGGTTCTGTCACAGTACTTTGGCGCATCGATGAATGTGATGACGCAGATTCTGGAAAGGGATGGTGCCCATGGAAAGGCCATGCATCCATTTCAGGTAAGAACAAAAAGATATTGAGTATAAAAAAAAGGGGGAGGATATCTTATCTTATTGACTTTCTCTTGCTAGATCCTCTTCACTCGTATGATCCTCACCGCCACAGCCAGCTACTTCTACATGTGGTATGTGCGTGTTCCGGATCCGTTCGGCACGAGGGGTATCACATGGTTGCTGATATTGCGAGCTGCTGGCGGCTTTTTCGGGGTTTTTGGCATGTACTTTTCCCTACTATACATGCCCCTGTCGGAAGCCACGGTGATTACCTTCTTGTCGCCAATCGTGGCGTGCTATGCGTGTTCCTTTCTGATGCCCAATGAGCCATTCACTCGAAAACAGCAGCTAGCAGGTCTTATTTCGCTAGTGGGAGTTGTGCTCATTGCAAGACCGTTTTCTGGCGGGCGAATCACAGGGGAAGTTGAAGTGCCCCCTGAAATCTCCCCTGGAAATAGCACGACGATGAACAATAATAACATGACCATGACGCTGTCAGACAATGATATAGCAGAGGGTCTAGGAGCAGTTCACCATCTCATGGCAATAGGGTTTGGCCTGCTCGGGGTCTTTGGCTCTGCATGCGCGTTTGTGACGATTCGCCTGATTGGATCGAGGGCACATCCGCTCGTCAGCGTCACTTACTTCTCTACCTATACCACGCTAGTATCGGTCATTGCGCTAATCGCGATTCCGTCCGTTTCGTTTCGAGTTCCGGGTAACTTGACGGAATGGGGTTTACTAATCGGTCTCGGGGTGACGGGATTTACGATGCAGTATCTACTCACTGCCGGGTTGGCGTATCAACCACCGGTTTTTGGGGTCAAGCAGCAGCAGCAGCAGCAGCAAAAACAAGTGGGCAGCGGCACCCGGGCAACATCAATGGTATACACGCAGATGCTGTTTGCGCTATTCTACGACAAGGTGGTGATGCACAGTTCTCCCTCGGCAATCAGCTGGGCGGGCTCCGGGCTTATCCTAGGCAGTGCACTGTATGTTGGGATTATTCGGGATAAAAGTGCAGCGGAAGACGAAACAGAGCAAAGAAAGAATGCAATAGTAACTTCTGATGGCGATGATATGGATGACATGCGAGATATCGAGGAAGGCCGAGGGCTTTTGATGGAGGATAGGAGCGGCTCGTAGTAGATAGATTAGCCGACGATTTGCTATAAAAAAGGTGTTTAATGCTGAAAAGCATAGGTATCGTTTTGCGCGGCGCGTAGACAATCCCAATAGGTGCGAAGTATCCGACGACGTCTGTAACGCTAGTCCACCAGCTTGGGGCATTAGCTGTGTCTATGAATGAGGGAAAAGCTGCATGTAACGAAGTCCCAACGTCTACCAAATGCCTCACGGTAGGACTGCAATCGTATTCAGCTCTTGTGGCAATGAATTTCTCGATTGTTTTTCGCGGTGCTGCTGCAGTGAAAAACATCGCAGTCATGACTTTGCGCGTCAGACTCTGCGCCATATCTGCGCGTTGGAACATCTGCTTCTCGTAATGAGCCACCCCGGAGAGTTGTTGAGAACCAACCCGCCCCCTGGTTTCGCATTGATGATAGCTTCTGCTAATCTTCTCGCATCATCCAACGCTATATTGACTCCCTCATCCGCAAATGGGGTCATCAGATGCGCTGCGTCTCCGACCAGAGTCACCCCGCGGCGACGAGGCCATCAGGGGAGCATGTAAAATGAAGAAGCCCTAATGTGACGCTCGGTCTGATTGATCATATCCACCAACTCTGGCGCCCAGTCTGCATATTCACTAGTAGTATCCCTGAGGGATGGCAGCTGTGCCCTCGTCTCATTCGCCCATTCGATGTTCTTACGCCCCCAGGCTGAGACATGGATACTTCCATCGCCCATCTGCTGAGCGATGATGGACTTGCCGTCTGAAAAGGCAAACAGATTCCCACGCTGAAGTAGATCGTAAGTTGGGAGTGCCTTTTCTTGTGCATTGGGCATAGACATATCGAAGCCTGATATCCCCGAATACTCTGGCAGTGGGTCTCTGAGACCTGATCGAACTACACTCCACGCTCCATCAGCACCAACCACAAGGCTGAATCCGCCTTGGACTTTTCCCCGGTTCTCAAAATGCAAAGAAAATAACACTTCCCCCTCCCCCCCCTCAAATCATCTTCATGCTCTTGCTCCTCGACCCGTTTCAGGCGATGACCCCCCAGCGCACCCGATCCGAGGGTATCGATTGCAATAGCAGTGACCGGAGCTGCACACGGTCTATCTCTGGATTATTCGTAAACAGGGCTGGCAGTCTGAAGTAAGGCTGGTTTCTCTTATCACAGATGGTCAGAGACGATCCGTCGAAACGCGCAAGTTTGGTGAATTCGTCGTATAGCCCTGCTGCCTTCAGCGCGGCAATGCCCGTCTTTGCGTGCAAGTCAAGAGTCCCGCCTTGAATGCGACGACTGTCGGGGGATGCTTCAGCTTCAAACACTGTAAATTGAATGCCGTTTATATGCAGCAGACGGGCTAACAGGCAACCGGCTGGACCGGCTCCGATATTGGCGACGTTAAGCGGTGCCATGTTAATTGTTCTAGATGAAATGTAAGAATAATTGTGATTATGTAGGAATGGAGTTGGGCACATCATGTTAGACTCCTCAATAGAAAATGCGCTAGTAGACACTAGCAAATTCCTTCTCAAGACTTACACTAGGTTTTGTATGCACAATATTTCTTATCTTCAGTTTCTAAAGGAAGCGATTGCTGACGGCGAAGTGTCTGTTGATGCTCGAATCAATGGCACAATATACGTACATACACTAAGACAACACAAATAAATAAATCAGTCCAATCGCGATTATGATACATAGAAATTCAGCTTCTCTTTCCTTCTGCAGTTACTTCTTCCTGGACTTCTCAGATTTGTCCTCCTTGCCATCATCTTTATCCTTCTTATCCAACGAAATCTTCTTTATCGCAGCCTCCAGAGCCTCAACGCCGTTCTTTCGGAACCGCGTAACTTTCCGTACATTGAGCGAAGTCAGCTCATTCAGTGTCTCAATGCCCTGCTCGCGCTGGCGAGCTATCGCCTTGGCGGTTAACGCAAATCGCATATCCTTCGGTCCGTCAACGAGTTCCAAAATCGCACTGGGGGCCTGATCATCCTTTTTCGGCTCGACTCGCAGAACACGCGTGTATCCGCCTTGTCGTTCTGCGTAGCGATCTTTAAGGGTGCCGAATAGTTTGGGGAGGAGTTCATGTGGTGTCTAACATCGAAAATCAGCCCGCGTTCATGATATGTTTTGGAGAGCATTGAGCACGATAATGCAGTGAAGAGGAAGTCAACATACATAAAATATCGATTGAGCACGCCTTCGAGCATGTTCTGTATCCCGTTTTCCCAATGTGATCAGTTTTTCAGCCAGCCGTTGCGCTTCTTTTGCTTTGGCCCATGTAGTCGTTATTGATTCATGCTTGATGAGAGATGTGACGAGATTTCGCAAAAGTGCCTGTCGGTGCGACGAACTCCGACTCAGGTGACGGTATTTGGCTGCGCCTCCAGCCATTTCGATGCTGGTTCTCTGACGATGTCTGGGGGGAGAAAGGAGAAAAGGCAACTGCGAGAGGTTGCTGAATCGGCTGGCAGACGAATTGCAGAGAGAATAAACAATTCAACACAGGTTCTTACTGTGTTGAATCTTGAAACTCCAGTGCGATAAAGTACTAACGAGTTGTTAATTTGTTGAAGTTGCTGGAGTAGAAAAGAAAGTTCCGTTCCCTGATCTCTGAGTTGACCAATCGGAGGCTTCTGTGGCGCTTAGACTCGCCGGGAGGGAAGTTGGCACTTGCCGAGCGATCGAATTGCTCGACTTCGTTCTTTTCTCCAACAACTTCAGGCTCATCGTGGCTGTTGATTCGAGTGTCATGGTTGTTCAATTGCATTTCAGCCAGGCTACCTCAGTCGCTTGAGTATCGACGCCGGCTAGCAGACTTGGGGTTTAATCATCTTATCTTCAAGAAATGCTCAACTGTGATATCTTCCGCGAATAACTGAGAAGAAGAAGAAGAAGAAGAAGAAGAAAAAGAAGAAGAAGAAAAAGAAAAAGAAGAAGAAAAAGAATCAAAGATGGGATTCTTCGCTGGATTTGTATGTCTTCTTGACAGAGATATTCTATGACTAGTTTTTAATTACATTGACTAGTTTGGTGGCTTCACCTTGACAGCATCGGTTCTCTATCTCAGTGTTCAAGTACACCGTTCGACACGCCTAGCGCAACGAGACGCCATTCGTGAACAGGTCGAAATCTTGAACGACATTTCCTCTCCTCTAGGCGCATATATTCGGAGATTTGCCCAGGAGGATCCATCCAAACCATCCGTCGCGGCGCAGCCGACTAAACCATCCGCAGAAGATTTACTGAAGCAACAATGGAATAAGGAAGTTAAGGCATTGGCCAGGAAGACCGTGAATCTGCGCTGGGAGGATGTTACCGATACCGCCACAGAAGTCGCTAAGACGATATTAAAGTTGGTTAAACGGGAATGAGGGATTCCACGAATCAAGGGTATACGGATTGCTTTAATTGATGCGAGCAAGGTGGATTTCGCGTCCTGTCGTTCAGAATCAGTGGCGAGGACTAGTGTCTGGTGTTTAGGCTGAGTTTTGGTGTAAATCTTGGGATACATGGCTCCTTTTTATCGAGAGTAGACTGTCTACATTGTGTTGGAAGTCCGAACTGCATGAAAAGATAAATTTTAACAAAAGATAACTAGCTGTGTAAACCTAACTATAATCAAAAAACTCTTTGCTGCTATTTGTTGGATAGTTTGGATAAAGATCTTTATACTTTTTGTGATGCTTCATATGTTAGCCCTTTCTCCGGTGAAGAGTGCCTGGTCGTTCAGGCATTCAACAGAGTGAGCAGTTTCCGCGTGAAGAGATGTCCCTCTTCTCTCTTCCCTCTTCCCTCTTCCAGACGTTGGTCTCTCGACTCTTATCACCATTCCACGACGCATACTGACTATACTGACTCCCTCTACGGAGTATAATCAACGTCATTTTGCATTATCCTTCTCATCCCGCCTCGTTAATCCATTCATGCGCGTCACTGATTAGATGACGATGCATTTGGCTACCTTAAGAGCTTGCGGGACTCAAGTCTGTGGCCACTGCCTCGAGCAACAAGCTTGGTAGGCAACAGTGGCTTCTGCCTACGGCAGTTCATCGCTGACATGTAAGTATCAAACAGGCCCCATGCTATTTTTGTGTGCTCTCAAGCATACATGGTCCAATAAACGACTTGAACGACCTTGAAATGATAGCTTTTTAAGAGATGACTTTCCAACAGGTCCACTTGACTATTGATTCATCCCAGCGCAGCATTGGAAACCATGATGGTCTTGATCACCTTGTCAGATTCGATCGTATTGATCAGGAAATCCAGAGTCTCCAGAAATTTGCTCCAAATGAGCACCAAGAAAACCCTCTACAGCCGGCGGGGAAAACGCAACTCTGGGGGATTTAGGGGTGCTGGGCACCGCTAACTTTGTGCGCGGGCGAGGGTTTTTCAGGCTTGGGAATGATCTTTTAGGGATGGGTTAGAGGTGGTTGCATAATTGGTTCTAATACTCTTCTGTAGATGTTTTTCTTAGCGCTCATTTTGGCCTGTAGGCCCGTTTTAGGCCATGGCCAGGGGGGAAAAGTTGTATGTAACGCCTATTCCGGTATTCCAACACTCTTGTAACTTCATATTAATACCAATACTTTTCACACTCTGATTTTGGATATTGGATTGCTACCGGATCGCTTTCATTGATGCGAGCAAGTTGGGTTTCGCGCTCTGCCATTCGTAATCAGTGGCGAGCATTGGTGTCTGGTGTTTAGGCTGAGTTTTGGTGTAAATTCTGGGATACGTAGCACCTTTTTATCGACGGGCTAGATCGGCCGTATCATTCGCAGATTAGCGGAATTGATGCCCTAAGTACCACGAGGATAGCATCATCTTATGCAATATACTGCCATGTATCTGCCTCCACCAGTAAGCTGTAATGATTTCTCCGTTTGATGCTAGGCTTTGTTGTTTCAACCCGTCGTCGAAGCTGTCGTTACGTTGAGACTCTCACTTGCGGTGTCACTCCAAATGTCTTCGCTTTCTCTTTTCACCGCGCGCATCGCTTCTGCTACCTCCTCCAAGCTTGCAACAACATCTAAAACACCATTGTTAACGCGTTCGAAATACTGATCGTTTGCCTGCCGCCTCTTTCGAGCTTGTTGTAAATCCTTCTCAGTCTCTGCCTCAAGTGCCTTGTAAGTAGCGGTGCTATCTGTTGTGCCCGCTTTATCCAATGCAGTACCCGTCTTCTGAGTCTGTGGCTCTGGCTGATCAGTGTCGTCAGTCTTCTCATCAACCTCCTCGGCGTCATGTCTCGTCCATGTTTGAGCTAATTTGAGCTGCTTTATCCGTAGCTCCTCAAGAGCTTTGGAATGTTCTTCCCCGAAAACATGCTCCCCTTTGAAAGCACTCAGTTCTACTTCGGCTAGAGTATTCTGCATTTCCTGCCAGAGCGCTTCGGCACTCTCGGTTTCCTTGGGTAACATTGTTCGGGTCATAAAAGGTGATATACTCCTATTGCCAGCCGCGGAAGTGGTAGAAATTCTCGACCATGTTCTCTGTGCTCCGGGCCGTTGAGCAGACGCCGAGGCTTGATTGCCGGGCAGCAATCCCACTTGAACTGAGTTGCTGGATTCATTGCGAGATGGCGGTCCCTGGAATAGGGACGGTGGAGGAAGGCGCTGAGAGCTGACTCTCGATATCGGATTGGGTCTCGGCGATAGAGACATGATGGGATTTTATGCTTTGGTACCCACGCCAACACAGAGCAAGCAGTAAACAGGAACTTGGTTAAAATGCTCGAGTCAGCGACGTACTGTAAGGTTGAATTGGCTCCTCAGGCATCACATACGCCAAGCCGACCGAGGTTGGTCCGGCGCTAACCCGCTCTGGGATCTGGGTGGTGGCCCGCACTTCGCTTAGAGCACAAATCCACATTTTCAGGCCAGGACGGCAGAACACTCTACTTCGACTTCGACTTTCGCAATCAACCTCCAGCCATCTGGCCATATCCATCTAGTCGGTAGGTTCACATTCCAGCGCATCGATCACACACAGTCGCTTCCTTCAAATTTCACTCGTGATTTATTTTGCAACTCGCACTCAACACCGTCATTGATTTACCGCAAAAAAGAAAAGCCCTAATTGTCTAACATCGATTATCTCTTCTCGCAGAAGCGTCCAAAGAATACCGCCAAGATGGGTAAGGGAAAGCCTCGTGGTTTGAACGCCGCTCGCAAGCTCAAGGATCACCGCCGTGATCAGCGATGGTCCGATTTGTCTTTCAAGAAGCGCCTTTTGGGAACCGCCTACAAGTCCTCTCCCTTCGGTGGTTCTTCTCACGCCAAGGGTATCGTCCTTGAAAAGGTCGGTGTTGAGGCCAAGCAGCCCAACTCCGCTATCCGAAAGTGTGTCAAGGTTCAGTTGATCAAGAACGGCAAGAAGGTCACTGCTTTCGGTACGTCTTAACCTTGCCTGATAGATAGGTTTTACTTTCTATATATATATGACTAACGTGCCGTAATTCAGTCCCCAACGACGGTTGTCTCAACTTTGTTGACGAGAACGACGAAGTCCTCCTCGCCGGTTTCGGTCGTAAGGGCAAGGCCAAGGGTGATATTCCTGGTGTCCGTTTCAAGGTCGTCAAGGTTTCCGGTGTCGGTCTGTCTGCTTTGTGGAAGGAGAAGAAGGAGAAGCCTCGTTCTTAAGCGAATCAATTTCCACGAAACGAAGATACGAAAGGGGGTCGGTGCCGAGAGAGAAAGAACGAGAACAGGGACGATTTCCAATGACCTGTGCAGAAGGGCCCTTTAACACGATGAACACATGCCTTTCTGCAACCGGGGAAAAAAAGAAAAGATTTTTATACCATGATAATGGCATCAGGCTTAAGGATCTGTCTGTATGCAAAGAAATTTTCATTTAGAAGATTTTAAAAACGTTTCAAGGATTGGCGTCGTGACTTGAGTCTACGGGATGGTTGGAACGCTCTATCTACTAGTTGCTACGTATTAGACGAAACTGTTTCTTTACTGTAGTAACGGTGGCTGTTTGCCCTGTGCAAAATACATGATTATTGATTTCCCATTTGTTTTTTTTTTGTTTATATTCTCTCTTATATACTACGTATTCTGGATTTGTAGGGGTCTTTTTGGGCCTTCTGGCTTTCATTGAAATTGAGCATTTGGTCTTTTTCTTTTTCTGAGTTCACTAAAAGGTAATATCTTCTTTGCGATAATGGTCCGAGACGATACGGTAGAGATACGAAGGAGCATGACCACCTCTGCAAAAGGAATGTTAGTGAAACCATAACGAAGTGAGAAAGCTAAGGGAAGGGGGATTGATTAAATAGATAAAGGAAAAAACATACAAGTTTGTGATATACAGATCCACTAGTTCAGCAGGAACATAGTCATAGAGAGGGTTCTCTACGTCAATCTTGTCGACCAAGTCACCATCCTGATAAGTGATGACATTGCTGACATCACCGTATTCGATAAGTGAATCGATATCAAATGGATAAACAGGACTGAGCTTGTAAATACCACTGACGACGACGACCGGGGTCTGGTGAACTTTGGCTGCCCTAGCAATCACCCGCGTGCCTGCAGCAGCGACCAGGCCACCGTTAGCCAGAACTGAATGCGTGCCCAAAATGACTTTGTTGACCCGGGACATTATAGCAAACACTGCAGAGTCTGGGATAAGAATGACAGTAATTCCTAATGCAGTCAATGGCTTCGTGAAATTCTCAGGACTTAAGTTTTGGCCGTCACTGTCGGTGCTCCCGCTAACTCGGGCGTGAGTAGCATCATGATTGTTGGGAAATGACTCGGCATGTATGACAGTGAATTTCCGTTTTGCTGCAGCCTTCAGCAAGAACTTTTGAACAGTGGTCGACGACGTGTATGTGAGGATAACCTCGTTGGAATGAATATGCTCCAAAGCGTATCCCGCAATTTGATCATCCACCTGGCCTAGCTCGTCAATAATCTCACCGATGCCATCCAAGACCTCGGCTCGAATATCCTTATGTTGGCCATGCCCCTGGAATCTGCCTGACGGCGAAACAGTGCCTGGTGAGCTCGGTTGGGGTGATTCTGCCTCGGGGTGCTGGAGAAGACTGAACATAGAAATGCCGGCAGGCGCTTGTGATGATGTTGTGGTGGATGAGAGAGGAGGGCGAGACGATGATCGTTCTGATCCATCCTGTCGAATCGATAAGAGATCCTTATCTTGTGCTGGGATTGTGAGGTCGTCCGCCACATGCGAACGCGACGGGGAATGGCTTTCCGCACCATGAGGCGTGTGTGGCCGGCTGTCAGACCCAGCTTCGCTAGCAAGGAAGAAATCGGCGTCTCTCTCGTCTTCCGCCTCGTCGCGGATAAGCCCCAGCACGCGTCGTACAATATTTCCTACCACGAGTTCCCTCGGTTGGGCAACCATCAACCGCCTACCGACACTTTGGACCCGTTCGATCAATTTTGTGGCATCTGTGGTGCGGAACGCAGACACGACTCGGAGGAGAAGATAGGCAGTTGCTATGGCGCATGATCGTGATAAACGAATCTGTCGTCGTTTCAGTAGGCTATGCTCTGTCAGCGTCATGAAACTGGAATATCTAGGATCCTGGGAAGGGGGGGGCGTACGAGACTAGGTTGTCGATTGACGTTTCGATAGGGTTTGTTTTCAGGGATTTGAGGAACGACGACAGCCCCGGGGTCAGGGCTGCGGAGTTTGAGACCATGCTGGCTTAGATGTGGTGATGTTGTCCAGCTGAGTGAGGGCCGCAAAAAGATGCGGGAAAATTCGAGGTTGCCCCTCGTCGGAGTCACAACGACTTCTGCTTCGAGATTGGAGCGCTTGTTCCGCGAATCAAATCAGCCAAACTTGAAACAGGAGCAAGAGAAACACTAGACGCAGATCGTAGTCTCTTGTTCCCTGGCCGGCCGTGGTGTTGCGATCAGTGAGCGAGTGACCCGGTCGACTGCCTGCCTGCCAGGCGGAGTTTCTTTGGGGTGTTGCGGCCTTAGAGATTTGGCCCCAACGCTTCCTCCCCACATCGCCGTCATCCGACCAACTTCCGTCCCTTCGCAGCATTAGCCCAACTGACCAGGCTGGCTGCCAAACATCGCCCTCCCTCTACTTACGTGTCAGGAAACCTGCCCCTCCTTCTCTTCTCCTCTCACCTCTCGTCTCGAGTCCCGTCCTGTCGAAAGGGCTGATTTCACAGCCGTGAAATCTGTGTCCTCGGCGATTTATGCAGGGTCGCCAGCTGGTGCATCGTCAAGATACGAGCAGGTACTACTGCCTTCTGATGGCACAACCCCCTCGTTCTTTGCTTTTTCGTCGTTATTCCAATTGTGGCCATTGACATATCCCGTGTATTCTAGAGCTGGATCCGCATATCGTCATCCAATCGTCCTCATGGCCGTTGCTGAAAGATGAACTCCCTGAATATCCTGTCCTCCCGAGTAATTGGACAGGCTCCCGGCTCCGGCTCACGCAATCGCTCTCGTTCACAGGGCGACGCCTCTCCTGCGAACCTTCGTCACGACCTAGCAAAGTCTCGTTCGTACAGTGAACAACAATTCAACTACATCCTCCCCAAGGACGAAAAAGAGCTAGACGACCATGAACCCTCGGTGTCGAGCTATTCGCATGACGGCACGATAGAATTCGAGAAAAAGACACAACTGATTCATCAGCTTCAAAAGACCGGTGCAGTTCCCGCGCCAAACCGGTTTTTTCTGATTGCCCAAAGGCTATTCGACGCAATTGCCGAGACTATTCAGGCCATTCTTTCCACAATCGCCGCTCCCGGTGTTTATGTCGCGCAGACATTTCGAGATGAAGATGGACATTATTCACCCATTATACCCTTCCGAAAGGTCCGGCGATACGTGGCATACCGCAACATTGAGAATGAACGTAAACGGTCTAGGAAGACGACGGCTCCACAGCGCATCAAGGGAGAAAGCGAAAA
Source organism: Talaromyces atroroseus (assembly GCF_001907595.1). Classification (NCBI taxonomy): domain Eukaryota; kingdom Fungi; phylum Ascomycota; class Eurotiomycetes; order Eurotiales; family Trichocomaceae; genus Talaromyces; species Talaromyces atroroseus. The sequence continues at coordinate 180,986 of NW_017971439.1, read as the reverse complement.
GACCGGGACTCGGCGAAACGGCTCGTCTCGAAAACTGAGGGATTCGCCCTCTCGATCATCAATCGCATCGTCAACATCGGAGTCCGACGGTGACCGCGAGGCCTTGAGGCCGTCGAGCGCCAGGGAGCTTCGTGGCAAAGAAGCTACTCAGACAGAAGACAACACTCCGAGAAGGTCTATACGCATCAAGCTACATAATGATGAAGCCCTGAAGCGACAAAAGAAACGGTCTCGAAGCACTGACCTTTCGCGCCATTCGATAGACGAGGACGATCCTTCACCAGGCGCAGTCATCACAGCAGAGAGCTTAAAGTCGCCAATCTCTCCATCAGCCTCCCATCACAGATTAACAAAATACCCTCATGCTCCTGCTCCTCCGCGACCACTAGTGCCGCTTCGGCAACCATCCTATAGTATGCGGACACCGGGACGCAATGCACCTACGAAAGTCCCCCAAAAGACCCTTGTTCTCGATTTAGACGAAACCCTCATACATTCCCTGGCTAAAGGCGGCAGGATGTCCAGCGGCCACATGGTAGAAGTCAAACTAGCGACGCCAATGGCAGCAGCTGTTGGTTCTGGAGAACCGCCAGTGGCCCATGGTCCTCAGCATCCAATCCTCTACTACGTGCACAAGCGACCGCACTGCGATGAATTCTTACGAAAAGTTTGCAAATGGTATAGACTAGTCATTTTTACAGCGAGCGTGCAAGAGTATGCAGATCCAGTGATTGACTGGCTTGAGCAAGAACGCAAATTCTTCCAGGCTCGTTATTACCGGCAACACTGCACTTTGCGCAACGATGCATTTATCAAAGATTTGAGCTCCGTGGAGCCAAACTTGAGTAAAGTCATGATCTTGGACAATAGTCCTACGAGTTACATTTTTCATGAAGGTGCGTGCCTTGTACTGCTTAGGTAAGAGCCAAATCTAACATTCTATAGATAATGCTATTCCTATCAAAGGCTGGATAAGCGATCCTACCGATAACGGCCTGCTGAATCTAATTCCCATGCTCGAAGCTCTTCAGTACGTTACTGATGTACGAGCATTCCTTGCGCTGAGGAGAGGTGAAGCCGAGTCGTGATTTTAGCCATATTCATGGTGTATCATCCTTTGCTTTGGTTTGCAGGGCATTTTGTTTTACCTTATTTTTTTATTTTAATTTTTTAACCTTTCTTTTCATTTTAAAAACCAACAACAGCAAAAAAAGCCCAACTCTCCTCTTCTCTACTTTCCTCGCTCCTCTTTTCTCTGTCTTCAATCCCCAAGACCTGTAACCAGCAGAAAAGAGCAAAGGGATGAAGGAATCGAAGCATCAGACGAGAGAATCCCTTATGATCATCTTTTCTTATAAATGCATCACCCCCTAATAGTTTCTGTTTAGCATATGACATACCCACTGCCCTTTTTGCATTGTGTGTTTTCTTCTTCTCTTTTATCATCTTGGATATTTCGGTAGCAATCCAATATCAAATATCAAAGTGTGAAAAGTGTTGATATTACCTAGGTAATATGCAGTTACGTGAGTGTTGGGATACCTGAACAGGTACTATTACATATAGCTCTTTTTTCCCTAGCCTATTAGGTTATATATGTGTATGGTAGATACATTCCTCTCCCCCCCCCCCCCCCCCCTTTTTTTTTTAACGATTCCTTATCCTGTCACACACCTAATCATATTTACAGACCCTTAGCCTTCTTAACCTCAACATACGATTCTTGCAACGCGGCAATGGCATTATCAATGTCCTTGCGGTTAGGATCCGTGGCGCTGACGCCCATGTGACCAAATCGAATATATAGAGGAGCGATTTCCTTGTGGAGACCACCTGCGAAGACGACGCCCCGCTTGAGAAGTCCAGGCAAAATATCAGGCGCTTTAATGCCTTCGGGCAATCGAATGGCCGTCATGGCATGGGCCTGGTTCTCGGGCTTGGTGGCGAGTTGGGTCAGACCCAATTCGGCAACGGCGGCCTTGACCTTGTCTGATGTCTTTGCGTGGATGGCAAAACGCTCGGACATTGGCTGTGCGGTGATGCTGGTGAGGGTAGTGTGGAGAGCATGCACCAGCTGGGTTGGCGGGGTAGCGAAGTAAGAGGGCTTACCGGCCTCGTAGTTTTGCATGATTGGCTGCCAGTTGGCGATGGAAGCATAGTATGAAGCAGGAGGGGTTTTGCGGGTTTTGAATACATTGATGGCTCGCCCAGAGACCATGAGGATACTGAGGCCTGGGGGGCATCCAATGGCTTTCTGACTGGCTGTCAGCACTACATCCAGACCCCAGGCATCGAAGTCAATCTCTTCGCAGCCAACACTGCAGACACCGTCGACGATAACTAGGGTGTCCGGGCTGACTCGGTGAACTAGTTCAGAGACTGCTTTGATGTCACTCAACACGCCGGTGGATGTGTCGACATGGGTGATTGTGACCAGCTTATATTTCTTTTGCTTCAGCGCCTCTTCGATCTCGGCGAGCGAAGGGCGCTCGCCAATCGGGGCCTTTAATTGAGTTGCGTGTGCTCCATATGTTTCCAGCGCGGCAGCGAATGAGTCTCCAAAGTAACCAGTGTGAAGAACCAAAGCATCTTCGCCCTTCTCGATCAGATTGCTAGCGACAATGTCCCATCCAAGTGTCCCACTCCCGGAGATGATAAACGGTTGCGAAGCCGGGTCTGTGGTCTGGAAGAGTTTTCGGAGCAGTGTCAAGCTCTCTCCGAATGTCTTGACAAAGGCCGGCCCGACATGGCTCTCACTGCAAGTCCAATGCCATTAGCTTTTTTTTTTTTTTGGATTGTCTGTAGGCGGGGGTCTCTGCCAGACTTACGCATAATGCGACATGGACTGCAGGACGGCATCGTCGAATTCGATGGGTCCTGGAATGAGGAGGGTGCTATGGGCGGGCTGTGAAGACATCTTGTCGCTCGGAGATGGGGGCTGGGTGGGAGAATCGAGGTTGGGAGGGGTGCGCTGTATCGGGTTATATTCCAGGTCGTCGGGTTCGACAGACAATCTCTCGGACGAGAACGGCGTGTTCAGTTCAGGCAGCGGCAGCCGTTGGTCGAAATGCCTAGCGATGAGGGACAGACGGGCATTCCCAGTGCCCCGCCGGGAGTGTGACGCCAGCTTTTGCTTTCGCCGCCGCGCGTTGGCCGCGGGGAACTTGGTCGTGAGCAGGGGGAGGATTGCTGCACGATAAGACTGGGACCTCGGTCTCTCGATGGTTGTGCCGAATGAGGCCTGTATATACTATATGTATAGATGGCTATTCGCACACGGCACGGGGCGGACTGTCCTCCACGCTCAGGGTCCAGACTGCAGTCGCTGCCTGCTTTTCTTTCCTTTTCGTCTGCGCTGCACTTTTCCTTTTCTCAGGCCGAGCAAGACTGCCGGCACGTGACCGTCGGCGCCCTCCGTCATCGGCCGGCTCCTGCGCTAGTCCCGAGTGGGATATGGAGTCAGTTCCGCACTAAAAGCTTGGCACTTGGCATATGGAGCGGACTAACCGTATGCAGTTAGTACAAACTCTGTTTGCGGCCCGCCATGATCTATCCGGACTGCGCTGGAGCTTTCATGCTGGATGCAACTGTTGCGTCTATTGACATCCGTACCAACAATGTTCAAGGTTCTACGAGGCCTCGTGAAACCTCAGAAGTACCCTCTTCGCTCGCATATACAAGCCAAAAGATCCTTCTCTATCGAATGTCGAGGTTTCTAACCATCCGTTGCTAAAAACCTGCGTTGTTCGCATACTAAAAACCACGGCAGGCAACACGATATCCAAAGACGGTCTTTTTCGCTATACGAACGGACGATTCCTTAACGACGAGCCGTCCCAGCTTTCGAAACGCTACGTTCGTTTCGATGTCGAGAAATTATGTGACGTAATTGCAAATCTCCCTGGGACCCAAAAGTCGCCTGTTACGCGAATAAGCAAAATGGAGGGTGGTTTTAGCAAAGCATTACTCATTACAACTGAAGATACATCGGAATATATTGCCAAAATACCGTGCCCAAATGCTGGAAGTCCTATGTATTGTACCGCATCAGAAGTCGCTGTGCTTGGATTTAGTGAGACATTCTACAATTCACTCTCATAGGCTGAACTAACATGTATGAATTATCCTAGTACGAGATCGCACGACAATCCCTGTTCCCAAGGTCCTGGCCTGGAGCTCTGATGCATCGAATGCGGTGGGGGCAGAATATATTATAATGGAAAAAGTCCCCGGTGTTCAGATGTTCCAGAAGTGGGATGAAATCGCCGAGCGTAATCGAATATCTTTGATCAAGCGTATCACTCAATGGGAACAGGAACTTTCTCAAATCCGGTTCCCGGCATAATGGCAGTCTTTACTACAGAATTTCTCTCAATGAGAATGAGATGATATTATTGGACTCATCCATTGATCCGGACGGGGAGTTCTGTATCGGGCCTTCTTGCGATCCTTCCTGGCTTCTCCAGCCTCACCAGACCCTCTCAGATGTGAAAATTGGCCCTTGTAGGTGTTATTTCTCTTAGGTAACCCGCAAAACTACTTATTATTCCACAGGGAAGACGCTATGCGATATGGGCGAGTCTTTAATTGACCGCTCATTCATCAAAGTTTCGTCAACACCCAAATACACGGCTCCTGCCATTCCTATATGGGTCCACAGAAGATCATTACTCTCTACTTCGCATGGCAAAGAAAGCTTTGCCGACTATAACCAATAGTTCCAAGCTCTTGGATAAGTCTCAACCAATACTCTGGCACACTGATCTCCATATGGGCAACATATTTATCTCGGAGCATGACCCAGAAGTCGTGACTGGCATCATTGATTGGCAAAACACTTCTATCAATCCTCTCTTTTTACAAGCTCGGTGGCCTGTCTTCCTTACTCCTCCTGAGGGCTATCAATTAGGCCAGGTAATGCCCCAGCTTCCTGCAGATTATGATAGTAGGGACGAAGATGACAAGGAGATTGCGCTGTATAGCAAGGCAAAGGCCACATGGAAAAAAGCTTACGAAGTCGCAAGCTTCCTAAACAATAGGGAGACTTGGCGTGCAATGCAAGTGGTCCCAGAATTGAAAGAGGTATTTCTTCGTTGTGGAGCAACTTGAGATGAGGGTGTGTTGCCTCTCCGAGAAGTATTAATCGAAGTATTTCTCAATCAAGTAGCCTTAGGGCTTCCATCAGGAAATGTCCCATTACATTTTACGGATGAACAAATCGAACGACATAAGCAGGATTTCACTCTTTATGAAGAATGGCACCAGATGCGCAAATTTACTAAAGAGATGCTAGATACAGACGATGAAGGGTGGATTGCCCCTGAGCGTGATTTGGAAGAAACGAAGTCTCGGAATAAAATGCTGTTGGAGCACTATGTTACCCAAGCACGAAGATTACCCGAAGAAGTGGAAAATATGTGGCCGTTCCCTCTGGATACATGAAAGAGTTGACCTATAGGGACACCGTCTTCTTTATCCATCACAGATGCACTCGCTTGACAGTGGACAGTGTTTTGCGATGAGATGGCTAGATGAAAGAGACCCAATCCGTAGGCTTTGAGACCAATCCATAGCCATATAAAGTTGCTATAATTTAATTACATATAGAGAAATAGTTAGCCAGAGTTTCAGATCCTGCAACAACGCGTCGCAGTTCTCGGAGAGCAGCAATCCGTTCTGTACTAATACAATTAATTCACTATCTCTCTCAAACTTGTCTGCTGAATAGAGAGCGCCATCGCCAATATAGCATCTAGTAATATTCTATTTACTCTAATTACTTAATCCATTATCCTGGGCGTGTGGGGGCAGACTAACCGTACCCAGTTAGTGTGGATTCTGAGCCACCGCTGGAGCTTGACGGCGTGCCGATTCGACGACCATCACTGCAACGACCTGACGGCACAGTTGAAGCTCTCCGTTACAACTGTTTCGTCGATCCCCGGCATGGCCCATTGAGCATCATTAATGGGATCAAGATGACCTCGCGTCTAGTGCTGGTCATTGGGGACCTGTTCATCCCCGACAGGGCTCCAGTACGCTGCTAATCCACCCCGCGCCGTAATGCTGCGGCCTACCATTGCATACACTGCTAACATGGACACCTGCAGGACCTCCCTGCACGAGTAAGCCGTCCCACGACACAGGGGTCTAGCAGTCGCATTATGTCTAACGATTGAAAAAAAAATCATATTAGTTCAAGAAACTCCTCACACCCGGAAAGATCGGGCAGATCTTATGTTTGGGCAATATAACAGACCGAGAAACATTCGAATTCTTCAGACAAATCGCGCCCGACCTACAACTCGTCAAGGGTGACTTTGACGTCGACTCCCCGAATCTTCCGTTATCCAAAGTCGTGACGCACGGAAGTCTTCGCATTGGGTTTACCCATGGCCATACCATAATCCCTCCCGGCGATGCCGATGCCTTGCTCATTGCCGCCCGTCAGATGGATGTCGATATCCTTCTTTGGGGCGGTACACATCGTTTTGAGGCCTTCGAGCTGGAAGGCCGGTTCTTTATCAACCCCGGAAGTGCCACTGGTGCTTTCAGCACCGGCTATTTCCCGGACGATCAGGAACCGGTTCCAAGCTTTTGCCTGATGGATGTAGGCTTTCTTCTGCCCTTTCAAATAATATAATGCCTGCTATGCTTGGAGTATTTCAGACTAACTTGTTCGTGTGATCAGGTCCAAGGAGATGTGCTAGTCCTTTACGTTTACCAATTGAAAACTGATGCCAACGGAGCCGAATCAGTTGCTGTCGAGAAGGTGTCTTTCCGCAAGCAAGGCAATTCCCCATCTTGAAGTTTGTTTGGCCTGTACTTCCAATATATTCATAGATACCTTGAAGATGCTTCTCAAATATATTGCGTTTCACGTGGCATACAGTTCTACCCACCAACCCATGTTACTTTGCCAGCTTGTTCGACCATTCTTGACGATTGCTAAAGGATGACTGTTGTCGCGTGGGAATCAACCATGCCGAATGCTTCTTACTCTGTACAGTGCCTTGAATTGTTCTGCAACGAGGATCTCATAAGCTGCGCTCGTCCAGGTATCAGAGGATCTTCTATAATGTCTCTTGTAGCCTATAAACAAAGCCGCCTAGGGCTCTGAAAATGTGTATTGTAACCATTTAAAACGCACCATTACATGTGTAAGTAAAAGTAATTCATTCAACAGAGGACAAAGTAAAAAGCTTCAAGCCAGTGTTTTTAGAACTGAGTTGATATCATACATGACAAGACGGCGCTAAACCCAAAATAGCAGCCTACGTTCCGCTTCATTGGCGTCTGCGTCGCAGTACAAGAAGATTATCACCACTCTTTCAACTGGCACACTCAGCATTCACCATCAGCGACCGGGACTTTGCATTCCTCCCATTAATTCCGAATCTAACCATCGATTCGATTATTTATCGCATATTATTGTCGGTCTCGAAGAAGTCGCTTACTCGGCGCTAGAGTTTCGTTTTTTTTTCCCCTTCTCTTCCCTTCAGGGCGTGCCTTTATCCCACTTTGTTAAACAAAGTCTGGGACTGTTGGGTGATTTGTACGCTCGACGACTCATACACGCACAACACACATATTAGGCAGCCTATCATCTACCTCAAGATGGCTACGGAGGCAGCAAATATTCCAGAGGAGCAGCTGAACGCTCATACGCAAGTGGCTGACGATGAGGTATGCGCATGAACTCTCGTGACGGGAGAGAATCCTACGCCTGTTCCACGAGATCTATAACGTATACGATTACTTGATATACAGCGGCTAACATCTTGTGTGTTATCTCATTATAGGAAGAAATCGCAGCGATGAAGAAGAGAGTAGCGGAGATGGAGTCCGAGGCCGCCAAGTTACGCGAAATGCAGCAAACTCTAGACGAGCAGTCGGAAAGCTTGCGAGAGGATAAAGAAGATATTGATGCTAGGAGTATATTCGTGGGCAACGTCGACTATGGAGCCTCTCCGGAGGAGATCCAGGCGCACTTCCAGAGCTGCGGTTCGATCAATCGTGTCACCATTCTCTTGGATAAATTCACAGGGCACCCTAAAGGGTATGTTTGCAACTTTGCTTTACAGATAGAGTGGATGGGTTCTTTGAAAAACTGAGACGCGAGATACAGATACGCCTATGTGGAATTTGCGGAGCCAAGTCTTGTTGCGCAGGCTTTGGTTTTGAATGAGAGCGTTTTCCGTGGACGCAATTTGAAGGTACGACAGTGTCCTCTATCTCTTCTTATACCATTCGAATTGTTACTGAGCTGCTTAATAGGTGACACCGAAACGTACCAACGTCCCGGGCATGGCTAGGGGTCGAGGCCGGGGTCGTGGTCGTGGCTTCGGCCGTGGAGGTTTCCCTGGCTCATACCGCGGTGCCTACCGTGGTTATCGCGGTGGTCGTGGGCGTGGTTTTGCGCCTTATTAGGTGTGCCTCGCACACTCTAGGGACATGGATGAAGTGAGAGACAAAAGTTAAAAAAGAAAAAACATACGGAATATGAAATATGAAATTTGAAATTTGAAAAGAAAAGCGGAGAATGGGAATCTGGAGAGAACTCGAGTCTCGGCACTATCTCCCTACCCCCTTTTATCTTTCTCTTCTTCAACAATTTTTTTTTCCACGGTCGAGGCTTCGGAGTTGAAGGTGTATGATATACAATGTAGCTATCTAGTACAGCCCAGGTTGCAATCGGCGAATGGGGAAAAAAAAAAACGTGCTTGGGTTTTACTTTTTGTATGAATATGATGTTATTGACTCAATTCCATATCTTGCAGCCAAGCAGGCTAGGTCTGCCTCTGCAAAGTGAAGTGATCATTTCAGAGAAAGATATTCGTAGGAATTACTTGTCTTGGATGATATTTGTCTAGCATCAGATGTATCTCATGTCCAGTATACCAACCAGGAGATATAGGTATCTGCGACGGAGTGGCAGGTAAAATAGCGTATTACAAATACAAATAAAATACCGTACTATGCAACGATGCGAGCGATGGCAGCGGCAAGCTGGTAATCAATCCTGTATGCCGGGCGTACCGTACCGTCTAGCTTTTCCCATCAACCCCTCCCTCAACACGACGAACGCAATTACGTTGCTCTGTGCATTCTCCTCCCTCACCAACAGAGCAGAGAGACCACGCCGACTTGCGACGAGTTCTGACATCGCTGACTCTGTGGAGCCATCAAAGCCACCTCCCAGACTCACGTTTAGTCTTCGGAACCATTGCCAACCCCCTCCCCGCCCTGGTCATTGGCCAGACCTGCTCACGTCAAGCCTGCTCAGCCCCAACCTCGAAGAACAAGCAAGCAAGTAAGTACAGTACACAACCAACCCAGCGACGCCAGCCACGATCTCTTGCCCTCGTGGTCGATCAGCATCCTCCATCATCGAGCCTGCGATCACTGCATCTTCGCCCCGTCTGTCTTTCGGTATCGCCAATTACCCTTCCCGGTGGATGTGTTAGGCTTCCTCTGACTGGCCTCGCATCGGCTGCCCCGAAGTGCGTCATTCTACGAAAGGATGGGATCTAATCTTCCAGCGTAAGTGAATGCCGGAGTCTCGACTCTTGATGTCGATTTGTTGGGTTCTTCTGACTTGTGCTAACGAAACGCGGTCGCTTTTTGCAGTCAGCCAAACCTAAGGCTCACCAGTGAGCATTGCCCGATGCATCCCGCACAACCTGCGAAACAACAGAAAAGCTAACTCGTCTTTTTTCTCCAGTCATTGCCGCGGATGGTTTATACAAGCGCGATGTGTTTCGTATGTTATACCCCACGGTATCTGATGGTACTGGCAATAGGCTGACTGACTATGTAGGATTCCCCGACCCTTTCGCTGTTGCCACAATCGGCGGCGAGCAGACGCACACCACCTCCGTTATCCGGAAGACCCTGAACCCGTACTGGAATGAAACATTTGACTTGTATGATTTTCTCATTGTGCTCTTCTTATCTCTTGGAGTTATTCGTCTAGAGCTTTTCTAATCAGCGGGCTTTCGTTCAAACTTTATAGGAGAGTCAATGAGGACAGCATCCTTGCCATTCAGATCTTTGATCAGAAGAAATTCAAGAAGAAGGACCAGGGTTTTCTGGGAGTAATCAATGTGCGCATTGGCGATGTCATTGATCTTCAAATGGGCGACGATGGTAACTTATTCGATACGACCCATATCTGTCGATGGGGATTGATGCTAATCGAAGTTTAATCACTGGCAGAAATGCTCACTCGCGATTTAAAGAAGTCGAATGATAATCTAGTAGTACATGGCAAGCTTATCATCAATATTTCGACCAATCTCTCGGCACCCAATCCAACTCAAAATGGAGCACACAGGCCACAGCAGCCTTCTGCAAGCCTCACTGGGCTAGTTCCTCAGATACAACCCTCTCCTTCCTCACAGGGCCAAGCACTCGTCGACGGACCATCTGCGGCGTCCATTGCAGCAAGTTCGACGCAATCATTCACGCCAACTCGAACTTCTTCCAATGCACGACCGGTGAGCGGGCTGTCGGCTCCGGATGGCCCTGCACAGCCGTCGCAATCTAATGGGCAAACGACACAAGGCTCAAGAACGAATCTTAGCTCCTTTGAAGACAATTTAGGTCGTCTTCCAGCAGGTTGGGAGCGGCGAGAGGATAATTTGGGAAGAACGTACTATGTTGACCACAACACGAGAACGACGACTTGGACCCGACCCTCGGCAAATTACAGCGAAAGTGCACAGCGCTCACAGCGTGAGGCTAATATGCAAATGGAGCGTCGGGCCCATCAAAGCAGAATGCTGCCTGAAGATCGCACGGGTGCCAGCTCGCCGAACTTGCAAGAAACTCAACAGTCGACCACTCCGCCTGCAGGTGGAAGTGGCGGCGCTACCAACGCGGCCAATGCGGCGTCAATGATGGCCACTGGAGCTACAACAGCAGGAACTGGTGAGCTTCCAGCCGGTTGGGAGCAAAGAACGACTCCCGAAGGACGGCCGTATTTTGTCGATCACAACACACGCACCACCACCTGGGTTGACCCGCGTCGGCAACAGTATATTCGCATGTATGGACAAAATGCGACTGGAGGCAACAGCACTTTCCAGCAGCAACCAGTCTCGCAGCTGGGACCTCTGCCCAGCGGGTGGGAAATGAGATTGACCAACACTGCTCGTGTGTACTTCGTAGATCACAATACGAAGACCACTACATGGGACGACCCACGATTGCCCTCGTCGCTCGACCAAGGCGTGCCGCAGTATAAGCGTGACTTCCGTCGCAAGCTTATCTACTTCCGCTCGCAGCCAGCCTTACGGATTATGTCTGGACAGTGCCATATCAAGGTCCGCCGTAGTAATATCTTTGAGGACTCGTATGCCGAGATTATGCGGCAGAGTGCTTCTGATCTGAAAAAGCGGCTTATGATCAAGTTTGATGGTGAAGACGGTTTAGACTATGGTGGACTTTCGCGGTACCTTCACTTTCTTTCCCCTTCATATAAATTATCATTATTATTATTGCTAATTCTTATCCAGCGAGTACTTCTTCCTTCTTTCTCACGAGATGTTCAACCCCTTTTATTGTCTCTTTGAATATTCAGCACACGATAATTACACCCTCCAAATCAACCCTCACTCCGGCATCAATCCTGAGCATTTGAACTATTTCAAGTTCATTGGTCGAGTGGTTGGGCTTGCCATCTTCCACCGACGGTTCTTAGACTCGTTCTTCATTGGCGCATTTTACAAGATGATGTTGAGAAAGAAAGTTACGCTTCAAGACATGGAGGGTGTTGACGAAGACTTCCACCGCAATCTGTCATGGACACTGTAATTTCTTCCCCCTCCACTTTCGAATAACATCCTTTGGCACTAATGCTAACCAACGTCCAGTGAAAATGACATTGAAGGCATTGTTGAGCTCACGTTTTCTATTGATGACGAAAAGTTTGGCGAACGAGACACGATTGATTTAATACCCGATGGGAGAAATATTCCCGTCACTAATGAGAACAAACATAAATATGTCGAGTAAGTGAATTGTCCCACAGAATATGTTTTGAAATTATTCTAATGTTGGACTTAAGACTCGTCACGGAATGGAAGATTCAGAAACGTGTAGAGGAACAATTCAACGCATTTATCTCAGGCTTCAACGAGCTCATTCCCCAGGACCTCGTGAACGTGTTTGACGAGCGCGAGCTTGAATTGCTGATTGGTGGTATCGCCGATATTGATGTTGATGATTGGAAGAAACATACGGATTACCGTGGTTACCAAGAATCAGACGAAGTCATTCAGAATTTCTGGAAGATTATTCGGAGCTGGGACGCAGAACAGAAATCACGACTGCTTCAATTTGCCACTGGCACATCCCGTATTCCGGTCAATGGGTTCAAGGATTTGCAAGGTTCTGATGGACCTCGACGATTTACGATTGAGAAGTCCGGTGATCCTGGAGCTCTTCCCAAGTCTCACACATGGTATGTCTATGTTTTTATATGGCTCAAAGGATAATGCTAACATAGACATAGCTTTAACCGTCTCGATCTACCACCATACAAGACAAACGAAGCCTTACAGCAAAAGTTGTCTATTGCAGTCGAAGAAACACTAGGCTTTGGACAAGAGTAGAGCTGCACCGTGAGACAGACATAGTCTGAGAGAAGGAAAGGGGAAAGAGAAAGATTCATTCATACTTTTCGTTCAAATTCCTACCCAATGCATCAACACGGACTCTATATATCCACTCTACTACTCATCAGGACGGTTGATTGATTGATTGTACGGCGAGCATACCCTTTGTTTCCCTCCCTTATTTTCTCTGGGGAAAATATCCGTCGGTCTTCTTATACAGTTTTTCGCTTGTTTTGCTGTCAATCTCCACTGTCTACACCCCCCCTCCATTATTGTTTCTTTATTTCATATATATCTCTTCGAGTATAATTATTGGGAAGGAAAGTGACCAAGTTTTTCTCTCTCTCTTTTTATTTTTTTCCCTCGATGTTTTTGGTTGACCTGACACTTTTGACTTAAATTGATCTGACTGACTGACTGACTGACACACTTTTGACAGATATACACTATTGTTGTCTTTGTCCTGGCTTCTTCTGCCTTTTGAATGCACACAGCGATCTCGATTTTCGTTTTATGTCTTTCTCTTTTTGTCTCTATAAACTTGAATCCGAGTTTTTCTTTTATTTCTTTCATGTTTCTGGGATAAGTCGCTAGTTAACAAGGAGGGTTTCTCCTTGTCTGATCGAATCGATATTGATATAGCATACGGATATCATTTCATCCTCGACTCCTTCCTTCAGGTAACGTAACATACCTAGGGTAATGGAGGGGTCGTATATCATGTATCTGATGTTGTCATTGAACTAAGTATGGCGAGCCCTCGGCCTACCGAGTCGGCCAACACATGTCGTCAGCCGGCATCGAAATAAGCCCATAATCCTGAGGTCGGCGGGTGTGTATATATATATATACACACACGAATCTCCGTATGTATACGTAGATACTCTCCTGCAAAGAGTCAAAGACAGGTAGGTATGGCTCCACGATATCGCCGGGTTGCAGTTATTGGCGCTGGGCCCTCGGGCCTGGCTGCCGTCCATGCATTGGCTGGCGAGAAGACATTTGATGCCATTCGCGTCTTTGACCGGAGAGATCATGTAGGAGGACTATGGTGTGTTGTTGCTGTTGAGACCCCCTCCCCAGACCGCGAACTAACACCACCAGGCATTACGATCCTGAGCCCGATACTTTCCCAGCGACGACCGGCGTGCCTCCACCTCGCACTCTGAAGCCGCCTGCAACATTCCCAGACTTTGCACCCGCCGCCGGCCCAGATCCTCGAGCCAGGTCCGCGCTGTACTACAACCTGGACAGCAATGTCGGCGCCACGACCATGGCGTTCACGCACACCCCGTTCCCCGAGGTCAACTCGCCACTGTCCATCCAGAGATTTGGCCGTGGCAACCCTACTCGGCCATACACAGCCATCGCCGAATGGATCGAAGACCTATTCAAGCCCTTTCTTCCTTTTGTCTCGCTGAACACCACCGTGGAGAAGGTTGCAAAACAGGGCAAGGAATGGATCCTGACGCTCAGAAAGACGGGACAAGTGTATCGCGGTAAAGAGCACGATTACTGGTGGACCGAGACTTTCGATGCTGTGGTCATTGCCTCCGGTCATTACCATGTGCCCTTCATACCTGATATTCCTGGCCTAATCGAGGCCTCTAAGGCCCTGCCGGAACGCTTTGGGCACTCAAAGTCGTATCGCAAACCAGACAAGTACATCAATAAGGTAATGGAACAATGTAAAGCGAGCAATAGTTCATAACTAACCGCACTTCATATATATGGATATGGATATGGATATAGAGGATACTTATCGTCGGGGGCAATATCTCCGCCACAGACTTCATCAATGATCTGCACGACATCGTCAAGGGAAAGCTTGAAGTGGCCATTCGAAGCCGGAACGAAAAGCTCGAGTCCGCCTACAGCCTACCCAATGTGAACATCCACACCAGCAGCATCAGGTCCATTTCGGCAACCAACGGCCTCCTCCTCACCGTCACTTTCGAGGACAGCACTAGCATCAGCGGACTTGACTATATCCTCTTTGCCACCGGCTACAGACTGGAGTATCCATACCTGCATCCCAATCCAACCACGCCCGAGAACAGAGTGGCTGGCTTCTACCAGCATGTTTTCAACATTGACGACCCTTCTCTCACTCTTGTTGGTCAAGTCAAGGCCGCCCTTTCGTTCCGCATCTACGAATACCAGGCTGTGGCCATCGCTCGATACTACGCTGGTCGCGGCGCCGGTCTCCCGTCAGTGGACGAGCAGAGAAAGTGGGAAGTCGAGCGTCTGAAGGAAAAAGGACCAACAAGCGCCTTCCATGAGATTGCGCCCGATCTGGAGCCCTACTTTAACTGGTTTGTCGATGTGGCTGGGAAACCCGCTATAGGCACCGATGGTTATGAGCTTCCAAGGTGGCGTGACGAGTTTGCTGATAAGGGGCTGGCTGTTCTGGGGCTTAAGGAGAAGTACTGGAAAGACCTTGCCAATAGGAAAAGTCAAATCGCAGCTAAGCTCTAGATCTAATTCCATTCATTGGAGCCTGTCTTGATGGCTGAAAGTTTGAGAGAGGGGGCCATGTATTTATTGCTCGGTAGGCATAGCTGTTAGGGCTAGGGCACATATTGGAGATTCTTGTTTTCTGATCAGTGATAACGTCAGCCATTACAGAGAGCTCTTTACTCTGTTCGCTTGTCAAGCATTGGCTTGAAGGCAGGGCAATTGAACTTGGAGGTGTGTGCATCACTGTAAATAACAACGCTATAGGGCCCCGTGCCTTGGATAGTTAACGATTTTGCTAGGGTTTCTCTTTTGAAAGCGCATCCAGCTCTGGTAGTATTATTATTATACATTAGCAACTATTAGATAATTACTTGATATTGGCTTGATGTAAGCACACATTGATATCAGATCATAGAGACTGAGCCGTATCTTCGGTATAAGCTCCTTCCCCCCTTACAAAGCAACACCCAACCCCAATGCCATCGCGGCCACAAGACCTCCCTGCACAATCATCCACCCATTGACCATAACAGAAGCAGCGGCTGCAGAATCCGACGAGGTTGAAAGGGGGTTTGAGGAGGAGGAAGTCGACGAAGAGGATGCAGAAGCAACGAGATTCGACGATCCAGAGGAAGCAGTCTTGGTAGCAAAAGAGCCCGTAGATGTGGAAGAGGCGGATGCAGCAGATGCAGCAGATGCAGAGGGAGTGGCAGAGATGGAACTGCTGGTGCTGGAGCCGTATGCTTTGGCGGCGTTGCAGTAGGATGTCATTGTCTGCTGGGCGCCGAATTGTCCGTCGTCGCCGGGGCAGTTGTTGTAGCAACTAATATATATGTAAGAGTTAGATGTGGAGAGAGTTGGTGCTGATGGAAGAGGGATACGTACGTCAGCACATTGTTGCTCTGCTCACATAGACAATCCCAGTCGTTGGCCTCGCAGGCCTGGAGCTGAGGACTCGTGTCTTGGATACAGGCATCGAGGATGCTATACATGGTATGGTCAGTACGCTCAATCAACAACCGAGGAAACTGCTTTGACTCGAGGGCACCCACTTCTGAGCAGCGCAAGTGGCACGACGAGACTGAGACTGAGCGGCTGCGAGGCCGACAGTGAGAAGAGTAACGATGGTGGTGGTAGTGAAACGCATTGTTTTTCTTGCTTGCTTGCTTGCTTCTCAGGTGCTTGGAAATAATTTGATTGGAGTACAAGTTGATGATTGTTGGTGCAGACAGACACCAAATGGACAGTCGAGAGGAGAAGATGAATTGGAGGAGGAAGAAAACAAGAGGGAGCTCCTTCCTTATTAGTACTTCCATGTCGAGTCCGGATTTACGTATTTCAAAACGTCCATGTCTTTTATTTCCCCTACAGCTAGAGCTAAAATACCTTGTTTCCATTGTATTGGCCCTGTATTGCGCCGTGTCGTACAAAGCCACAGCAAAAGTTGCCCCTTGTTTCCGAATTCGGAAATGTTGCAAACAATAAATAATGCACCCTCTATTTTTGCTTTCGCCTTTCATTCTCCGTCGGAGCTGGCATTCTTGCATAGACGCTATGTGATGAATTCGTGTTTATTTTCTATTTTTATTTTCATTGATTTGTGTACATATCACGGTGTATGTGAAAACGTATCTAGGCGTCAACTGAAGACTGACTAGCCACCGAAATTATATCAGGACTCAAGAGGCTCTAAACATCCTGGACTAAAGCAAACTATTCACTACTAGTACGGAGTATGTAGTTGGGCAATGGTCTGACGAGTACTATGATCGGCATGTCCATGCACGTCCACGGAGTTACTCTGGGGAAATCTCTATGTGTCGTGTCTAGAACATGTCACTAATCACTGAGCCTTCATTAAGTCCTATCTAATTCAATGATCTGATATGAATGGCCTCGATAGATATGAAATAAAAAAGCCATAACTTCATCAAACAGTCGTTAACAAAAGCAGCAAAAATGGACGGTTATAGTTAGCAACGCAGACACCTCAGGTATATATATATATGTGTGTGTGTAGAGCAGGATATAGAAGAGCAAAGTAGAAAACCGAGTCAGAGCAGCACTTCTTCAAGCCACGTGCCCAAGCCAGCATACTGAGACCAACAACCAGTAACTTCCAACAACTTCCGCGCCTTGTCGGCATACAGTGCAGCGCCATGCGCATCACCCAGCTTACCCCTGACATAAGAGACAGACGCACAGACAACCGCAGTGCCGAAATCTTGTGCAAACGGATATTTCTCATAGACGCGTAACGCTCGTTCCCAACGCTTCAGCGCAGAGACCCATTGTCCGCGAACATGTTGAACTCGTGCGAGTCCTATGTTCAAACGACATGTGCTCCGAATCGACTCTGGTCGACGAGCCCCCTGTGTTATGCAAAGGCGTCGGTCCACGTCCCGATAGATATCCTCTGCTCTCCAGTATTCGGCCTGGTGCAGCACTGCTTCCGCCAGGGCAAGTCTCAGTCTCAAGATAGCTTCCTCCTGTTCTTCTGTCCTTTCCCTCATCGGACGGCCATCAAAAATGCTTTCCAGCCTGGCCGATATCAGCATTTCAGCTTCTACGGGATT
This sequence comes from Talaromyces atroroseus, assembly GCF_001907595.1. Taxonomy (NCBI): domain Eukaryota; kingdom Fungi; phylum Ascomycota; class Eurotiomycetes; order Eurotiales; family Trichocomaceae; genus Talaromyces; species Talaromyces atroroseus. The sequence goes on along the minus strand of NW_017971439.1, from coordinate 163,330 downwards.
CCCCAGCTCGCAGTGCGTGGCAGCCAACTCGGAGATTAAATCGCAGCTAGAAGCGCCCACAGAGACTACTCCTTCTGGGTACTGTCTCGCATTATATAGATCTTCCAGAACCTGACGAGCGACCTCAAAGCGGCCCTGGAATCGCCGGATTCGACCCCAGCAGATAGCTTTCTTTTGCAAAATAAGCTCTTCCAGTGTTGAAATATGATTTCGATCAACTGGCTGGACACGGTGCAGTAGCGAAAACGCGGTGTTGATATTCTCATTGCTTTGTTGCAGTTGCAAAGTAGAACGAGCTAAAAGTAGCTCTCCGCAGAGAGCATAGAGTTTCTTGCTCTTGATATGGGGGTTTGGAAACTGATAATCGATCTCTGGCAAAGTCATGCTGTCAGGATAGAACAAGTCAGTCTTTCTAGTGAGGATCATCATATCCAGGCACTCGTCCGGTGTTGCTAACCCAGCAGCAATACTTCCTGCTCTCTCAATAGCATCCAATTTCCACGTCGTGGACGAGAAATGGGAACTGGCAATCAGAGCATAGGCCACGATCTGCTGGGTCTCTATTGACAGAAGATCCATTACTCGTAGCCTGTCATAATGCCGAGTAATCACATGTTGGAACTGAACAATATAGAACAGTCCTAACTCGTAGAAGCTAGCGAATCGTGTCAGCTAATATAGAAACCCAGGGATATATGAGTCTTACTCGACGTCCAAATGAGCATCTGTGGGGAAAGCATGGCAAACAAGTAGCAGTGCCTGCAACATCCAGTAATTTGGATCCAGAATTTTCTGTTTGCACATTGCACGAATGCCTGCATCCATCCTCAGCAGATCACTATCGTCGCCGCCACCGCCATAACGAGTATCTAGACCCAGAAAACCATAGAGCCTCAACTGTTTGGTGACAATCTCGGATCCCTCAGCACTACATAGAGTGTCCACTAGTTCTGGCATTATCCCCGTCTCTCTCGGTGAGATTTCCTCTGGCTCTCCATCCAAAGCCCACCTCCTGAGCGGACGGCCTGCCCGTATCAATAGAGACTTTGGAATACCTGCATCGCTGTCGAGATATGCGAGGGTGCAGGCCATGCTTAGTGTCGCCTCGTCCATCTGGTCGATACTTGACTGAGTTGATATTAGCTGATTGCGGTCCTGTGGAGGTCTGCTATCGGTTTGTGCTGGGAGGTCGAATGTGACATGTTTAGTCTTGTGATGACGATGACGAAGTACAAAACGAGGGCGACGATACCGCAGACTTGGCTTAGCTGCCATTTTGGCTATAGTTGTCCTCCTCTCAGCAGACAGGCTCGTAAACCAGTCTATATAGAAGCGATGAATGTATGGTTGTATCTCCTTGAAGGATTTTCAGACGATGACAGAGGTAGCAGATGTGTCTTTCTTGTGTAGCAGTATAGATCCAGCTCATTTTGGCATGTATGAATAAGCATGTGCATATTCTTAAATGCTTGCAAGAGGAATGAACTTTCGAGGGATTTTGACTCAGGACTGATGCTCGAGGGCCGATGCTGACGGACTTGCCCGGGTCTTTGTCACCTCCAATAAAGAACTCCATAAGATCCGACTTACCATGTAGCGAGCCAGCAAGGTCTTTTCTTCAAACGTATTGTTTCTTTGCTACCTCAAAGTTGGTTTGATGGTATTGCGCGACCACGTGACAATGCGCGCCTTCCGTTTTGATTACTTTTCGCGGTCTCTCTTTCTCTCTGCAAGTCAAGCATGGCCTCACGCTTGAATTTCTGGAGGCGCGCTCTCCGTCCAGCGCAGAAGCTATCGCGAAACATCTCCAACATCTCGTATTGCCCCGTGAACCCCCAATCGAGGAAGAGACGCTACCTCACTATGAACCACCACAGTATTACCCAGTCGCTATTGGAGATGTGTACCACGACAGGTACCTGGTTGCGGGAAAGCTTGGATACGGGGCTTATTCAACAAACTGGCTATGCAAAGACCTCCAGTACGTGTCTTTCCTAAGAGCAAGTCGAGCAGATGTCTGACAAGTCACTCCGCAGCGATGACAAGTATAGAGTCTTAAGGTGACTGTTTCTTTGTCAAAGTTTCCCAACGCAACCAACCGTGAGATGAACATCTACGAGCATCTTGCAAAAGTCAAGTCTGATCACCCAGGCCAGTCTCTAATACGCGAGCTTCATGATTCATTTGATCTCCAAGGGTCTATCGGGAATGCACCAATGTCTCGTGCTGCAGCCGATGTATATTACAGTTCTCGAGATGATGCGACTGAAGCCACAATCACCTGATCTTCCTCTGATCAAACTAATATCAAGACGACTTCCTTTGGCCCTTGACTTTCTGCACACTGACGCCCAGATAATTCATACTGGTATCAGTCTATCCCCATATCTACTATATAGATTTGTCGCTGATAATCTGAACCAACGAGTGAGTTTTTCTTCACTGACCGTTAGCCAACTCAACAATGGCAGGATTAGGCATCAAGCATGCCTCAATAAAAGGAACAGAGTTCTGCAAATCGCACCAGACCCGGCCGATCTACAATAGATTATTTCGATCTGATTTCTCGATCAAGAAGGAAATAAAGTGGTGATGCGTCCAGGTCAAGACAACGCACCTTGTTTCATATTCGCCGACAAGCGACTCCCATATGTCATCTGGTTTAGAGATGCCCTTCGCCATTAGGGAGTTCCCACCGTGGTGCTTGATTTATATATCCTTGTCCTAGACCTCGACATAGCCGCCGACTGCCTGATCCAAGCTGGTTGGACGGTCGATATGCAATCCCCTCATTGAATTGAAAACGCAGAAGTGGAAATCCCGCAAGTCCCGTCAACGTCTCCAGATCCCCAGACGATAAAAGTCCTTCTGCTAGCATCAAATTAGAAGTTTCCTCTCACGACTGACTCTCTGCCCTCAACGGATGGCGAGAAATTGTCCTTTCCGCCATTGCCGGGTTTACTTGATGCCCTAATTGAGAGCTGGCTCGATGGCCCTAGTGAAGATAATATGTTACTGCTGCACTTAGCCTACCGGTTTAATTATCTTTATGGGTATTGTCCCGGCTTTGAATGAGCGTTCCTTTGCCAATCAGATGAGATGAACATCCCCAGTTCCACTTCGATGTGCTTTCAGGGATATTGTCATCGACAGTCCCATTCAGAAAACACCAACGCGAGATTCGAAATGCACTTTTGTAGTTCCTATCAGCTGCAGGGATGCTCAGCATCCCGCGACAATAAAGTCCTTTTTTGATAGTTGGGCAAAAATCCGCCTACCAGACCCTCCGGGGAGTCAGTCCGTGGAGTAGAATTCAAGTACAATTGCCAGAGCGAATATATCTAACCGCTATTCAACATTATCTAACATCAATTTCGCAACACTCCAAGCCCATCTCGAACTTAAAACCGAAATTAAACCTTCTTCTTCTTCCCTCTACCACTCTCCTTAAATCCAGCCTTGCGTTTCTTACTCGGTACAACACCCAGAATCTCTTCCTCTTCAGGCTCATCATCGTCGGCATTTGCACCGCTCTTTCTCTTGCTTCGTTTGTTTTTCTCAAACTCCTTTTTAGCCTCGCTCTCAGCCGCTGCATGTTTCTCCAGGATTTCAGCTGCATGCGGGAATCCGGACACGTCTAGGTTTCGGAGCACATAAGCAACACGTTCCACATCAGAACAGCTGAATTGGCGGCGAGCTTTATGGTCATCATCGTCGTCATCGTCGGCTTTATAATTGTTGAGATGGTGTCGCAACTTGCAGACCTCCTCGTACAGCTCGCGATATTCCAACATGTTATATTTAACATCTAGACGACCATCTTCCCGTGTGCGATTGGTGGCCTTCTTGTAATTCCAGCGATTCTTCTCCGAGCCAGGGAACAAATCGAGACAAAGCCAATTGTAGACTTCGTCGCTGTAGAATGGGATCTCGTTCGCTCTGCCCTCTGTGCGCACGGCAAGAATTAGAGACGCTGTGGCGGTGCCCACGGCTCGGAGTGGTTTCATAAGTATGTCTTGGCTTTTCTTGGGGAATGTCTCGTCGAGCGACTCTCGAGATGGCTCCGTGTCTATGCTGTCGACAAGGGCTTTGTAGGCCTCTGCTGTTGTCTTGCGGACTAGTTCGGGCTTGTTGGTCTTGATGAGTCCGGCTAATGCAGGACGATATCGACCGTGTTTGCTGGTAGATGTTTAGTTAAGACTTCTCACACATAATAGGCTTATTGAGAAACCAAACTCACAGTTTCCAATCCATCAATTTCACCAGTTCATCCTTGTGCATAAAAAGCGAATCGTACTTTTCGCCCTGCTTCAAATGAACAGTCTCATTCTTCTTGTTGTTTTTGTTTTTGCTCTTCTTCTTCTTTTTCTTATCATCTCCATCACTCTCTTCTTTCTCTTCTTCTTTTTCTTCCTCGTCACCACCTTCCTCGCCCGCCCGCTGCCTCAGAACCCGAGGCAAAGTCTCATACCTCCAATCATCCAGCTGCAAGTACTCATTCGTCTGCCGATCAAAAGCAGGGTCTTCCCTATTCAAGCGCTCGGGATACTTCCTGTGTTTTCGGGCAACGACAGCAATGAGCTTGCGCTTGTAGCTCTCTTTCAAAGTTGCGGGATAGCAATCCAGGAGTTGTGCGAATGTGGTGGGTGTGATGTCCCAGGGTGCAAATGATGGGAATGACATTATTCGCGTCTCTCCCCCCACCTCCGGCTTTTCTTCTTCTTATTTCTTCTTGACACAGGAAATCAAGCAAGCCGAAGCTCAATTCGAGGCGGATGCAATTTCAGAAAAACAACTGCTAGGCCTAGAGCGCTGTTCCACGTTCTAATATTTGGGTCAATTGAAACATATGCGGAATGGATATATATTTCTCTGCGAGAGATCCTTTGTCGTCAATGTTTGCGCCGAAGTCAGTGGTTTGTTGCTTCAAGAATGAATGACCTTTAAAAAAGAAGTACGGAGCTATCCTAATCTGGTCTAGACCAATCACAGTGCAGTCGCTCCAGCAGGCCCGGGCGTGGCTCTACTCAGATGCTAGACTTCCAAAGACGACATGCATTTCTTGTATGGATCCCAAAAGCACGTCGGACGAACACTTCGTAGTAAGGTGAATGATCTATTCGTAATACGATTCAACCCAAACTAAAACACATCGTTGGTTTATCATGCTAGACCGTATCGTTTCAATCGTTCATACCAACAAAATAAAAAGGAACAGAAGCAGCAGCACATGGCCTCCATCGTAATGATGGATTGAACAATAGGAAAAATACACTCATTAGCCTCCCAGCCTTGCACTCGGATAAAAAGCCTCAGTCCAGCTGGAGATCAACATTTCGTAACCAAAAACCTGCCCCATGCACGACTCCCGCTCCCTGAAAATCAAGTCACAAGAAAATTAAAACAATTTATCAGAACAAATTGAGGACTAACACAAGAGTAGGAAGAAAGGAGATGATCAAATATATATCGAATAGAAGGAGACCTCTTCAGTAGCCTTCAACGGTCGTTGCATGAAGAGGTTATGTTATGGCGACGAGGAAGAAGAGTTAATTAATGACGCTTCTTCGGATCCGCGGCTTTCTTGGATTTGGATGGCGAATTCTCATCGCCGGCAAAGCTAACACGTTGAGAGCGGTTGCGGCTTTGGTCCAATGAGACAATTGCTGGTGGAAGAACACGGTCGCCCTTTTTGCCCTGACTGCGCTTTAGACTAGACACTTCATGCCTTGTTTTATTCGTCGTGCCTTCGTCATCTTCTACCTCAACATCGTCCATCTCGTCATCATCATGACCATCATTCGATGGCCTTGAGCTGAGACTTTCTGAGTCGGAAACGGCCTCGTACTCGTCCTCGTTATCGCTCACCAGACTGGGCGCCTGATTTGACTCTACCGTGACAGGACTGAGATTCTCGTCAATACGAACTACATCCGTAGTACCTGATCCATTCAACTGTAAAGCACTTGGTAGGGAGGTAGATTGAGAGAACTGAGGTTGTGAATAAGGTGTAACCTTGGTCGGCGTAGAGACATCCAAGCCACGGGACATGCTTGCTTCATGTCTCTTGCTACTGGTGGGCCGCTGAATAGCGGCCTGAGGCATGGTTGTGCGAGCAGGTAATCTCGCGCCTGAAACAGCCTTTGGCTCATCGGAACTAGGCTCGTCCTCATCTTCGGATTCGCCCTCTGATAGAAACTCGCTCAAGTCAACGGTCTTCTTGGCATCGCCCACAATCTCATCCAAGTTAAGCTTCGAGCCAAGGACAGCCATCATAGTAGAGAGATGGGGTGTGTCGGGCGATGCTTTAAAAGACGATGGCGGAGTAACATTGTGTCCTTTCTTCTTCGTTGTCTTCTCAACCATTGCAATAGGCGTTTGATTCAAATTGCTTGGTTGGTCTTCAGAAGGACCTGGTGTGGTTTTGGGTGTCTTTTCAATTATATGCGCCGATCGAATCAGAGGATGAACGGACCCAGGGGTAGAGATAATAGACGGCTCAGCCGTAGGACCACCAATAATTGACCCGGCCTCATCGACATCCACTGGCTCTCCGCATGCTTCAGCAGCCGCATCATGACTGGCAAAGGTACGGCTGTGTGCGATACGGCAATGATTGATAAAGCCTTGGGTACTGGAGAAATCGAAACGCCGGCAATCAAGACAAACCAACTTGACCAGTTTATTGTCGCTCTTCCGCTTGATGACCATGGGTCCAGCTTTCTCCTTGGGGACAGGGTACCCATTTGGTAGAGATTGTAGCCTGGTGCTTACGCTGCCTCTCTGGGCACGCGATTTGCCTGCAACATAACCGTTCTCAGTGAAAGATCCGCGAGTAGAGCGTCCATCCCAAGCCGCAGAGTTGGGTAAGGGTAAGTCAGGAGATTCGCCACCATCGAAACGTGGGTCAGGAAGCAACCACTTGGCATAATGGCGAGAATAGGGTCCATCCACCACACCCCAAGGGGCGGGCGAGGTGGGTGGCGGCCCGGTTCCTGAATAGGGAATTGCGTATCCTGAGCCATCACTGACCGAGTGCGAAAATCCATGTGCACTTGATGCGGGATAGGGGATTTCTGTACACCGGCGTAACTGTTCCAAGGCAATTTGGCACTTCGCAATCTCCTGGTCGATCAGACGAAGTTCATTATGTTTCAAGAGCACCTCCAAGCTGAGCTGCGCATCCAAAGTCTGGCGCAAGATGTTCACATCTCTATTTGTTTGTTTCGCGGGGATATTGTTAGCATTTTGAGGAGGGATTCCATGATCGTCCATGCTGGGGTTCGTATGAGGCTGTAGCACGGACGTTGCCTGGGTAGGGACGGATGCTGGGGTTGGACTCTGAGCGGCTTCAATGCTGGATGGTGTTGCCACTCTTGCACTGTTGCATTCAGTAACTTCCGCTTGGTTAGGGATATCGATGCGACGTTTCGATGGCGGTGGCTCGTCTACGACGGTGAATATCTCATGGTTGTCGCTTCGTTTCCGTTTCAGCAACTGAAGAGGCGCGCTCCCCATTACGGGCGACTTGTGTTGAGTCGGGCTGACCAGCATCTCTGGTGTTAACTTGTTGACCCCCAAGCTCGAGGTCCACGGCAACAAGCGGAAGACGCCATGCGACAACGCCATCTGGTTGAAGGTAAATACAGGCATACAGCAGAAAGAAATAAAGAAAGGCTTTGCTCACTTGCAAGGAGCTAGTTATTATATGTATTAGCAAGTGCAGATAATCGACCCATCAGGTTTAGTCAGCAGCGTTGGTGCTGATGGTGTTGTGAAAAAAATGATTAATATGTAAAAGTAACGGGTAGGTGTTGTGACCAGCACTTGAGGTTTGTTTCGGTGGCGGTGTGATAAAAGGAGAGGTATGCGACCGTCGGGGAGACCACAAGATATAATACAGGCGCGCGATGCAAAGAAAGGCTGTTTCACAGGAAGCGTATGGAAAGGATGCTGGCTGGCGAAAGCCGGGATGCCACGGATGGAAGTAGAGTTGGGCGCAGTGGTTGGAGGATATGTCAGCGTTGACAGGACTAACCAGTACGGGAACGTACCAGCGACCGACAGGGACGAGAGGGAAGGGTTGATGGGACTGGACTGTGATGGGGGGACGTCCAGCCTGGGACAGTCTCGGTGGCGGATGGAGAGAGTGAAGGCCAAACGAAGTGAATCTAGGAGAGCGGAAGGGGAAGAGGAAGAGAGAGAGAGAGAGAGAGAGAGAGAGGGAAACAGAGAAGCGTCGCGAAGAGAAGCAGGGAAAGTAAGGGGAAGGAAGGAAGGGAAGCACGGACTGCAGGAAGGAGTTGGGGGAGGAGCCAGCCTGGCCAGTTACAGACTAGTGCGCTGGCTGGACCCAGCGTAGGTTCTGGAAGGGACGGGCGGAGACGATTACAACAAACACTTACGGAGTAGTCATTGGATCTTTTTATATTATTATTTTATTCTGTTTGGTTTTAATGTGTTCTATCTTATCTATTGATCTATGTAATCTTAGAATACAGAAGAGAGAAAAAAACCTCGAAATATCTTTCAGGGTGCATCCCTAGAATACGAGTCAGCATGATGATCGCAAGATAAGTTGCAAGTTGCGTATCGCTCGATACGGACAGCGCGGGTCTCCACTCTCAGCCCGGTCTATTTAAATATGCAGCTCTGATTGGCTGCCAATACTTGCCTCGAAATGTTCCGTCTTCCGCTGGCGATCAGCGGCCAATCAGACTACAAATGCCCACATCCCTGTATGATGATGCATGTTTTCGTATACGTCGCATTATCTACCAGTCTTTGTCTTCGCTTTCGCCTGCGGAACGGAAAACTGTATGCCTATCGCGAATCACTGCTTCCTCGCTCGCAACTGATGTGGCTGAGACAGATGCGAGCATGATGAACGGGTCCGATGCGCGTCTCAGATCGCTGCGAGTGGAGAACAGCGTCATCATCACTCTGGAGCAGACCAAGGATTACAGGCACGCCGCGTATTGGCTTGTTGGTAAATAATAATAAATATTTACCTGTATAAATCCGACTTATGTACGGACGGTAATGAAACACGAGGTGTGAGTGGACCAGGCAAATAATGCTGTTGCCTGTTTGCCTTGCTCCACCGCCCGTGTTACGGCATCTAGAACAGACGTCTTCCACAGAGATATATCCACGTAGACACTGTATACATGCATGTTCCATGTTGCGTCAATCTGTATAGCGCAGCGGTCACGTGCTCAATAAATCTTCGTCTTGGCTGAATGATGTATCATCATTCAAGTTTATAATTTTATAATAATATAATTTTTTTTTGAGACCGTATTTAGAGTTTTTTTTTTTTTTTTTTTTTTTTTTTAAAAAAAAAAAGGGCAAAGAAATCGTCAAGTCTGGACTTTTGTCGGCACTCTACGAGGTTCAAAATGCCCAAACACGATACAAAAAATCAACCAGAAACCCGGAATCTAAACCGATCACTTCGATCAAGATACACAACCCTATCTGTCAACCCGGCCTTTTCAATCTCAGCCTTGAAGTCCTCCAATGGACTTGCGAAGACGTCATAATCGTCATAATGTATCGGGATCGTCAGGTCAGGTTTGATCAATTGAATCAATTGTAACCCTTGCTTAGCGTCCATGGTCACCATGACTGCCATGGGCAACAACGACGGGGAGGGTACGGTCGTTCCGCCGAGATGAATGAGCATCAAGTCGATATTCTGACCTGCGTATCGCTTAGGGATCTCTTTTAGTTCGTCGACTAACAGGGTGTCGCCGGAGATGTAAATACGATAGCCGACTTTGAAGTCTGATGACGACTCGGTCTGGGAATGTCCGAGTTCTACCATCCATCCATTCGTTGGGGGGATCTTTTGGGTCAAAGGTTAGTACGTACTTTGTTTTTCAAAGGTTCCTGGTTATGCCCTGGGTATGTAAGGACATACTGCCTGAACGAGATCATTCAATTTCTGAAGCGGTTTTGTGGGAACATGTTTCCCAGGCATTCCTGTGACACGAATATACGGCTTTTTGCCGGTGTTACTACTTTGGATATCCACGACCATCTGCTCAAAAGGGTCTAGTGCATGGACATTCGAGAACGAGTCTTGTGGACCCTTTGAGGTAAGATGCGTTTTTGCATGGGGAGTAGTTATGATGGGCAAGTCTCGGCGTAGAGACGCTTCAACTGTTTGATCAAAGTGATCCCTTTGCATTTTGATCAATAAGTAGATCAAAGCCTTTGCGGAGGGTGCAGGTGCCCTACCCGTGATAATGAGATAGCAGGACTAGGTCAATTCGAGGTAGATCATGTAAATCTACTGCTGGATTGGTTTGGCGTATACTAGACACGCCAGGCCCTAGATGTACATGGTCACCGGCATGAAGGAAATTCGGCTGTGTTCTCTGTTAAAAAAAATATTTTCATATCTAAGGAGAACCGTGACTTGCGTCAGTCATGATCCGAATTCCTGCCCATTCTCTGTTCCATCAAAAGTGGAAAATATAAGCCACAGTATCTATAGGACAAGCCGCGGAAAAGAGCCGAATACTGACAATATTGTTGTCGCTGTTCCGACGAAATACAATGATGCATTTTCTTCACCATTGGCGCCTCGCGGATGCACCTTTATCTCCTTTGCGTCTGGGAGATTGTTAGGCAGGGACTTGCCGGATGGCAGGTCTCGGGTTGGGGCCTGTACATGTTTGGGGTCGAGAGTGAGACGTTGTACATCCATTGTGTATGACTGCGGTGTAAACTGAGGTCGAAGTTCGGAGGATAAGCTTGGTGGTCGAGGAGAATGAAGTTGATAAGGCGTTCGTATGAATGACGTCACAGCCATAACCCATTACTTTGAGACTTACCTAGGTAGGAGACAAACAACTATTTATTCAGATAGTAGATTCAACATTATGCATAGATCTGCTAAATGGATGCCTTTCTGCATAGATCTGCTAAATGGATGCCTTTCTGGGGAGAGGGCAAACAAAGAATAGAGCAATTGTTACATCTTTGCGGCCAGACGCAGCACGAAGATTTAGTAGGGTGTTGGACCCCCAACCCCTAATATTTTCAGAGTCATGCACCCTCCATGGATCTTCGCAGTTGGCCCATCCCAGTAACATAAATCATATCAAGGCAGGGCTTAGTTCTTTAAGGCAGAGTAGCCAATCGACGATCTCTCCGAGTTCGAACTAGCAATTATTCCAATGCCCAGGTAAGTTTCGATGGTGTTGGTAATGATCCTTTGATTTGATCATATAAGTCAAAAGTCAATCCTAAGTTTGTCGATTTGTAAGCTGATCATAATCTATGAACAAACATCAATGACGAAAAGAATAACATATAAGCGTCGTTCGTTGCATAACGTATAATGAAATACACGTAGATCCCAGGGTCATGACTGCATATTCAGAATTCTAGACAACAATGATACAAAGTTAGTAATCGAAGGAACCAGTCCAATCGTACATATCCCAAAAAAAAAGAGGGGGCCAATTGACATCGCAAACAAATATTCCCGCCTGAGGCGTTCTTCTTTACAGCATCTTCGTACACGCTCAGTCATTTTTCTGTATACCGAGCTGGTATGACCGGCACCGTCGGATCCCGACGATCAATGGTGATATACATAATTTCCAATTGGCCTGAACAAGGCCATCTTTCTTCCGTAAATATCAAGTCCGTCCCGTATCACGAATCCTGAGGACAAAGTTGACAATAACAGCAGCCAGCAAGGCCACTGCAAGCACTGAGGGACCAAATCGATCATCGAATCCACTCTGCCCTCGCTTCTTTATACTCTGGGCCCGCCAGTGGAAAGTGAATAATGCATAAATCATGGCTGCCATGGCAATGAGGGTGAACAGCCCGGCAGATATGCGACCAATGCGATCACCAAAGTTGAGGAGGCCAATGGCAAGCCCGCCCAGAATAACGGTAAAATTGAGCCATGAGAGGAAAGTTCGCTCGTTGGCGAAAAAGACCTTGGGCTCGACGCGAGTGGGAAGAGCGATTTTCTTGCCTGTTTAGTTATGATTTTGCATGTATAAGCCCCGAGAATTCAGGATGATAAAGCTATTGGTTCTGCCTGGAAGAACGAACCTGGGGCTGTCTGAAGAAGGGGCTGCGACGACATGATGTACTAATCTTTAAAGTCTGTTGGAGTCAGCAGTTGGATTGTGGATAGACGCACATAGCTCTCGGTTGAAGTCGATGACAGAAGAAAAAACTTACCAATGCTGAAATCCCACAATGCAGTCAAAAGTATCAATACAGATCGGTATATAGAATATGATATATGACACAGGACATGAATGTCGGCGAAGAATCAAGATCGAGCTTGCTTGAAGATAACTTCTGCAGCCCCGCCCGCAGCAGCAAAAGAATGAGCTAAGAGCTCCGGAAGCTATTCACGTGCCGCCATGCGCCGCCATTATTGGAAAGAGACGGATCAATAGTTTATCCGCCGCAGACAGCAACTATTCCCTTTCAGGCAAAGGATTTTCCCGGGAGATTGGGGAACTCCGAAGGGGGTAATTAACTCCGGAAACAGCGCTAACCCAGAAACACGCTTAGCGTGGTGCTTGGCTAGCGTGGTGCTACGTCCGACTCCGACGTCGCTTGATGGGCTAAATTAATTAGCAGATGTTATTTATTATTGTTGTGAAGCAGACTGGAGCGCTTTAACACAACACACACCAGAACTCAAGCTTATCCTGCTCCTGCTCGCGCCAGACCAACGCATCATCCGCTCAATCCTTTCTCACAGCGTACGTTTCTAACTCCACAAGCCCAGATGTGATTCTGTTTTCCCTGTCTTTTTCTGCGGCTCATGGTACCGGGGCAGCAACCCCCGCATTGGACCAAGTTGTTCACGTCAAAGTCGAGCGCAAACATTCTGACAATCAACAACAGATATCTGCGCAAATATACCTCGAAACTAAACGGCCGAGAGAAACGTTGCGAAAATGGCAGTCGAGCCTACTCCCACTCCATCTTTTGTACGTTTACATACGCGTCTCTGAGCTAGTACGATAGCTATGTCGCTAACGGGACAACTCTCTCTATCCAGCCGCTTCCTCCCGCCGAGCTCACGAAGATTACTACTGAGGTTCGTCATTCCTGAAAAGAGCTCTTGTGTTTTGGCAATGCTAGGCCAGTGATGCTATGAACATTGCGCGTGTCAATGGCTAGTGCCATTGATGGGATGGTGTCGGATCTGCTGGATCTGCCGGACTTGCCGAGACGTTGCAAGTTAGTGATTGCGCTTCCTTCACATCAGTGACTGACGTGTATACTTCGCATAGGCGTGCGATGGAGCTCTCCAGAAAGCGCTAGGATATGACCATACGCAGGTCGCAACATGGAATTCTACCATTATTGTACGTTTCTCGCCGTTCTGCGATGAGAAGAAAGAAAAGAAATCTAACATGACGAATTCAAAAATATAGAACTCCGTCCTCAAAGCGCTCATCGCAGCCACAACCCCAGAATCAGCCACTACTACCACCACCCCCTCACCACCTTACCGATTCACCGTCAACAGCACCATCGTCCAGCAAGGCGTTATTGACAAAACAGCTCTCGCCGGCAATTCCGCCGACGTCGGCAAACGGGGCATGCACTCCGCATCCGGAGCTTACTGGGACGTTAACCGGGATGGTATGTGGACATTCAAATATCCCGGTGGCGAGGAGCGGGGATTAGACGTTGTTGTCAGCGTTACCTGGTTTGCAATGGGTTAGATATATTATTCCGAAATAAAGAAAAAGAAGCGAGTTTGAAGAAGATATAAGAAAAACGAATCCCGTCGAGATGGAGGTACCTACCTATCAATGTACATCAGCATATTTCGTGCACGAGGCGAGGCGTTGTGTTGCGTTCCGTTGCGATGAGTTGGGATGAGTTGAGTTTTTGCCGGTATATGATATCTGATGGTGATGCTGTTCGTCTGTTCTTTATTTTGTTTGTTTTATTTGCTTTGCTGTTATTGATCTGACTTGATATATTGAGCTACAGCATTTATTTCTCTGTTTATATTATAACTGATTTTCTTTCCTCTTTTCTCTCGTTGGAACTGGTTCTTTCTGGTATAATGTTATTTCAATACAAATCCTCACCTAAAACTAGTCTTTCTTATCTAGGACTATATCCAGAATACGCCAAATATAGTCATTGATGTTAAACTAACTACTTGGGTATATTTACATCATAAATCATAAGTCCCCATTCCATACGCGATTGAGACCGGGTTGACCATATCCGCCCTGCGCCGTGCTAATGCTAAAAAGAGAGAAGAAAGAAAGAAGAAAAAATCGACTCAACGAGGCTCCGAATAGTCGTTCAAGGCAACGCATACTGATCCCCGATGATGTCCACTATATTGACGAATAATGGTGCCCGATGCTAGTTCCCAGAGACGCGCATAATGATCGCTAGACACGGTAACCAGATATGCGGAATCGGCGGAGAATGCGCAGTCCCATACCCAGCGTTGATGTCCCGAAAGGGTAGTCTCGAGGAAGAGTGTGCCCGTTGATGGGTCGATGGGCGGTCCATCGGGTTGTGTGGGAAAGCTGTTTTGTTGCTGTTGCTGCTGTTGGCTTGGTTGTTGGCCGGGAAGAAGAGGGATGGGATTGAGGCTTTGGTTGCTGCCAACCATGCTGAAGTCGCTTGCTGCCATGTCGGTTGATGTTGTAGTTCGGTTGGCAGAGGCGGTGCCATTGCTTGATACGCCGTTAATAGTAGGTGGATTGGAGTTTTTATTTGCGGTTCCATTTGTCCCATGGCCATTGGTTTGGGAAGAAGCTGCCGCCGCTGCTGCTGCTACAGCAGGAGGATACGATTGGTCGAGATTCCATATTTTGGCCGTATGATCTGCGGAACACGTAGCCAGATGTTTGACATCAGGAGACAACAGAACCCGAGTAAGGTAGTCTTTGTGAGCAAGGAATGTAGCAACTGGTACAATGCGAGTGACTTCGGTGTCTTGGATCATGCGCCAGATATAAACATTGCCCTGTATTGAAATTAATTTTATCCTTTAGAGGAGAGACAAACAGGAGTAAGACTAACCTTTTTATTTCCGGCGCACAGCAAAGAACCGTCACTTGCCACACTCACACTGGAAACAGCAACGTCGTCTTCCGGAATCAATTGGTGAGTGCAGACACTTTCCCCCAAATCCCAGACTCGAACAGTGCCCGCTCGATCGCCACTAATCAATTCGCCCTGATTCGGGTGAATGACCACATCATTGACAGGGGCTTTGTGCACGTAGTTGCGTTGCAGACTGCCTGAGCGCGTGTCCCAGACCTTGACAGTGCCATCCTCCGAGCTGGTGACCATCCATTTCCCTTCGCAGTGGAAAGCTACGCCGGTGATATTGTTGGTGTGACCCTCAAAGGTCATCACCGGATTCGGGTTTGAGGATTTGATATCGAACAGTTTGACATTCATGTGACCCGCTGCCGCAAGATATCGTTTGTCGGGCGTGATACAAAGTCGGTTGACCTGAGAATCGCCATGTTGGAGGGTGCGAGAACAGATACCGGAGAGGGCCTCCCAGAATCTTGGAAAGCCAGTTGTCAGCTGTCAATTTTCAATTTCAATTGGGATGGGTGGACAGAAAACGTACCGAATGGTATGGTCATACCCCGCTGTGTGGTTTTGGACGTTTTGGTATGATTAGTTGACTGCCCGTGTTTTCGGTGACGATCGATTGCTGCGAATGCACGATTGAAGCCACTTACCTGTACACAGAATAACGCTCATTGTCTTTTGCGCTGACTGGCGAGATGCTCGCTGATGAGCAATTGGTGGAAGGGCGCGCGCTGGATCAATTCGATGTTGTGGTGATGTGCTTGGAAGCAGAGGAATGCCAAAAGCTTAGTCGGTTATCCCCCGAAGCTTGGCTGATTGGGCGGGTGCCTTGGCGGTGAGGCAACCACTGCTTAGGCAGTTGAACCCTCCCTAAGACGATTAATTCTACTAAATCCATAGCATTAATTGCCTCTCAAGTGGAAATAATGGTTCAATGAGTATTTATCTTGTTCAATATCAAAATAAACATATGTCGTAACGCTCGTAAATGTCATCAAGTACTGAAGTTGTGCCTCCTCTTAGAATATCCGATCAAGACATATTTTCTCCGCCCAAGATGTAGTGTGATGATAACAAAAGGCCCCTTTCTATACTCGCTTCGCAGACAAACAAAAAGATATACAATCAACGCCCACCTCAGCCCGATCGTTTTCTGGCCCAACGAAATCTTCTCCTAGATGTGTCAGCGGGAATCCTATCTTTCTGGTGAGCCCGTAACTGCTTCCGGGCCTTTCTCCCCCCGCAGCAAGCACAGCAGCAGGAAGCTATCTGAATGATAAAACCGATCAGATTCAGCCCCGAGGCAATCCACATGAAGGCCAGCATTCGCTTTCCCAGGTACGCGTGGATGTTCAGATCGACGGTATTGTTCATGAAGACATTGGCGAAAATCGTGAACATGACTGTGGCAATGGCCGAGGCCACAATGGTGAATAGAGCTATTAGAAAAGTGAAAATGGCCATTGGCAGAGCTCGAATGAAAATAAAAGTTGGCCGACGGTGCGGGTGAATGTCTTCGTTGACATGTTCGTCCGACGAAACCGTCTGTGGTGGCCGCCTGGATGTTGCAAAAGGCGTGACGAAGATGGCAACGAAAGTCAACACCGTTGCTGTAATAAAAAGTCCAAACATCCAGTGAGACGCAATTCTAGCGATGGAGAGATCGTTTGTGACTTCCGTGGGTATAGCAACTGTCGGTTGTCCATTACGTATTAGTATCAACAGAGCATATACGGAGAAGACGGGACAGAGAAGAACATACCTGTCGCACCAGCAAGGAGCTCATTCAGCATAATGGACACTGGATCGAACCAATATAGGGACTTTGGGTGAGAGCAATGTGTGATGCCGGCGTCGTCATATCCCTCGCAGAAATCCCAGAGCCCGACCTGATAAAAGTCATGGAGACCAATAGTCCGAGCAGCACTGTTGATAAAAACCGAGTTCGGCACTGACTCGGGAATGATATTGGCGGTGTCAAGATACAGAAAATAGGTATCGCGCAGAACCGGTTTGTTGGCGAGGTTTCCGATCACCACCAGCAGCAGGAAAATCCATGCTAGTAGGTAGATGAGAGAACGAACCACCCGATGCCATATCACAGTTGAATGGCGCCTTGATGTATCGGCCCTTTTCTCCAGGGAAGGGGATGCCATTGGGACTGTGTGTGCGGTCGTCGTAACGGTATCTCTCAGTGCACCTTACCTATGAGGTACCGGGGAAGCATCACCGAGGAGTGGGGGGTTTCGGCGTGTGCAGGGTTGAAGATACGAGGAGAGGGATATTGACAATTGTAGAATTTATATTTGGTATTATGTGCTGGGTAGTATTTTTCATGAGGGGCTGGGAAAGAGAGAATCACTACTTTTTGTTGTTATCGGTGGATGACGTCCTGGTCCAGCCCCGGCGTCGATCCGCGTGAGAAACCACGTATTGTGAGCGCCGCTAGGCCTAAAGTAGGCATGTGTGGGGCTGTGGCTTGGCCGGAAGGCGCCTTTAGGGGCGGCCTAAGGCCCTAAGGCCACCCAGGATGCCGGGTCATCGGGTTCAGGATCCCCAGCATACGGAGTAGCCAGAGAATAAAAACCAACAAAGCAAGGCATTCGGCTGCAAAAGGGAAGATTTGTCGAGAAAGTAGAAATCTCCCCCGGCCTAAACAGAGTTTGTTGCGCAAGGCATTCTGCAGATCCAGGCGGGCCTTTACTAGTTTGTGACGAGGCCTGTGGCTTGCGTGGGGACCGAATGACATAATCTGGTGATGTACTCCTTCCTTATCAAAACAGCAGACTTTTTCTTCCTCCCGGAGTGTAAACTTCTATATTCTCCTCTGCTGGAATTCCACCTCTGTCCTCAAAATGCGGTCGTTCTTGCTCGCCGCGGTGCTGCTGCTCACCGCAGCCTTGGCCGATTCAACCACCTCCGCTGATTCAACGGCGTCAGTCATCACTCTGACCGGCAGCCAGACCACTCTTGACCAGGACACAAGATCTTTCACCTATCCCTCGGTTACAACGACCATTACTTTGACCTCCTCGACAGCCTCGGCTTCAAATGGCACCGGTCTTTCCACTTCCACGTCCGACTCGGTCACTGTGCTTGTGGGGGGCCATGGAACAACGTCTCTGCCCCCCAATGCTACTGCTACTACCGCAAGTAACAGCACGTCAACGACCTCGTCTACCCCGTTACCGAGCAACACGCAGCCTTGCAATGGCTATGTCGAGTTCTGCGACCGCAGTTACTCAAACATCACCTATGTTACCGCTCACAACAGTCCCTTTGATGTAAAGGGAAATCTGGCTTCGAACCAGCTTTATCCGGTGACAACTCAATTGAACGATGGGATTCGCATGTGTACGTTTGTTCTACTTGGCTCCCTTCCAGCCAAATCTTAAGCAAGAGATCTGACTACTAGTCTATAGTGCAATTCCAGGTACATTATCAGAATGGAACCATGTATCTGTGCCATACCGACTGCTCGTTAATAAACGTCGGTACACTCCAAAGCTATCTCACAACCGTCGCCAAGTGGCTGGACGAGAATCCCTACGAAGTCATTACAATCCTAATGGGCAATTATGACTTTGTCAACGTGAACAATTTCACAGCCCCGATCGTCAACTCCGGACTGTCCAAGTATGCGTATGAGCCCCCGAAGATTCCCATGGGCCTGGACGACTGGCCTATTCTATCGGATATGATTCTGATGGGGAACCGAGCTGTCATCTTCATGGACTACAACGCCAATCAGACCGAGGTCCCATACATCTTGGACGAATTCACCCAGATGTGGGAGACGCCTTACTCTCCGACGGACCCAGACTTCCCTTGCACAGAGCAAAGACCACCAGGCATATCCGATGAAGAGATCTCAACCATCATGTATATGGCCAATCACAATTTAAACGTGGATGTTTCCATTGAGGGTTTCAGCATCCTCATACCGAATACAGCAGTCATAAACTCCACCAACGCTGTCTCAGGATATCGTAGTCTTGGACTAACAGCAGAAAACTGCACAGGTAAGACTGAGCCCCCGTTTATTTCTCTTCTTTTCCCGATACTAACATGCTATTCTTGTTCCTCTTCTAGCTACCTGGGGCCGACCTCCGAACTTTCTTCTGGTTGACTACTATAATTACGGCAATTTCCCGGGATCCGTGTTCGAGGTAGCTGCAACGATAAACAATGTCACTTACAACGGCCATTGCTGTGGCTCGAATACTTCCGGGGCTTTGAGTCTACAGTCACAGTTTCTTGACAAGGCATGCTGGATGTTTATCCTAGCCACTGCCAGCATCGTTTTCAACCTTGTATAAAGTTTGCCTTTGGTTATGGATTATTTGTTATTTTTGGCGTGGATTCGTTTTTCAAGCGACTTATTCTCTTCTTGCGTCCGAAGTCTGGGTAGGTTGTTGGAGTTCTCTTTTCGGAGCAGACATGCATTTGATATGAACGTGATATGACGAGTACATGAACATGAACAGCGGCGAGCTCAACCATGGCTTGCGCATGGATTTGTGAAAATCGAATGAACATTGAATACCATTA
Source organism: Talaromyces atroroseus (assembly GCF_001907595.1). NCBI lineage: Eukaryota > Fungi > Ascomycota > Eurotiomycetes > Eurotiales > Trichocomaceae > Talaromyces > Talaromyces atroroseus. Next base: position 143,695 of record NW_017971439.1, on the reverse strand, counting down.
TATCATTTATTTCGCAGTTTGAACGTAGTTACTTTCGTAGTTACAGTATGACTATATACGTTAGTACCAATAGAGTAAGCCCGAGGGTCCCGCATGCGAGCCGAATGTCTACTCCGCAACTGCCACCGAGTCAAAGTCCACAAAAGCAACCGTCCGCGAGTCTCCTCGCAAACCCCTTCAATCCAACCCCAGCGAGACCTCCAATTGAGACTAGTCACCGTGAAGAATCAAGATCATCCCGCCAACCCATCTCCCAAGACCCAAGAGACGAGCAGACGAGAAGGGCTTGCAAAAGAAGGGCAAAAAAAGACAAAATGGTCGACATCGTACCCCTCTCCTCATACCCCTCGTACATGAGCCTACTACCATCCATACAAACATGCAACATCACCAATCTCCCCGAAAACTATTTCTTGAAATACTACCTCTACCACGCCCTCACATGGCCGCAACTCAGCTTCGTGGCCGTGGTGCGCTCACCGCGGAAGTCGAATCGCAACAACAACAACAGTGACTATATCCACGACTACCCCAAGGTGGTGGGATATGTGCTTGCGAAAATGGAAGAGGAGCCTTCGGATGGCGTGGCGCATGGTCATATTACCAGTTTGAGTGTAATGCGGACTCATCGACGATTGGGTGTTGCAGAGCGATTGATGAGGATGAGTCGTATGTTTCTCTCTCTTCCCCCCCAACTATCCCTCTCGTTCATACTAACACGATACAGAACGAGCAATGGCCGAATCCCATCGCGCACATTACGTTTCTCTCCATGTGCGCGTCTCCAACACAGCCGCCCTCCGCCTATACCGGGACACGCTGGGTTTCGAAGTGGAGAAAGTCGAGAGCAAATACTACGCCGATGGCGAGGATGCGTATGCCATGCGTCGTGACCTCACGCCCCTCTGGCTTGATTGGTCTGAGGACAAGACAGCATCGGCCGACAAGACGGCGGCAGATGGTGCGGGTGAGAAGGACGACGGGTATGCCGATGAGGGTGATGCGGTTGGTGATTTGGGCGGTAAGAACGATGAGCCCCAGGAAAAGGAGAAGATGGTCCGAGTTAAAGTCGGAAGGGGTCTGGGGGTCGGGGACTTGGTGGAGAGGAATGAAGCGGCGAATCGATGATTGTTTTCCCCCTTCTTTTTCACCTTCTCTTGTGGATGGTAGGAGATGATCTACTTTTTTTGAAGGATGAGACCATTATACTTGATTTTGGCTCGACTTTTGTATATTCATAGAATCATTTATCCGGGATAGCTATGCTGGCTTAAATCACAGACTGACCGATAAAGAAAAAATTACACGCAAATCATCTTTTGAGAGGATTGCCGTCCAACTCTGGTATCTGAAAAGCTGCGTCGCTCTCCTGCTGCCTGAAATCTTGTCCCCTGTTTACACTTGCACCTCCACTGCCCTCCCGCGAGATCGAATGCGTTGCAACACCATCATTACTCATTATACCAGTACTACTACTAACACCACTCTGTATCGTCCCCGTTTCGCCAAGCGCCAATGATGACGACGAAGCAACACTTCCACTGCCGATGCTCATCGTAAGACTGGGCTTCTGCTTATTCAATTTCTTGATTGCTTTCCGTTGTTGTTTTTCGTGTTCCTTGTAGGACTTTTGGATTTCTTTGATTCGTTCTTTGTTGGCCCTCTTGATTTCTTTGACTCTCGCCCGTTGTGATTCGGCCCATGCTTTGGCGGCCTCGTGGGGGTCCAGAGGCACTGACGGCATTGGGCTATTGCTCCCGTTGCTCTCGGATCGATGAATAGGTTCACTGGACGCGCGGTTTAGAGACTCCGAAGGGCTTTGAGTTCGATATTCCCCGTTGAGAGTAGAACCCATGGTTGGCGGGAATGTAGCATGCTGCTGTTGCTGTTGCTGTTGCTGCTGCTGAGACCGGAAAGTAAGATGACGGTGTTGCTTCTTGCGCATCTCCTTTCTGGATTTTTGTAATTCGCGCACTTCCCGTTTGGCGCGCCGTTCTATTTCGGAGAATTTCTCTCGCAGAAGCTTGGTCTCTCTCTTCATTGCTATCCGGCGTTGCTCGCGCTCCGCCGCTTCTGCCGGCGATTCCCATCGTCCCCAGGGTCGGGCTCGCTGTGAACGGAATCGGCCATTCCAACGTGCCTTTTTCAGGGCCTGGAGCTGGTTACGCAAGGATACTGCGGCATCGTATAATTCGTGGTGGTGATACCCATCTAATGATGTCAGTTGCTGGCGAACGGACGCGAGGTCGTCGGGTTCTAGATCCGACAGCGAAGAAACGGTTTCAATCGATGAAACAGATGCAATTGATGTGTCAGACGCTGCGGATAGCCGACGAGAACGTTCTTGCGGACGATGTTGGCTCTGAAAGGTTTCATATGCAGAGTCGTCAGCTTCCCTAGTTGAAGGTCCATTCATCGACTGAGCATAAGAGGCACGCCTTCCAATCCCAGACGCCCAGTTGGATAAGACATCCCCAGCGTTCTCAATTCTGCGTCCCTGCGTCAAAGCAATTGTTTCTAACCGCCTTGCACGCGCCAGAGCGTTCTCCTCTACTTTCTTGCTGTACAGTTCCACCTGTCTTGAGCGTGCCAATGCGCTCTCTTCAATCGATCTACCGTACTCTTGTGCCTGGTTACTTATCTTGGCGGCATACAGCTGTGCTATCGAGCTCATTTGCGTAGCCCAAGACGCTGGAGCTGATTTCCAGGGAAAGGAAGCTTGGTTTCTGTTACCAAGAGGCATTGAAGAATAAGTTCCAGCCTGATCAAAACTGCCAGCCGGACTTATGGGAGAAACCGCTGGGCTAGCATGTGGGTTTTGTGGTGATGGCTGTGATGTAGGCTGCGCCGTCTGGGGTACCGGTCTTCGCTGTATGGTATGTTGTCTCACTGGTGCTTCGGTGTGAACCGGGATTGGAGCATCGAATGATGCAGTGCGAACAAGCCTGCCACGGGCTCGAGAGGCATCAGTTGCTTGGGGATAACAATTTGGGCATAACGACGTTGTCGGACCTTCCTCCAAATCTGCTACATAGGTGTAGGTGACATGAACTCCACGGGGGCTAAAGAACTGCTCATTCCATTCTGCAGTGACTTTATTTATCCGAGCAGATCGCTCTTCATCTGTTTCTTGAGCGCGATCCTTCCGGTCTCTCTCAATTTCAGCTCGTATTTGGCGGTGAAGCCGATTCGATGATGCTGCTGGGCCTAAATGGGGCGGAAATAGGAAATTCAGAAATGTGTCCCAGTCATGCTGATTGATTTCACTCCCTCGAGCGTTCCAGCATCGTGGTCTTCGAGGAAAGTCCCTGCCTTGGCTCCGTGCATATATTGTCATATGGTGAACAAGCGTTTCCGATTTGGTATCTCCAGAGATTCGTACTGGTTGAGGCTGCTCAGCAAAGTAGCCTCCAGCGGATGTGAAATGGGTAGACATCGTGGTAGCTGAGGTAGTATACCCAGACTCCGTAGGCGATGTTGCTTGTGTGTTAGATAGACTGGAAGGCGAGGAAGCCTGGATTCGGAGAGAAGAGAAACTAGTCTCTATCTGCGAGGAATTTGCATTCGAGTTCTGATTCGCATCATGGCTATTCCCCGTGGATGCGCTGGAATTGGTGTTTTGGTCTTGCATAGGGTCGAGTGCAGAGTAAGGCGGAGGAGCGTCATTGTCGTTGAAATCCATTTTGTAGAGATTGACAGTGATAAATAAATAGTGATCAATTCAAGCCAGTTCTTAAATTCTTTTTGTCCATAGAAAAAAAAAAGGCGGATGAAGGCTGCAGGTTCATAAATCAGGCCTCACTGAGGCATTAAATCGCATGATATATACGGCTTAGGCAGAAAGTTGCCAGTGTGTACGTATGTATGCCAATGGCCGGGCGGTGCAGATGCATGCAGTGGCTGTTCCAATAGACGAGGCGTCCTTGCATCGAACTTGAAGCAGTTCAAAGTTGTTGACAATGGCGGTGATGGCTGGTTAAGGTTGGAGGAAACGTTGCAGCCTTAAAATCTGACGGATAGTTTTAAGGCTGCATTTAGTCTTTTTAACTAATTTAGCCGTCTCAGCCACGTCGGGTTAGACCGTATTGTTACGTATCGGTCAATACGCAGACGGCGTCTATCTCGTAGCCCTAATCGCCGTTAACATTCAATAGTATACATTCAGATATGCATTCGAGGGATGGATCGAGTATTCATAATGTATATAACTATATGTACGGATATGTTGGACGATGCATGACATGCACCGCCCCGTCTATCTTCTGATGCAAAAGCCCTTCACCATGCATCTCCCCAGCCATCCTCCTCACCCTCGTCCTTGGGCGTTGTATCTATGACCTTTGCAGGTTTTGCAGGCGCCCGTGATGTCGTAGTACGCGAGACATCTGCAGAACGCACAGGGAGATCCTTTGAAGAACCAGTTTTGTTCAGGCCCTTGGGCAAAGGTTTCTTTGCTTTTGCTTTCGATTGCGCTGCCAACCAGCCCGCAAAGTCCGGCTCGCCGCCATCGTCATAAGGCACCGCCGCCGTCGTCGTCGTAGCAGGAGCGGGTGATGTCAGAGCTGAGCTATTCCCTGCATCAAAGAATTGATCCTCGTCGAATCCTGTCTCCGTTTCGCCGCCACCTTCGTCCCAAGCATCGGCACCCCATTCGTCGTCATCGAAAGTCACCAGATCTTCAGTCGTTTGCGCTGCTGTGTCTGAAGCTGCTCGCACTAATGCAGGTGCCTCAACTTGCAGACTCGACATCGCATGTCGAGCTGGTTCATTTGTAGGAGCAATAGTGGTAGGCTGAGGTACAGATGACGGCCGAGCGGGTGTTTTGCCGTTGCCGTTCGGTTGTATCTCGCCATTTGCGGCGGTTAATTTATTGGTAAATGAAGATATTGCCCAGCCCGCCCATGATGTATCATTAGACGTCCCGATTCGTGCGACATTCGTATTGTTTGCTGAAGGTGTATCAACAGCGCTGGGAGGTGGTAATACCGAGTCAGCCATGGTATTGCCATGCTTCCGGACACGTTGTAGGTACAGATCAAGTGTTTTGTTTGCCTGATCTCGGACAAGTCTAATGGACAGAATCAGTCTTAAGAACGACCAAAGACTCTCCTTGTTTAATAGCTTACTTTTCTTTGTCGAGTAATGCGGGACAGATAGCTGGCATAATCTTGCTGGCACAGTCATCCTCTGCGAAGCATTCTAGTGTTGCTCCGAAGGCTAATAAACCAGCGTTTCGTGCGTGCACGAAAGGATCACGCACCGAGCGTGAAAATGCTGCAATGAGCACTTTCGATCTCGTCTGTCATAGGTAATCAAGGATTAATGAAATATATGGAGAAATAGAGAGTGGGCCACAAACTTACCCCTTGTGAAAGGCTTTTTGCAATCTTTCCCAAACAGATCGTTGTATTTGTTCGAATGCCAGGTTGCTCGTCGTTGGCAGTACGAGCCAAGAACCGAAGTAATTCGCCATTAATCACTCTATCAGACAACTTCCCAATAACAGTCAAGACAGCCTTGACGGTCTGTTCTCGAACAACAGGGGCAACGTCGGTAAATCCAGATGTCTAATGTAAAATATGAGCCCGAGTATCAAATCACCAAAGTGTACGTTTCTCTCCCTACCATTTGTGGCCAGATCTTGTCAGTGACAAGCTTTTGTGGGAGACGATCAATCATTGAAGGCAGATTGTCTAGTAAGCTAACCCTAATAGCGCGGTCTGGGTTCGCAAATAATCGAACAATAACGGGGTTCAAGCGCGAGGCATATTCATCGTCTGTGAGCTTGGTTCCTATCTTGATGACGGCAGTGAGAGCTTTAGGGCCGCCACCGCCAAATTCCACTGATTTCAGAAGCTCAGGCAAGACTTTCATCTTAAAAAAATCCTCTGGAAAGTCCTCCGAGATCGAGTCTAATTCACTGAAATATTGTGTGAGTGAGCGACATTCAAGGAAACCGATCATCAACTTACTTTAAGAATTGGTCTCTTTCCACTTCACTTTTCAATCCCATGCTCTCAATATCATCGGTCAGGCGGATCAATGGAGTCTCAAAAAACCCGCCAATCTTCTTTCCTTGTTCAACAAAATTGGCAGCACTGAGCCGCAATTTAGGATTCGCGGCACATAATCTTCGATAACTCTGGTGCATACTTGGGGGTATATTGGTTGTCTTGCCAACTTGGTCTGCACCAGTGAAGCTTCCATTAAAGACTTCATATACCAAACTCCCCAGCCCATATGAGTCGACTGCAGCCAGTGGGTTACGCTTGATGATCTCCCAACCACCTTTGTTGATTTCCGGAGGCGAGTAACGCGCAGAGTCAGGAACCAAGCTGCCGTATGTCTTTATATGATGTGCATTTGCTTGTATTAGCAGCTAGTTTCTCGAAAGCTTGAACCACATTCAACGTACGTAGATTATGGCTTCGTCGTCGTTCATCGAGCTTAGAATATCAAATCCGCCTAATCTCCACTCTCCACTTTCACTCGTATAGATAGAAGATACTCGAACGGCGCCATGCACGGAAGAAGCATCTACGTTTATGAATTTGAGTGTTGACTAGTACAATAAGAGCAGATTAGTTAAGAGAGGTCAACACCAAACGGGAAGGCTTCACTTACAGCCACAGTATATATCCCCCATTTTGCCGTTTCTTCGGTAACACTGTTGCGCTTCACTGCCCAAGAAAGAGGGGCAACTCTTTCGGTAACAATATATATATGGGATTCCGTCTATGAATCTTGTGCATGAGTATGTATTGCGTTGTCACTCCGCTGGGATAGAAACTGCTGTCTTACTTCGATTGTATCCAAAACTTTGATTACACCAGGGTGTCTGAGTGTTCGGAACTTGCGCATCGCATTTTTGGCTAGGGGTAGACGAGACTTGTTTGCATTGATATCGAATGTGAACACGCTGCAATTTGTACTATCGTCCTATTACTTGACGCGCATTTATTAGCTTCATACTGGCTGGGGCCATGGTCAAGATGCAAATAAACCACTCGATCAATAAATGCACAATAATTATAGAAGAACCACAAATGGAACGTCACGCACCCGCTTGGTCGCATTGTGTAATGTCCACAAGGTATCGTTCGCATCAACACGATCTCCGAGCGAAAAGGGAAGAGAACTCCCCTTTGCCATCGCCGAGGCGACGGCAGATTTGAGAAAGTCCATAGTAATAATGGAGCTAAATCGTGGTTATAGGCTTGTACACCGGCGTCCGTGTTCTGCGATAGTCGACTAATATCAGGGAGCGTGGGGAACCGGAAGTGTCAGCGCTCCCATAGCTTTTTGGAAGTTGATTTCGACGGTGTCTCTGTAACTCTTTGTCGCCACTATCTGCGCTATGGGCCTTGCAAGGTACACACCTTGAAAAGAAGTTTTGATGTACCCCTCGTGTGTCGACAGGAAGCAACTGGACAACTCGCGATTATTTGTCGCCGATCCCAGCGCCAGAGTCACGAGTGGAGACTAATCCACCTTTCCTTTCAGGGACTAGTCTCTAGGGTCCACCCGTGACTTGTAAGCATTTTCAACTTCGATTGAACAATCTTGCCATCCATGGGCTTTCCACCGTCTACGTCCCAGCTTCATGTAGCTGGCTATCGGTAAGAAACATTTTTTTCTCCTTTTTATTCTATATGCCTGTCTCTCTGTCTCTCTCCGAGGATGCGAACTTGGTAAAAGGTCAGATCATGGAACACACCTCCAAGCAACAGCGGAAGAAAAAAGAAATGGAAAAGAAAGAAAACAGCACACCATTATCTCGAAGGGGCCTATTTACACAAAAATGTGTCATCGTCTACGTTCTTCAATGTTTCCCAGGACAGGAAAGTCCATCCACCTTTCTCAATACCGTCTTAGGTATGCACGTGGATTAAATGATCTCCGAGGATTTGTCACTATCATATATACAACTCCCTTGGAAGATATCTCATGTGCACATCAAGAAAATACTGTCGCATGAATGGGGTTTGTTGCCCGCTTCATTTCCATGAGGGAGAAAAAGAAAAACAAAAAACAAACCAATGGCTTCGGCAGACAGGATCGGATTTGTTCCTCTTTCTGTGTTGGGAGAACACGATGAGCACGTGAAAATGGCACCGCGAGACATTTGGGGTGTTTTTGTCTCTCTTTTTCTTTCTTTCTCTTTTCTTCTCTCTGATTTGGAGGAGTTGGAGTGATATGATGACCATATTAATATAAACTGAAAAGACCTGAGGAGTCTAGATATCGAGACTTGCATAAGCATGCAATGCTTATAATGATCTGTTGCACAGTATCGAGAAAGACAAGGGCTAATTTGTCTGTGATAGGTATTATGCTATGACTGACTATCCGGATGGCTAAGAAGGGTATTTGATGACAAACGATCTAGTAATTCTTACACTTTGGATAAATCGCTACTTAAAAATAGTCCTACCATTATGATACTATTATGATAATAATTTCCCTCGTTGAAAATTAAATACCTCGCTAATATAACCCCACCAGCAAGCAGCCTTGTCCATCTTTTAAAATAACCGAGTATGAGCAACGCTCACAAGAAGTCTCGGCCCCACAATCGAGGCAATCCCTCCTTCCGCCACATGTTGTGGTATCGATTCATAAACTGCTGGGTTCAACCGGATACAGTAGCCCAACATCGCATTCTCCAGACCACCATGGAATCATGGCGGTGGGTAGATAGATCAATAGTGGCCATAAGCTCATCTCTCAAGCTTCGACGAAGTCGCAGAAGGATCATGTATCTGACTTGGGAATCGATAGTTCGAGGCTCTCACTATCACTGTGTCGTAGATTATATACCATAGGACATAATATGATGCGGAATTCCAGTGCTGGTCCAGTGCATATAGATGGAGTAGACCACTCGTCATGACAGAAGTGATATGCTCCTGAAAAGAAGTATATGTGACCTAGACATGTCTCGGGAAGATAGTGCGGAGCACATCTCATTTAGCATCATCTGATGCTTCGGTGGGCGGTGGGACGGCGGCGGCTGCGGAAGGTTGTTGGCCTGGCATTTGAGGAGGAACATGTTGCATTGGGCTATAATTATTCCCGGGACCACGGTGCTGATGGGGCGGGTAGTGTTGAGATTGATGAGAGCCGTATTGGGGTTGTGGGTATCCGCGATGGGGGGCTTAATTCTCGTTAGCTGAGTGATGTTTGTTGATCAATCAAGGTTTGCACCTACCATGACCGGGCTGCTGTGGCGCGTACACTGGCTGTGCCTGTTGGCCAGAGTTCATGAACATGACAGGCTGTGGTGGCTGACCAGGTTGCGAGCCCTGATGCATCATCATAGGAGCACCCCGACTAGGGCTTGGATATCCACTATGGGGTTGAGGTGGAGGTCCATTGTGCTGCGGATAAGCAAATGATGGGTTAGGGGAATACATTTGCATTTGAGGGTTGTAATGCCCATTCATGCCTTGTGGAACCCCCATATATGGGCCACCTGAAGGTTGTTGAACCATCATCGGTGCAGCCATACCATTTTGAGGGTTGACAAATTGAGGTCCACCGGGGTATTGGCGCATATGATTGGGCTGCGAGCCACCTTGGTTGACGTAGAACTGTGGCACGGGCTGGCCGTAAGCCAATTGAGCATGTGGTGCCATTGGCGAAGGGTACGCATGCTGCAGTCTCGGCGATGGGAACATATGAGAGGTCGACACAGACAGTTGCATACGGTGCGGGTCATCGAAATGAGAATTTGGATGCTGTTGGTGAAGATGAGGGGGGCCATGCATAGGACCACCTGCAGGATGTAAGTTTGGAGTGTTTTGTTGACCATGGAAGGGAATTTGCGAGGGATGAGGAATGTGCGAACTTGAAACAGTACGACTTTGAGGAGAAATTGCCGGAAGGGAACTCTTGAACATGTCCCCAAAGGTCTTCTCCTCGTTGCCAGGAGCCACATCCCAAGTAGGTGCGGTCCGATATGGCGGTGGAATCCCGCCGTTAAAAGTGAAATCTTTATCTTTCTGTTCTTCTCCTTCTTTCTTCAAGCGTTCCATAGGAGAACATTGATCCTTCAAAGATGGCCGCTCAGCCGCGGACAACGGCTTCTTGGAGCCGAAAAAGGCCGACGGTGTGCTAGTACGCGATACCGAGCGTCCACGGGAGCTCAGCTGGGGACTGGCGGTAGTACCAGTATTCCCAGCCCCGCTAGGGGTAAATGTGCTTGCAGCTGGATTAGGTTTGAACTCCATCGCCCGTACATTGAACTTGGTGGTTGTAGGAGTCTGCAACTGTGATTTGGCCACAACGTCTCCTGACGGACCAGAAGGAGGGATCCGAGCTTCGTGGATAGGTAGAGGTGCTGGAACTGGCCCAAGGGCATTCTTCTGTTGGCGGAAGTTGTCGGCTAGACGCGTGCTAAGAGTACCACGGCCGCCGCCTTGGAAGTTATGAGGGGGACCTCTTCCGCCGAGTGCAAAGTGAGGTCCTTGAGGAGGATACGCCTGTCGTCCACGATGATGGTTCTGACGATCGGCTGGTGCTGATGGAGGAATTGTCGCTGTTCCAGTCTCATTGCGAGGTGCCGTAGCTCGAGCTGCGCTAGGCTTCTGCTCTGCGGCAGGTGCGACCTGTGTCGCCGTTTTAGAAGCCGCTTTTTCGTCCGCCTGGCGCTGCGCCCGCTCGATGATTTCCTCCTGCTTAGTTGGGTCTTTCGCAAGTATGGGCACAAGATCCTTGGGTACTGGAGTAGCAAGCTTAAAGTTTTGCGAGAATTTCATGAGCTCATTCAACTTGACAGTGCGGTCGTGAGAAGCCTGATTGCGTCGACGTTCTTGCATCCTCAGTTTTTCGTTGTTTGCAAATTGTCGGAAATGATCCAGAACTTCAGTTTCCACATTTGAGGTGGCATTTTCAGCGGCTCCAGGGCGTTTGAGTGGGACATTTGCCAGTGATGGCACTGGTTGAGATGGAGTGGGCTGCTTTTCGGCGACGGCATCGGATGCAATTGCTGGCTTCGCTGGCACGGGGGCCTTCGTTGCGGCGTTGGGATTAGCTAATTGCGCGGATATGATAGCTGGATCAGCGGTGACTGGGGAAGCAGTAGCTGGCTGCTGAGCGGGCTGTCGTCGAGCCGGAGGCGTATACTTATTCGGTTGTCCGGTCTGCAAGGGGAGGTAGCCCGCATCACCACGACGGACTCCACTATATTTCTCCTCCTCGTCATGACCTTCGCCTTCTACTGCATGGCCACGCTCTTCTCTCATGTGTGAATTTTCCGTTGCCGTGCCTTCAATCTCCCGTGCTATCCGAGCAGCCTCAGCCTCCTTCCTTTTATATAGAGGGTCGTTACGATTAATTCGAGTGGTGTAGATATTTTCGTCGTAATTGGTTGTGGCACCGAAAAGACGCTCGTTTGCTTCGAACTGGTCCCAGCCCCCTGTCCCAGAGTCCTCTAGAGACATATCCACGCTAGGGTCGGTGGCGGTAGGTTCCCAACGTTGCAGATTCCTCTCGCGCATGGCAAGACCTCCCGAAATATCTGTGTCGGTACGAAAACCGGTTTGGGCGCCTAATAATGTTTAGAAATTAGGTTGGCTCGATGGAAACAGCGAAAGAGGTGTTTATATAACAGGAGCAAATATTCAGAGTGCTTACCATTGGATTCCTTAACGACAACTTCTGACGTAATGACGTTGTTCACAATAATATCATCTATTTCCTCGACGTTGAATTTCATACTGTGGTCGGCGGCAGATCCAATGAAAGGAGTTGTGACATCGCTCAGTCCATTAGCATGAGGTTCGAGCTGAGTAGCCACACGCTGTACCATTTTCAGCAGGAAGGTCGAGCCATTGGGCTGGAGAGTCGAGGATGAGAATACACCGCTAAACTTCTCGCCGTTTTTAGTGACAATGGTAGCGGGGAGACCCTGGGATTTGTTAGCAAGCATAGCATAGTCACGAGCATGGTATTTTAACGTACGGTAAAGCTCGTCAGCAGGAAGCGAAGTCGGTCGTGGGCATGTCGATCAGAGGTGGGTTCCTTGGGTGAGCTTGGTTTCGACGATGGTGTCGATTTCGATGGGACATTGCTGCCGTTTTGTAGAGAAGAAGGCTTCTGCAGGAGTGGATTATAACCCTGAGTCCAGGCCTTTTGGGAGCTAGAGCGTCTGATTTGTGCCAAGGTTAGTCATTGCAATAGATAGCGTAAGTAATGGCAGAGAAACAAAGACAATGCTCCCAGCGGTCGTGATGTGCAGCTACCAAAAGCTTCTGCGTTTTGGGACGAGCTGTGGCTCGCATAAAACCTCACGATGTTTTATTCAAGTGCGACCAAGCTCGTCCTAGCACGACTGTCTGACAATCAGGATAGAAGTAAAGCAAATCGAGAACGTACCTCGGACCACCATCGCCAGGGCTAGCAGACTGTCGTCGATTGACATCGCCCTTTAAGCTTGCATTTGTTCGTAGAGATTGCCGAGCACCGCTAGCGTTCTGTGAGGAAGGGTTCAGGTTGTTGGCGGAGGCCCGATTGGCAGCGGATGCTGAATTGGCGGTTGAAGCCATTAGGATCTTCGTTTCTCGAAGGGCGAGCTTCCAGCGTGGTCAACAGACTATCTTCCCACGTCGCAAAGCTAGGGGAAGGGAGGAGACCACGACACGCACACACCGCCCGCACGGTGGAATGAGGTTGCCTCTTTGGGGGGAGAGAAAAGAAAAGAAAGAGAAAGTACTCTGGTAGAAGTACAGTGAGAAGCAGCTGAGCCTCAGTCAGACGAAAAGAAGTGCAGGCTGCAAAAAGAAAAGGCTGCGCGGAGAGCTCGAATGGAGAGGCAGCAACTGGCGATGGGGAGGTTCTTTCTTTGGTTTGGAGGTTTTTTGGCTTGCAAGTTGGGGCACCGAAGCGCGGAGCGACGCCCAATCGGGACTAGTCCATTTTCGGGGAGCCAGGCTCAGCCAGGCCTGTCTCAGGTTTCCTTTTACTCCCCTGCGAATGGAAAAGCAAACGAATATGGATATGGATCTCACAAGAAGCATAGTCTCAGCCCCGGTCTTTTCTCAGACTACTACCGGCTTACAACAGGGGAGGGGGATGTCTGCCGGTTTCTCTACGATCCTATCGGATCATCGTTGATCATCGCTATTGCCACTGCTAGCCAGGATGACTCTACCTAGAGACAAGCAATGGCCTGAGAGTGCAAGCCGACTTTACGTTCTATAGGCTTGTATTCTCTGCATAACAAACCTTGCTGTTCCATCTCATATCAGTTGAGTTGGTCACAGCTATCGACGATGACTTGCGTCGTCATCGACGGGGCAGTACTATGCAGCATATTCGAATTCTGATTGGCTTCCACACCAGCTAATCTGTCTGAATTGGCAATCCAAAAGTGTCCAAAGGGCATTGGGTTTATACCCTGCACCACAGTGATATAACTTGTGAAGAGAAACAAAGCTAATCTCCTAAGATTACAATCACCCAATCGAAATTAAAGCATCGCGCAGTGGGGTTTTCTGATCTATTGCGTGCCGCGGTTGCTGAAATTGCAATTCGGTAAAGGCGGAGGAGGGCCTGTCTTTCTACAATCGGAATTTGCATGAGATCAAGGTAGTAACGTACGCCGGTCATTTTAAGGGCTGTTTGACGCATATCTGCCATTGCTGCCTGATCGATCGGACCCTGCTTTTTTGACTGTCCGGGAGTTTCCTAGGTCCCCATGCTGTAGCATCAATCTTGCCATCTTTTATAACAAAGAATACCCGCTTTCAAGCGAATGATATAGAGGTCTCGATGTGCTGGATCATGCCAATTGTCCCAAGGACGCAGCTAGTAGAGCTCGGACAGAGTCACCTGCTGACGACCTCTACTGATGAATCCGCTGTGTAACTGTATCTATAGGCTGAGCTGCCTCAATGGTATATGAGGCTGAGAATGTCAAGCGGGGGTGTCTTTGTTGCGGCCCGTGCCGGACCCCCATTTCTTTCACTCGTACGGAGTAAATGTTTGAGAACAAATAGTACTTACGGCGTTGTGGAGTACATTTTAGGAACTAGAAATATCAAAGAGGAGATTATTCTTGTATCTAGATATTGCTAATCTTTGGCCTCCGGATTCCGCTCCTTCGCACTTTAATACCCCTTATGTACCACTCATCGTATACCATCTCTTCCGCCGTTGGCCGGTCTTCTGGATTCCACTGCAGGGTTGATCGAATCCATCGCAAAAATCCTTCTTTATCCTTTCAGAATCACCTAGGGGGCTCTGTAAGCATTTGGCATAATATCCCCATCGTGGCCCTCGGTACCAAATCGAGCTTCTCCGAAATCAGTCAACAGAGTTAGACCATTGCTGGGTGGAAATCCTGAGGATTTATAGATTGTTCGGTCCTTGAGCACCATCCTAGGCAACGGTGCATTAAATATTCGTTCTTCGTAACTATCGAACGTCTTTGCGTCAGGTGCAGGAAGGAGTAGGCTTCTTAGTTGTAGGTCTTCATTTACTTTTCAATTCCATTCTGTTTTCAGAGGAATAATCATGGTTACCTGTATGAACGATTTTGGCCTGGCAGTGTAAAAAATCCAAAGAGACAAGTAACTGCCTCAGGCAACGTTTCATACTTTTCGAGATCCATTGATTGGTTGGGCAAAAGCATCATCACATCATCTGCACTGAGAACTAGAGGTTCGTGAACAAGACATATATGAGAGCCATGGGGACCTTCAATAATGAAATGGTCGAGGAGCAAGCGAATCCACTTTTTGCCCGGGTGGTTGGTTTCTATGCAATTGAAATGCTCCATAGATATCCAATTCTCGGTGTCGACGTTCGCCTGCTACGTAAACTTTCAAAACAACGTTTTTGTAAACACCAACTTGGTTATATTAATATTAATACCATCTTGGAATTTTATTCATTCAAAACTCACATCAGATCGCGGCTAAACCATACAGTCGATGTCACTCCATAGCCTAGCTTGGCGATTGTTTGATATCGGTTGTTGGAAATTTCCCCTTATTGAACAGAACAATATTTCTCAGGCTCGTATATCACAAGCATCTCCTCTTAATTTTCAGTATTTGGTTCTAACAATTCGAAGCCAGAAGCTGGAAATTCTCGAGGGAGGGATGCCCCCTGCGAGGACACGGATCGATAGGGCGTGTTCACGGTCCTTCGCGTAGCTGACCTGGATAGAAACGAATTTGAAGCCAGAGATCCGAGAGAAGGCGGCAATTTCCCAGTGCGTATGCATTGCGAGCATGGCGTGCGATTCGCTTTATAATCATGCTTGGGATTGGGATAGTTTTATAGATCGATTGGGAAGACAGATCGATTGGCGGGGAACTTTCCAGCCGCCGAACTCGTGACCCACACCTTCCCGAGTTGCCAGGGGCCACACGAGCGAGAGATCTCACTCAATCTGCATTTATTCCCTAGGTGATGGGCCTCCAGAACACAATACGAACTACGAGTGAGTCTGCAGTAGCTTGTCTTGATGCTACATCTTGTCGACCGGTCTTTCTAGGAACCGCACAGACCTACGTTTCATCGCCCTCGCCTGCCGCCCATGCAGTCGGCACATTCCTTATCGCGTTCCTCGCAACGACCATCGAGGGCCGGCTCGCCTTCAACTATCGGCAGTAGCAACGGGGGCAGTATGGCCTCACAGACATCCGGACCCCGGAGCTCCTCGGGCTCAAGCCAGTCTCATACATCACGAAGTGGCGTGGTAAGTCTCTCTATCTACCATCTATTCTACCCGCTTCGTGGGCTGTTTCCTAGTCTCCGTCTTCTGTTCTAACATCAATGTCCAAGCCTGGCAAACAAATCTCGCAAATCGAAACAAGTGTCACCCACCTCCTAGTTGCGACCAAGCAATTGCTGGAGACTTTAACTCAATGGTCTCGACAACAAGCTTCGGAAAACGAAGTCTCGGATGTTTACGTACGCTTAGGATATGAATTCAATTTGGCATGTCGCGCCTTCAGCGCCATCGGAGTCGACACGTCAGACCTCGGCCCCGTACCTGACCTTCTACGGACTATTCTTGAAGATACTTTGAGTCAGGATGCATCGCCGCAGAGTTTGGATAGATACTTGCCTCGTATACGTGACATAATCATCAACCTTCTACATGGACTGAAGAAAAAGCAAGCACGGTTACGCTCGCGCCAGACACGAGATGATAGCAAAGGAATGCCACCAAGACAAGCCAGTGTCGGTAGTATAGCTGGCAGTGAGGCCGGCCCGTCGCAAGCATCCGAAGAAGGCTCACAGTCTCCCCAGAAACGACCTTCATCCTCCCGTCGATATGGGAGCAATGGCTCATTAGAAGGTCAACCGCCGATACCGCGCGATCATGCTGGTAGTTTCTCCGAACGTGAGGCATCGAGAAGAGAGACTCAAAGAACGCTCACATCACCAACAGCGGCGATGCAGAGTCTACCCTCTCACCCTGGTTACCCGCACCCTGATAAATCTGCAGCACCTCCGTTTTCAACCCCTCCTCCTCCACCGCCGCCTCCAAAACAAGATGATGCCTTGGGAGCTTTGCAGAGAAGCGGGGAATTGGAGAGGCGTGCCTCACGTCGATTTTCAGCCTACCAGATACAAAAGCATCTCGGGACATCTTCCAACGGTGTCCCAGTACTTCCTACGCAAACTACACCTTTACCTAATAAAGGCCGCGATGTGAGAGAATCGTTGAATGCTGTTCGCTTACGAGGGTCTTATCAACACGGTCGTCAAAGGTCAGCGAACCGCCAAGAGACGTCACCCAATAGGACCATGTATCAAGGCCGTTCTACGCCTACTATTCCTGAAGATGGGGAGTCAAGTCGCACAAAATTACAGGTTGCCCCCATCGCTGAAGCACCCACCAATGACGACCATGATAGCCCTCTTGCCAAAACTCCAACGGACAAGCTTGGGCCTGTAGTGGAAGCACAGGACCGTGACATCTCTATTACTGACCCGTCAATCACGTTTCCTCGGCCTGCTCAGGGCCCTCCTGTCGTTGGGGAACTTGAGCCCACAAAAAGCCAGTCCAGCGATCCCGTACTTGCTACGACTAGGGCTGGTAACGAATCTCCTACTGTACTTGACGTTTCTCAGTCACAACAGTTCATACCTGAACAGTCGCCATTTCCAGGCAAAGAGCTTACCTTGTTTCTACAATATAAGAGTAAGATAAAGAAATATGTGATTCCGGAGGGGTCTACAGGGTTAACGATTGGGCGTCTTCAACTTGCATTTATTGAGAAGTTCGCTTGGAATACTCAGCAGAACGGTGTTGATCTCCCTGAAATTTATATTCAAGATCCTATATCTGGAGTACGGCATGAGCTTGAGGATTTGAACGACGTCAAAGATCGGTCGGTTCTCGTGCTCAACGTTGAGGTTCTTGATGAAGTCAAACGCCATTTTGATGATGGAATCGGAAGCATTCGACGATTAATCGAAGGTGTGAAGGATGCCGTCGATGGTCAAGAAACTATCATCCAGCGCGTCTCGGAGAGACAGCTTGACAATGCCAAAGAAATGGCCCGGCTTACAGCCACCCCACAAATACCATTCTCACCAAACCCAAATAAATCCAGTGAACTGAATTCCCTCTCGCTCAAAGACGGCAGTCGGGCCGCTGAGATTCAGAGTCTACGGCGCGACATTGCTGTCTTGCGTCAAACGTATTCAAACTTCTCTTCCGATATTGCGGCGTCTATGACCAAAATCCGAGCCAAGGCGAGCAGTGTTAAAAGTGCAGCAGACACTGTATCCACACCTTTTGAAGGCGATGCAGGGCGTGCTCGCATCAATTCAGGCAAGAAAGACCTCGGTGATGAATCAGAAAGACTCGTTGGACGCGTGGATGATCTCCAAGACCTGGTCGAAGACTTGCGAAAGGATGTCGTGTCACGTGGCGTGCGGCCGCTTCCCCGTCAACTGGAAGCTGTTAGCAAAAACATCAGCACGGTCACGAAGGAAGTCAAGAAAATGCAGGAATTCCTCAAACGCGAAAAACCTATCTGGACAAAGATCTGGGAAAAGGAACTTCAACTTGTTTGTGAAGAGCGTGATCAACTTACCATGCAGGAAGATTTGGCTGCAGATCTTGAGGATGACTTAGAAAAGGCTGCTCAGACATTCGCTCTTGTTGAACAAGCTACCCGCCAGCAGAACGTGCAGACTCCAGATGGCGTTCCGGTTCTGCGTAGTACGTCTCGTAATCTCGCAATCGACCAAGGAGTCGATCCCATAAAGGCGAAAGACGGTGTTCTTGGCGAAGTTCGGGCTCTTCAGCCGAACCACGAATCCCGCATAGAGGCCATTGAACGTGCAGAGAAAGCGCGACAGCGCGAGCTAGAGTCTCGACGCGTTGGCCTTTTCCAAAAGGAATTGGGACAATTCGTGGAAGAAGGGAAACTGAAGAAGAGTGGAGGGTTTGAAGAGGCGGAGCGCTTACGCCGCGCCAAAGATGACCGCATTCGCAAGGAAGTATGGGAGCGCCAACAAGCCAGGGCCGCAGAGTTAGAGCAAGCGCAAAATGAAGGCACACAGGAGACGCCATCAGAAGAGGTTAATAGAACCGATGAAACCCCAGATGCAACTTCCGAGACAGACCAGATTGAATCTACGTCGCAGCCCGATCATGAGGCGGAAACCCCATCGCCTAACGAATCCGAAGAACCTGCAGCAGAAGAAAAATCAGCTGATTCTCCCACCATATAGTCGATACACTTCTCCCAGGCTTCGATGTTGATATCCCGTGGTGATCTTACTTCGAGTCTTGTCTTCCCATCGGCCTGTTCATCATTCGTTTTATTTACTATATATGCATAAGCCCACCACAGTGGGACCGTCGAGATTTTTTTCTTTTCGTTATATTTATCGTCCACTTATTTCCTTGAAATCCGGAATTCTTTACGATATTGTCGAGGATACCCATGAACTGTTATGTTTTTGTTTACCCACCTGTTTTATCTTGTTTGAAATGCACTGTTATTATTCCTGCATATTTATATCTACATTATAAGATGGAATGGAATTTTTTTGGTTCAATGACAAATGTAATTTTTCAAGCCTGAGCAGTGATATTTAAAATTTTATAGTAGAGAAGGTAGAAGGGAAAATGGTTGGTTGTCCAGGTAACTATCAAGGGCCAGCTGAGTCAGCATTGAGTCGTCGCAGCTTTCCATCAAGCAGGGACGTCTGAACTTAATCTAATGCTTTGAAGAAGAAAGAAAGGAAGAAAAGGAAGGAGGTGAAAACATATGATTGTCAAGCATGAGGCTGATCAAACCAACATGCCTCTTATACAGCGCCGCATTCCTCACATCTGCCGCGGGGTTATCGTCCACAGTCAACAACAAGAGCTACATCGTCGATCAGCAAGATGGACAGCAGAATCCAGCGGTAGTGCGCAAAATGAGTGATGACGAAGGCGAAAAATTCTATTTCGACTACTGGGGCATCGTCAACTCGGGAGATGTCGATCATTCGTACTTGTCGTCGTCGAGGGAACATGCCAATACTAGTAGTAGTAGTACTATATCGAAAGCAGTTTCCGAACTTCGACCACCGATTTTAATGCATACGGACACTGATACCGACTCGCTTTCATTAGCTGAAAGGTATTCTGCTTCGAAGCGTGTTTTGTCCGTGCTGTGGAGGAGGGATTTTCAATGTCCCACGGATACATATAGTTGCACTTCAATCGGTCAACCCGATAGCTGTTGCAATGACAGCGATACATGCGTGATAGTGCAGAACACCGGCCTGGGGGTTGTTGGCTGCTGCCCCGCTGGCGAGACATGTGGTGAGACCGTGGGTTCATGCGCAGAAGGGTATTCTAGCTGTTCTAGCAGCCTTGGGGGAGGCTGTTGCATTCCTGGCTATAAATGCGTGACTGGTGGATGTTAGTAGCAGCCGAAGGAGGGCCTCCGGGTGGTATCTTTGTGATGCAATTAGCTGACTGGGAAAATGCCTAAGGTGCCTATGTGTCTACATATACGGTGACGCGCCAGTCTACAACATTCGTGTCTTCTTCCACTGTTTCCACCGTGCCGACTGTACCGAGTTCGACATCCAGTAGCACGTCGACCAGCAGTACAACATCTACATCAACTTCTTCCTCTTCCTCTACGACCTCGACTACGGTGGCCCCTGTGCCGCCGGTTCGACCGACTACCGGTTCTCAAACCACCGTGACTACGACCACCTCTTCTTCATCAGCATCCAGCGGCATCTCTACCTGTCCTACTGGCTTCTACGCCTGCTCTGCCGTCTACGAAGGTGGATGTTGCCGTGTCGGCCGGAATTGTGACACGACATCTTGCCCAGCGACATCGTCCACGACCGTCATCAACTCGGATGGCATCACGATAGCGGTGCCGACGGGGAGCGCAGCGACTACAGCCTCCGAGAGCGGCGGCTCTTGCGCGACGGGCTGGTTTAGCTGTGCTGCCTCAGCTGGCGGCGGGTGTTGTCCCAGTGGGTATGCGTGTGGGAGCAGCTGCACGGCGTCCGATTCGGGGGGAACAGCGACAGCAACTGTGGTGAAAGAGCAGCCTGGCGCAGCTGAGAAGAAGCATGCTGCGAATGGATACGTTTGCGGCGGGGTGGTGTTGGTCGCGTTGTGTGTGCAGTTTCTCGGCTGGTAGTATGATATATGATATATGATATATGAATATGAATATGAATAGGATAATGGCAATGCGTATGCGTATGCGTATGAGTATGTGTATATAGAATGTGATAGATATCCTGCATAGTTAACCATGTGGCTGTTGCAGTGTTTAGGGCATTGCATGACTGCGCAGTCGGATGCGGACCATGTGACTTCGCAGCCGCCGGTCACCGGTGAGCCCATCCGCCATCGGCTATCACTCCACATTTTCCCCGACTCCGCTTCCTCTTCTCGTTGTACCTGTCACCTCGCTTTTCTCCTCTCTCTCCCTCTCTCTCGCCCATTCTCCTCCTCCTCCTCTTTCTCTATCCTCTCCTGCAGGAAAGCGCGCGGGGCAAGCTGCACGCCTAGGATTTGCACATGTACGTCTGGCGAGCTGACTGGCTAGCTGTATATTGATCGGGTAATAGCATGTCGACCGAAAAGCCTCTGCCATTCCAGTACCAATTCGCCGCCGGTGCGATTGCCGGTGTGTCTGAAGTAAGTAAAGAGCTATTCTACGTGCAATGTTGACTGTACAAATACTGATGGGTCTCTTATTTCCTCAGATTCTGGTCATGTATTATTCCTCCCCTCACGGCCCCCAATGCCGCTATTAGCCGATCCTCCAATTGACATGATGCGCTAAAGGTACCCGTTGGATGTCGTGAAGACGAGAATGTATGTTTGTTGCTTTCCGCAAACGAAGAAGTGTTTTTGCTAATAATTGTCTGCTCCAGGCAACTCCAATCCGGCACTGCCACCGGTGAAGAGGCGTACAAAAGCATGTTCGATTGCTTTACCAAGATCATCCGCAATGAAGGGTGAGTTTAACTCTTCTTCCATCAGCAACCCCGAACAGGCGCGTCTAATCTACCTCTGTCTCGTCTTACCTCAGAGCTTCTCGTCTGTACCGCGGCATCACTGCCCCCATCTTGATGGAGGCCCCCAAGCGTGCCACCAAATTCGCTGCCAACGACAGCTGGGGCGAATTTTATCGCAAGATGTTTGGCGTCGAGAAGACCACCCAACCTCTAGCCGTCCTAACCGGTGCCACTGCCGGTGCAACCGAGGCTTTTGTCGTGGTGCCCTTTGAGCTGGTTAAGATTCGTCTGCAGGACAAAGCGCAAGCGCACAAATACAACGGCATGATTGACGTTGTGACCAAGATTGTAAAGCAAGAAGGGCCTCTAGCTCTATACAACGGTCTCGAGTCCACTCTCTGGCGTCACATCCTCTGGAACGCCGGTTACTTTGGATGCATTTTCCAAATCCGCTCTCAGCTGCCGACCCCGGAACCGGGCAACCAGCGCCAGAAGGTCACCAATGACTTGTTGGCTGGTGCCATTGGAGGCACAACCGGTACTATCCTGAACACCCCAATGGACGTGGTCAAATCTCGCATACAGAATAGCCCCAAGGTGGCAGGCGCCGTTCCGAAATACAACTGGGCATGGGGAGCTATTGGAACAGTCGCCCGCGAGGAAGGCTTCGGTGCCTTGTATAAGGGATTCCTGCCCAAGGTGCTCCGCCTGGGTCCTGGCGGTGGTATCCTTTTGGTTGTTTTCACTGGAGTGATGGATTTCTTCCGCACATTGCGAGGAGAATGAACAAATTTCTAGCAGAAAACTGAAAAATGCGAAAATATTCCCACCAGGCAGGACCAGGCATCAAAGATTATTTCAAAAAAAAAAAGAATTTAGAGACCCAGATGAAGGAAAACGCCTGATATATACCCCCCGCGCCACACGTACGAAACGAAGTTTCGACCCATATTCTCACCAAGACAGCAAAACTCTTTTGTGAGACAAGAAAACAAACGAAAGCTGTGAATATTGTACAATTATCAGCGGCCATACTCTTTCTCATCTCTCTCTCTCTCTCTTTATTTTTTTTATTTTTTCATTCGTACATCCTTTGATACAGATAGATTGAAAAACATCTGGAAAGATTGGGTTATGTGAGATTAATCGGTACTTGGAATGATAGAAATGGATTGATTCTTGTCATGAGAGCTGGGTTTTTACAACTTTGTACTGCGTACGTATCTCAGAATGATTTGAATGACTACATGGGTGCTTCCGATGAATTGGATGAAATCATGCGTATACCTTCGATCATTGAACCATCAATAGATAAATGACAACAAAAATTCAACAGAGAACAGACCTGGATGATCTGAGCAAAGAGAAATGACGCACAAACACGTTCATTCCTTGTACCATAATTCCATTCAGATAAGAAAAGCAGCTAGACAAACTAGGAACGGATTAAGCTGACAAAAAAGCTTGGTAAGGATTGAAGGGACGGAAAACCAATGAGACTAATAATTGAAAAGAAACGAAAATAATAGCTGGATTTCCAGACTCGAGCTAGAAAGGAGAAGAAAGAGCACCCATGGCGTAGGTGGGATGGAGGAAATAAATGAATCCTCGGGGTATCGATAAACAAACAAATAGCAGATACAGGCAGACAAATAGATGAATGACAAAGATACATAAGTTATTGAATGCGATGTAGTATGTATGTCTCGGCATGCTAGACAAACATAATGCAACCAATCATCAATATCGTGATTAAAGTTAAGGAAGAAGAAACCCTGCAAAGATAAAGTATAAGAGCGAGAGAGAGAGAGAGCGAAAAGAAATGCAAGACCGAGCCGATAACAATATTTCACTCAAAAACAAAAGGAGAAGAAAAAAAATAAAATCAAGAGAAAAACTACCAACCGATGATGCAAAACAATCAAGAAACTGCAATCGCAACCAAACAGATCTACAACCGATATTCGTGTCCTCTCGACGCCGCCACATATGCAACAAATCGGTCATGTGTAAGTTCCCCACGAGATACGAGAGAGAGGAAAAAGCGCCTACATATCCATCGCATATTCATCTTCTTCCTTGAAAATACCGCCAGTGTGATTGGAGCCCCAAAACTGGGGTTGGCCCGCTCCCCCGCTGGTATTTCCACTGCCACCGCTAGTGAAGGCAGGACTTAAACTCTGTGGACTAAGTGCTCCGTTGCCCTGAACGGGGTCCCCGGCAATATTTGTGTGCTTAGGCACGCGAAGTCCAGTACCCGGCGCACGACTGTAGGCAAAAGTATTGGCATCATTCTTCTCCATCGCATCAAGGAGCTCAGTGCGCATCCGCTTCTCGTCCTCGGTTTGTTCAAAGGGCCACGTTCCGCCGAGACTGGAAATGATTTCTGCCAGCTCTGATTCCTGCTGCATCTTCACATGCAAGGCCCACATGAGGTCCCTCATCCAACCGACGGCACCATTCAGGATGTCTCCTTTGTTGGGGCCCTTCTCCTTCTCTTCAATTGGAAGGCCCATTGTAATATTCCCTGCCGTTGCGCGGCGACCATTGCCACCGGCTAACAAAGAAGTCGCATTGGGAGGGCTCATACTGCCGCCTGGTGGAGACAAAGCAGTATTGTTGAGCAATTGTTTGCGAACTTTGTCGTCTTCCAAACGGTGCTGTGGAACAAGATGAGAGAGATCTTGAATTCTTTCGTTGATGTTGTCGCGGCGCCTTCGCTCCACCATGTTATGAGAAGCCCTACGTCGGCGTCGTTTTGCCTCCTGCGATTCTAACGCCTGGGCGCTGGGCGTGTCAACCTTGGCAGGTAGCGATGCGTGTTTGCCGGACTTGAGAATTTCCGAGATACCAGCATGGTGAGAATGATGATTGGGAGAAGCAATCGGTGACTCCATAAATGATTGTGCACTTCCTGGAGTGCCGTCCCATTGATTTGAGAGGGTTTTCTGGTGGCGGTGCTGGAGATTTGCGGCACGGATAGGCTGCGAAGGGAAGCTTCCGGATTCTGGTGTGCCCAGATTCAATGCACCAATAGCCGGTGTCTTTGGAGTCATCGGAGTCCTCACATCTGAGGACGATCGATCTATGGTTTGCAGGCTAGGCCGTGTCTTTCCATTCATGAAGCTGTGGTCAAAATGGTTTGGAGCGCTCAGGTGTGATGGTGTACCCTGCGAGTGCTGGTTCAAGGGCTGAAACTGGTCGTAGTTGAAACTTCCCTGCAAAAAGGGACTGTGTATGGGGGCGCCATCAGGGGTTTGAGAGTACATTTGAGTCATCTGGCTTTGGTGGCTCATGGACAGGCCTTGGTTCTGTCGTTGGTCTTGCAGGAAACCCATACCGTCCGTCCGTTGGATGCCATTCTGTCCGTTGAGGTCGAGATCGAGTAGCTCATCGGTATCGATGCCGGAGTTTCCCATATTGTAGCTTGCAGACATATTTTGTTGCGACCCAAAAGAATAGGGCATGAACGCCGCGCTCTGCATAGTTAGGTCCGACGGATCGACAGCGTCGTTTCCGTTGAGATTGCCAAAATGGCTATCAAATTGTTGGTTTGACATGGTGTATCCAGGCTGAGACATTGTCGTCTCCGAACTCTAGTTTATGACGGAGGTAAATATTTGTCGTAGAAAAGACCGGCCTCTACCATCAATTGGTGCGAGGACCAAGCCCTTCTGTATTGGATAATGAAAACAATCACGATTCAAGGACTGTTTTGGTCCAACTGCGGAAGGATGAATACGCGCAGGGTGTGAAACCGTCGCAAATGCTTTCAATTATATCAAAAAAAGGTCCTGAAGCGTGCGCGTCTTCAAGCGACTTCGCGGAGACACACGCACCGTGGCGAGGTGGTTCTTCAGTGACCGAGTTGGTTGCAAGGAATGCTATCAATTGACAGCGGGCAAACTGGAGAAGGGCAAGTTAGACGATCAGTCGCAATAATTGCCGGGCCAACATGCTAAACACAAGGGAGAGGAGGGCCAAAAGCAACGCAGAGACGATGGAAGGAAGAGCACGCGGCTGATGGCGGATGGAATCGAGGGGGAAAGCTGAAAAGAGGGGTGGCGGCAACGTACGCAGGAGCACAAACAGGGTCTTTCTTTCTTTCACGCAGGCTGAGATATGATGGATGATGTATGATGTATCATGCACTGAGCGGCGACAGACACAGTAAGAATAAGGCAAGGCTATGGCAGAGGGAAGAAGTGATGATATGTGATAAACGAATAGACAAGGGACAAGTCACAACAAAACAGCAAAGCATGGGGGGGGAAAGAGGAAGAAGGGAAGGAAGCGGCTGGCGAGTCGCCGCCGGGGAAGCCAGAGCGGTGAGAGCGGGCCGGGGTTGCCTCCACACCGCCCTACTTCTTCCTCTTCCTTCGCTTTCTCTCTCCACGAACGAGCACGCGTTCTGCGGCTGGGGCGCTCAAAGTCCCGAGGCCTTAACGTTGAACTGTCAAAGCTATGGTTTCTTTGGCCCCCCTCCCCCGGGCGAGGTCCGTTCCTGACCGCAGCCCGGCCGGTGCCTGTTCTGCGCCGTTTTGCCACGCCCACTGTACAACACGGAGAATGTGGGATGCGAGTCCAACAACGCGCATGAAACGAACATTGAACAGAAATGAAACAAGTGCACCTACCGACACTAGAAGGGGATGGCTGTCACTGTGACACTGCCGGTTGGACGGCTCAACAAAACAAGGGGGTTGTCGGTCTGTACGTCTGTCAGACTCAAAAAGCTTCCTATGTGGTGGACAGAGAGTCCTGCACTTACAGTCAGATATGATCTTGATTCTTTTGTATTGAGAATGAGGGCCGGTACGAGCCCACGTGGCGTTGCGCTTCGGCAAGGGTCCGAGGTCAAAATGTTAGGACAGCGAGGTGTTCTTCAGTGTAATCGTATCCACTGTAGCCTGTAGGGCTGGACGCAAGGTACCCGGAACAAGTTGCACGTAAAGGTGGAGAGGTAAGGGCTTGGATGTTGTAGGCAAAGGGATGGATAGATCGAGTCGATCGAGGCGGCAAGAGGGACCAAATATATCAGTGTGCGAATACAAGGCGAACACGTAGTTAGGGGGAAAACTCTACTGCAGGGTCCGCGGGCAGGCCGTCTGTTTTTAAACATGCCAGGCCAGTCAGGCTGCGGTCCTGCATCTCCCATTTGACAAATTGATCGATGACATCGAGGTCATGCAGGACGTCGATCGGCAGGACAAGGACCAGGCTTTTGATGACACCTACTACGGACTACTTCCATTGTAATAGTACGGAACTGCCGTCTCCGGTTTCTCTGGATTATTCCGGTGGTGTCAAACGTGGGAGGTTACGGCGCAAAGGGTGGGTTGCCATGTCGCACAGCCCGACTATATTCCTAGTTTTTGATGTATCGCATGAACAGGGAACTTGATCATCAAGCCGTTGCCAAACAGGGAAGAGATGACTCACGCGGCGGTGCAGGCAAGCTAGGCCAGCAGAATGTATCAGATGCCCAGCTCGACATGGGTAAACATACTCGGGCCTGACCAGGGGGAGAGGGTGGGATGATTCATCCAACCACGTTCTCTGAGGTCACTTTCTTCTCCTTTATTAGAATATGTTCCTTTTCTTTAGGTTTTTCTTTTCCTCGACTCATCGTTTTACTACTACGCACTTTATTCAAACTTTGGTTGTGGACCCGCCTCGTACGCGCGACTTACTAGTGGGGCAAATCCAGCGAAATAACTAAGACAGTGATACAAGGAGGAAGATGAGGAGGAGGAGCAATCAATGATATCTACGGCGGGATTGACTTGTATACACAAAGATGTTAACGAGAAGGGGAAGCTTGGGCCATTTCTGGATGCGTGCATTGCATGAGAGATCTGAGTGGTGTCGTAGAGCAAGCCATCCTGGCACTGCAGCGGGCACTTTGCTCAGTCCGGGTACGAGAATGTAAGAACTGTGCCTATGTATGTACACTTAGGTCGCCTCGATCTCGATACATGGGTCTTTGTGTGACAGCTGCAGGCAGTACCTATCTACTTTGTCGACGACGTTCGTATAAATATTTCCAAGATGAAGAAAGAGATCGATCTTATCCAAGTGTACGAGGTATTGGCACTTGGCATAGGCGCGATTCTTTTCTTTTTTCTTCGAAAATCAGAGCCATTAGGCAGGCTCTATATTAAATTGGCTAGCGTCAGGCAGCACCCGACTCGAAACGTGCATTCCTCTTCCAGGGTTGAGCTCAGGAATGCGGCACAGAAAATGTAGGGCGATAAGCAAAAGCCTCAACGTGCTGTGCTCCGCCCTCTTCCGCTTTCCTCTCTTTTCTTCTGATTGACGCTTGGGGCGAACCCAAGGTAAGGAGATCTCGCCGGCCCGTCAAGGTTCGGCTAGCAGCGCGAGGGTGGGGAAGGTGGATCTGCTGCACTCCATCTTCCTTTATCGATTGTCCTTTATCTGAACACCACAGCCTTGATATTAGATGTTGGTAGCGACTCTCCAGGGTGGTGCCGCTATCCGATCTAATTTCTACGAAGTGCGAGCTACCGGCATCTCCACAGCCTTCTCCGTACAGTCCTGGAAATAGGTGTGTGTGTGTGTGTGTTACTTGCAGGGGTTGCACGGGGAACAGGATAATCGCATCCCTGTCGTACATCAACTACCTAGTACTATGTAGTTATGTGCTACTCTGCCGGAAAGAAATATGTAGACTGTTGTATGTGATTGGCCACGCTGCCACTCTGCTCTTGGGTTCTTCCTCGCCTCTTCTTTTTGGGAGGGGGGTCTGTCCCTCTATTTCCTTTCAAACTTTGGAAGGACTAATCGAGCCACGCATGTACGCGTTGACCCCTCACATAGATAACCCGTTAGTGCGCACTTATCGTCATTCTGCTGCATTCAGCGGGAGCGGGCATAGACGATGCGGCCCGAGAGAGCCACACGAGCCAATCATGTCCTGGAACCGTTTCTTCGTTTAGTTTCCAATGAGGTGCGTTGACTTCGTCTGCACATATAGCTACTTAGCCATGTAGAGAACAGACACTGCCCGCCGATAGTGTGCACGACGGACAAGACACCCAGCCAACCAGAGTGGAGCTCTGGCGTAGTGCAATAACGATATTAATAAGGGAGCGCCATGGGGGTGTCGAGATATATATTTCTTCAACGGCAGAGACAAACTTCTGCAGGATCGGCTGGACTAAATGGATCGCCGCAATATGATATACCTGCTACCATAGCCTACGGGATGCACATCATATCATATAAATTAGGGACAGTGGAACCGAGCGACGCACTAGCTAACTAGCATACTGCATATCTAATACCGTACTAAAGAGTCCATTGTCCGTAAATACCAAACACTCTAGAGAGCATGTAAAGCACAAGTAATCGGAAATGCGCGCCCCTCCTGCTGCGCTGACCCCACAGGCCCGCTCCTATTGGCTCCGGCTACACACCACCCTGCCAGCTATTTAGCATTTAAGTTGATATTTACAATCATACCGGCCTAAGGTTACAGCGTAACGATGTTGCACCATAACGGGCATCGGCTATTCTGCCATGTCACGACTCATCTACGACACCATGGCTGTGAGCCCGCGAGACCACGGAACGTAGCGGCCATGGTTTGTGTATTATTTCGAACTATGCTCGGAGCAAATAAGCTACAAACGAAACTGTATGGACTGGCCAATCAGGGCGGTGGCTGTGCGGCCGTCCGATGATTGGACTGGCTCATGACCCCAGCTGCCATGCGCGCTAGTCCCAACGCGTGCTAGGCTGCACATTGGCATCCTGGACCTCAGGCTACCGCAGCACAAACTCAAGCTTGCTCCAGGTATCACCGTCAGTGTCACTCACTAACCTAACCAACCAAGACTTGCATAGCACTCTGACTCAAACCTCCAGAAGAGCATCTCCGCCATCAGCTCTGCTCGCGTTGCGTCCGTCACTAGTCGCTATCTAGGTGTCGCCATCCGCCTCCTCCCGACTCGTTATCAACCCCTCCGCTTTGTCTCGAGCTTGTCTTGGATTTTCTAAGACAGTCGAGCTATCGTCATATCGGCCTCTGCTAAAATAATAAAAAAGAAATCATCTGACACCCGTAAACGCTAAGAGCTTGCGACCCCTCCTCCCTCGCTACCCCCCTCAAAAGAGAGAAAGAAGAAAGGAACCACAAAGCTACCTCGCTCATCCGTCAACAAATCAGGATTGGCCGACACGCCCTATTTTTTTTTGGTCTCGGCACTCTAGCTTTGTACGCTTTTACTGGAGGATAGAGGCGCGTTCATTCTTCAGCATCCGTGTGCGCCGTCTCCACCATTCGTCCATCGCCTCGTTTTCCATTCCAGTACTCGGCTTTGCATCTTACCAACAGTTCGGCCCGCTCGGAAATATTCCACCCGCTGTCTAGATATCGTCTATTACGTACATCTAGCGTTTTGATACTCGTTGGATTGGTCGTTGCCTGTCGGCGTTATTGTTCTGCCTGCTGCGCTTGAAAAGGAGCCTCCGTCTATTAGCTTTTCTTATGAATGGGTCAGGTGTAGAGCCTAACTGTCATTGAAGATTCCGAAGCAAGTAATCTCACAGAACTTGATTACCATCGTCATTCATACAAGTGGCCTGTGGCGAGAAACATATTTCCCGCATAGGGGTTTGCGCGATTGTCACCTGGCCTATTTCATGCGAAAGACTGCTCCGGCTTGACCGCGCTAGTACACACGCACCAAGAGATAACCGCTTATCACTTTTTTTAGAGCAGATCATCTGCATCTAGAGTTTTCGGCTCCGGCCAGTTTTTCAAGGCAGCTAGCGCCTAACAGACTGGGTGCTGCTTGATTCCATATATCCATTACAACACTGCTTGTGGATCATCGTTGATCATCTATATCAAACAAAACACGCGTCTAACCAGTTATAGAAATGGCTTCTGCTTCGTTCCGGGAGAGTATAAATTCTCTAGGTTGGTCGCGGCGAGACCAAGACACACCAGCGCAAACAGATTCATCCACCACACCCATCCTATCCAGGCTCCAGTCTTTGAATCCATTTGGTAGCGGTGAAGGCTATCTACGACTGCCTACTCATGAGCCCGGGGCACCTTTACCGGCAGCCTCGCGGCGAGAGGAAGAGGAGAGCTTCTTTGCACGTAAGTTTTTTTTCGTTGCTTTTCCTTGTTTTTTTTTTGTCTCCCCCACACAATACGCTTTGTTCGGAGCATTTTTTCCCTGCTTTTTATCTTGCTGGACCTTGTGACTATGACCGTTTGTGTTGCTATTGGCGGGGTGGGTTTCAATCGGTCTACTGCTGCAAGCCCGGGTGATGCAAGCCCAGTTCCTGCGTTTTCCCGGATTCACACGCATTAGACCAGACGGAAACGTCTTTCTTCAACCAGATAAATGTAAAATGCTGACATTGTCATGCATGACTTTAGTGAGTCGATGGGATCGAATGCTCATTTTTGCTGGATGTAACCTTGGAGCTGCGGTTTGTTTCCTGCTTTGCTTCATCCTATGGCCAGCCATGATTACAAGGCCCCGCAAATTCGCCATTTTGTAAGTGCAGTTTTTCTCCTCTTTCGTGTCGATTCTTCAGAACTCCCTACCCTCGTCTTTAGTTCAGGATCGGCCCGTGTGTGTGTGGTGACGTCGGTGGGTGACACCTATGTTTTATCGCATGGCATGTGAACGAGAGTCAAGCCACCTTGGTATACTGCCTAAGACAGGCTAGTTCTAACCAAAATTTGCCTGGTCCCTTTTGATTTGCACGCGCACCTGTCCTGTGGCTGAACAAATGATATGCCATTTTCTTAATCTGAAAGAATGCACCTGACCCTTGAATCCTCGTTCAAGATTCTCTCTCTTCGCCTATACATACCTTATTCCTTTCTTGCATTTCAAATCGCTAACCCATATCGTCTACACCGCAGATGGTCCGTCGGATCAAGCTTGTTTCTGGCATCATGGGCCGTGCTTATGGGCCCTCTCACATACGCTCGACACCTTCTATCCGGACCTCGACTACCATTTACCGCTGCCTACTTTGGCTCTATCGCGCTGACATTATACTTTGCAGTTGGCGTAAGTCCCTTGAAACAATCAGTCCACTTTCCCCTCTAATTATTCGACTCAACATGCCTAATACTTTCCCATATACAGCTACAAAAGAGTTTCCTAACATTATTCGCCGCCATCTTTCAACTCCTCGCTTTGGTCTGGTATCTGATTAGTTATTTCCCCATGGGCAGTGCTGGGTTACAATTCATGGGCCGGTTTGGTGCGCAACGAGTTGTTTCTTGGGTAAGCAGTTAACTAGATAAGCCAGATACCTACTACTTACCATTAGGGTTGTCATTCATTATAATTAACGTCCGAAGAATTGCTGTACATGTATCTATCTTTGTTCTTTTCGTTTTCCTCTATTCTGCTCACATTTTGCTATTCCCTTAGTAAATGTTCTTTTGTTTTGTTTTCGGCATAGCTCATGAGGGTATGATGCGAACCATTTTGTCTGTCAATTCTGTGTCATATGAAGCTAGTTTACATAGAAGTTAAAAATACCATAGATTAACACCTTGTCCTTTTTGTCTTCGATGATATGAATAGTAAATCGTACTCCTTATTTCCCTTTTGACTTTTCTTTAAACAAACGCAGGGGGAAAAAACCCCAATTCAACTACTTTCCTCTCATCATAACCGGTAAGATTGCACCATCAAGCACTTTCACGCCGGATACTTCAGCTTCCCAGATCCCCGTGTCACCTCCCGACCCAACCTCGAGCCACTTTTGCAACAAATCATTACTCTGCTTGGGTTTAACCTCGGGACTCGCCGTGCCAACTGTGATGTGTGGGATATGGTTGACGCATGCCCATGTAGAAGAGGAAGAAGTATTGTCGCCACCGTCGGCCGGGTTGGTTGTATTAGTTGATAATATTCGCACCACAAAGGCCATGATATCGTCATTCCAGATCAGTCGTTCAACACGTACACGGGCATCGGCCAGTTTTGGTGGCGTGGTAGTTGTTGAAGAACCATCGGATAAGCGCTCATTCATTCGTTCTATGTAAAGGTCCGTGTATTGGTTCCAGATCCCAGGATGCTCTTTGCTGTGTGCACGATGAATTAATGTGACGTGGAAACTAGGTTGGATGCGTTGCGATCTTGTGAGATGATCAAAGAGTTTGTTTCGTTCGCTGGACCCGGCTGTGTTGCTAGCGAAAATCGATGCAAGTAGTTGTTGGATTTCGGGGGGCGAAACCACAATTCCTAAGTATTCGATTTTCTTCGCCAAAACTGTAGGGTCTGGTGATTTGATCTTGTTGTTGTCGTTGCTGTCTTTCATAGGAGTCTTCTCCTTCTTCTGGTTCTTTTTATCGTAGGTCCAACTCAGATCTGTGTCGACCTGATAGTCATTTAGTGCTGAAGCAATCGCAGTATCCAGCTCAGCACTGTCTGGGACCCGCTTAACGAGATTTGGGAAAGCAGAGTGCAATTTTTTAACGATCTTCTCCAGGTTGACACGAGAAGAATCTCCAATATCCAGGTCGATAACTTCATGGAAGTACATGTCAGGCTCCCGATCTGTATCCACTGCTTCGAATCGTTGCAAGAATCCTTCCATTATCCTAATCACTTCGCCAGAGTCCTTGCTTCCAGCTCGAATAGTTTGGTGGTTGTCGCCACGTGAAAGCACACGGTCTCTCGTAACACTCCGTATATGATCTAACAACAGTCCCTTCGGCTCGTGTACATATTGAAGCGCAATGAATTTCGCGTTTGGAACAACCGCTGTCACGTCATCCATAATCTGAGCTCTCTCACGCTTCTGGTGGTTATTGCGATCTGCTATGACAGCAGGTTTGCTAGCTAACGTGTTCGTTACTTGTAAGGCAAACTTTTTCGGCTTGTTCTTCTGCTGGCCCAGGTTATCATTCTGAACGTGGCCCCAGTCGAAAAGCCTTGCCAGCGCCAGAGCAACAGTTGTCTTACCGCATCCGATTGATGCAATAGGGACAAGGACAAAGTTCTTAGCCGTTTTCTCCTCAGACTCTAGCTCGCCTTCATTTTCCAATGCAATAATTTCCGAACCTTTCAGTCCCCTCTCCTTTAAGAATCCATCTCTCATAGAAATGATACCATGGTTCTGATTGTAGAGTTTACCGATACTAGGGTCCTTGGCCAACTGCCGACGAGCGTAAAGCAGATATTCTTCGGTAATCTTCTTATGCTTTCTGATATTGGGTAATTTCCCTGCAATCACCGCCTTTGTTACCTCACGCCATTGACGATACATCAAATATGGCTCCTCAAACTTGTATTTGAAGAACCAGTCCCTGTAGATGCCAGATGCAGCATCGCCCAACTGACACCGGATGACGAAGCCTTCGGTATCCCGATTGTTCCATGATCCGGTTTCTGCGCATTTGTCCAAGAATTCTTTGACTGCCCGGATATCATCCATGACCACAAACTCGGCCTTCTTGAATCCCCATTGGTCGGCGAATTTATGTACCTCGGAGCTAGGGAGAGTTGCAAATTCTGGGACGTTGAAATTAATTCCATGAAGATAAATCCCAGCAGCTGCTTCATCGTAGGCAAGTACATGTTCCTCGAAGCGGTCATCACAGAGCTCGCCAACAGCAGTTGCATTCATTTTCCGTAGTTCGAGGGCAAGCTCTTTGACTGATTTTCCGACTTTCCTGAGATGTCTCTCCACCCATTGCTCGCCTGCTTGTGCATGACTCAGTGGAACATCGCTTCGGCTGCCGGTTGAATGTTTGCTGCAGACCAGAAGAGTTCCGTCTTCCAAGCCGGATATGAAGATGATACATCCGTTTTCTTTTACGCTGAGCTCATAGGGCCCTCGCGTGTTGTCCTCGATGTTGCGCCATTGCGTGTCGTTTACTTCGTCAACATTGAAGAACTTGTCGTAGCCACGGATACATATTTCATCGCGTCCGTCCTTGAGTTTGGTGGTGAACAGCCCACGAGCGTAGGTTGGCAAGTCCGGCCTCTTGTAATCCCAGTCCATAAATCGCCACGAGTCTACGGAGACGTTATCAGCTCCGGCCACGACAAAGGTTGACTTCCTGCAGCTGAAGGCCTTCTTTCCATCCGGTTTGCCGCGTTTTTTGCTGGCAGCCTCCAAGCTCTGCACGAGCATGCGCACACCATGGGGATCTTGCATCGCCATGGCGGACGAAGACAGTTCGCGT
Organism: Talaromyces atroroseus; assembly: GCF_001907595.1. Classification (NCBI taxonomy): domain Eukaryota; kingdom Fungi; phylum Ascomycota; class Eurotiomycetes; order Eurotiales; family Trichocomaceae; genus Talaromyces; species Talaromyces atroroseus. Next base: position 109,026 of record NW_017971439.1, on the reverse strand, counting down.
GTGTTCCCTCGTGCGGTGTGGCTTATTGGGTATGCGAGAGTGAAGTTAGAAACGTAGACAGTACTATTCCTGCTGGTGCAGCTCCTCTCGTTGAAGAGATCCACGAAAGGAAGAACAGAGAGAGAGAGAGAGAGAGAAAGATGACATAAATTCGAGACGGCCGGAGCCTTCCTCTTTTGGACGCCGCGGGGCAAAGCGGCGAGCTCCTGCCTAAAGTTTTGTTGCGGTGCTGCCCCGCCAAGCGCCTGCGGAAGTCGCTGGACAAAAAAATTACAGAATGAACAAACAACAAACAACAAAAACAACACATTTTACTCGCTGTGACTCACCAGCTCTCTCTTTCAGCCCCAACAGCCATATTCAACTACTACCTATCCACTGTACTTTGCAACAATGAGCCAGCCGAACCTGTACATACTTGCCGCGGACAATCCGTCAGCCGTGTTGAGTCACCTGCGATCTGACGCTTCGCGAGCATCTAACCAGGACGAACACGGTTACTCTCTCCTCCACGCCGCCGCCTCCTACGGACATATTGAGCTGCTCCGTGCGCTCGTGCAGGAGTTTCATGTGGATCCCAACTTGACGGACGAAGATAACGAAACGTGTTTATTCGTGGCCGAGCAGTTGGACATTGCGAAGTGTCTCGTGGAAGAACTGGGCGTCGACGCGAACCACAAAAATGCCGATGGATTTACGGCGCAGGAGATGATTGAAAGTGAGGGATCATTCCTCGACATCGCTACATATCTCGGAGAAATCACTGGAAACGCAATATCGGACGAGCGCCAACAAGCCCTACGAGACGTCCACCCACCGCCCCTTCCTCCAAACATCAGCGTCAACATGGGCACGATGTCCGAACAGGAGGTTGATGGGGAAGCAGGCGACGTCGATCCTGAGTTTCGGCGGAGGATTGCCGAGTTGGCTGCGAGGGAGGATTTCCACACTGAAGCAGGCCAAAATCAGCTGCGCGCCCTGGTAACAGATGCAATTAGAGGAGTCGGTGCACATACCCAGGATAGAGACGTGCGGAGGAGAACGGAATGATGGGCTGCTACTTAGGAACAAAATGGGAATAAGCTCAAAATTACAGACATTCGGCACTCGACAGCGCTACAACATTGCTCGGAGAGTTCGAACAGGCATGTTTGGCGGGTTATACTGCATCTCTCCGATGCGTTTATCCCGCTTGCTTGATGCTGATACACCTGAGGACCCGCCCTGAGATTCTGACTTCCTGCCGTGTGGCTCTCAGCAACGTTGTCTCCTAGAGTAGGGGCAATCCACACGGGCGGATAAGTTTACTATGCGTGTGCGCTATGCGAATAATCAAGAAGCTCGACATGTTTGAAATCCAGGGTCCGTCATTGAGTTGCACATTGACAATACTAACTAACTACTGCATCATGTATACATAATATGACCATGAACTTCCGAACCAGATTTACGTGTGTATGAAACCAGCAACATGCCAAATATTCGTCGGCCCCATAGAACTAGTAATATTATATGAGGAAAAGTACTGAATACCGTTCTCACCGCCTGCCTTTCTCGACGAAATAACGGCAGTAGCCCGCGATGTGGCCAATGATAGGCATGTAATAAAGGGCGGTATTACAGAGTGTACAGAGTTAAATTAAAATACCTCTGCACCCCGCTAGCTTGGGGTCTAGACGTCGCGTTTTCAATTTCTTGCCATGTGAAACGCGTCTCGTTGCAGTCGACGGTACTCAGCTGTGAGATTACGGACATTGACTAGCGGAGAATCGTAGTGAATAAGAAATTTGCGCGGCTCGGGAGTCGGCTTGCGATGAGCATGGAAATGAGGACAGGCTCGCAGGTCGGCATTAAACTATGAAATAATCTCTCCGACCTCCTCACTTCCCCTCCCACAGGTATTTTCGAGGCTTGATGTCATAATACAGACGCCATCCCTGATTTTGGCGAACGACGTCGATTGATACAAGCGATGCGCGGATGGGCGTTGCAATCGCGAGCCCTATTCGGCAGGCTAGTCCCGCCTCTGCACGTTTGGACAAGCACCACGGATCAAGCCAACTTCCTCATCAAGAGATGGTCCCACGAACTAATAGCTTAGCAGCTGTTCGTTTATCGGAGAGACGCCTCATTGCTCGGAGCCGCCCTCCCCAGTGACAGCCGGTCCACTTGTCCACGTACAGTGTACCCACAAGGGCTCCGTAATTCCAGGAGAAAAATTGCTTCATCTTGCATCCAAGCTTTCCGAGATTACTCGAAATGGATGGCGTCTACAGGGCGGGTACTCCTCCTCCTGCCGCCCGTACTTATACGGTAGAACTAACTACGTAGTGAGAAGAAGCCTCTTCCTCTCCTCAATTCCAACTCACTGCCGCGCGCTGCTTGATCACAGCTCGGGGCTCTCTAAACGACTGGATCGGCCTTGTCTAATGAGTTCTTTTGTGATCCACCGTACTACGTAGTGTTATCAATCGAATATCCATCTTGACATGGACGAGTCACACGATACGCCGTCGGGGTCGAGAGTGAGTGCGGACAGCCGTGGGACTACACAGATCAGCAACTAACAAGACATGCGTGTAGCCTCGAGCAAGCACCACGGTCAGAGAAGAGACTGTCAGTCCAACAACTATCCCCGCCGTCCAGAGGTCGTCAACCGGTGACTGGGAAGGTATTTCGCCCACAAGGGCCGGTTTTCTGTCCGGCGATGGAACCAGCATTCGCCAAAGAAGGTCGACTGCTACCCGTCGCAGTGGTTCGGCCGGCGTGCCCAGTATTGCGCCTCGGACCACCCTGGCCGAGCGGACTCAGGGCAACTTCACTATGGCTGGTCCAGAAGAAACGCCTCAACTGCACTTGACTCATCAGCCTTTTGTCCAACCCGGTTACGCCGAACTCAACCCATCGTACGAACAACCTGCCAATGCCAAACCAGTATGGAGTTTGGCAAAGCCTCTTCCTCGCGTCGTCCGGCCCGGTATGGTGCCAACCAGGGAGGAGCTGCTGGAAAACCGCGCAAATCCGCTGCTTCCAGCCGAGAATTCACAGAGGCTAGGGCTAGATGTTGACCCCAATGATCTCGAGAAAGGTCAGATTCCCAAAGTAGTTGACCCGCGGAAGATGGCCGCCCAGGTCACGGATGCCCGCTTACAGCGTGAAACCAACTTCATAAACACTGTCCTTAATGGCGGCGATGGCACATCTGTGCAGCCATCGTCACGCTTGTCTCTGAGATCATCTCGTCTGAGACGCCCTTCCAGACCTTCACGGTGGGAGGATGGTGTTGAAGAGCTTTCGACTGTCGAGGAAAGTGTGGATCAGTCTCAGAAAGACAACGAGACGGAAGATGTGAGTAACGAACCTTTGCAATCTCCGCAGGAGGCGCCGAACTTGGATCCTCATCCGGACGCAAAACCTGCAGAAGACACACCGGAAAACTTCCCCTCACTTGAAGAAGCAGCGTATCCGGATGATCTACACCCGCTGCTTCAAGAACTGGTGGAAGAAGAAGTCCACAACAACCACACAGTCTGGTCAGTCATCCGCACACACCATCGAGAAGCACTAGCCGAGTCGTTAGCAGTCTTTGTTCAACTTACTCTCGGCTTCTGTGGTGATCTTGCTGTTACCTTGGCGGCAGCTGGTAACCCCAACACCACTGATTGGGTATGGGGATTTGCTACCATGATGGCCATTTATGTTTCTGGTGGTATCTCCGGTGCCCACCTTAATCCAACCATCACAGCCATGCTGTGGTTTTATCGCGGATTTCCCAAGCGTAAAATGCCCGAATACTTTCTGGCACAGTTTATCGGTGCCTTCTGCGCCGGTCTTGTCGCTTATGGAGTCTACTATGAATCCATCCAGAATTTTCTTTCTGTCAACCCTGGTTCTCAGTCGAGCATTGTTGATTCCTTTGTGACCAGCCAGCGTGAAGACTACATCGGCCCTGCAACGGCCTTCTTCAACGAGTTTGTGGGCACCGCCATCCTCACCATCACTATCCTCGCCCTGGGTGATGATCAGAACGCACCACCAGGCGGTGGTATGAACTCACTCATCATTGGCTTCGTTATTACGGTCACCAGTATGTGCTTTGCCTTTCAGACTGGCGCTGCATTCAACCCAAGCCGTGACTTTGGCCCGCGACTCGCACTCCTTGCATTGGGGTACGGCAGTGAACTCTTCACAAACCCATATTGGTTTTATGGACCGTGGGCTGGATCTTTGACTGGAGCTTTCATCGGTGCATTCATGTACGATTTCATGGTTTTTACTGGTGGAGAGTCCCCTGTCAACTACCCCTGGGAACGTACCCAGCGTGCCTTGCGGAAGAGCCGTAGCAAGTGGGGTCGCAGGCTTCATCTTACTTCCAAAGAAGGCGAGGAGAAAGTGAACCAGTAGGTTTCTACAGAATATTTAGGGGACACTAGTTGGGAGCATTTATAAAAGCCTCGGTGTGAGGTTGATTAAGCATCGTGTACATATTGTACATATCTATGGCAGGCCGTATACCAAGTCTGTCGACTAATTCATGTCTAGTCGGACTCAAAATTAATGTCTTGAACTAGACTTCTCTCATATCTGTATACTTATTTCACATTTATAGGCCCGTCTTGTAACATTATCCAGCAGAACTTGGGGACTACCAAGTACTTCTCACAATTAGTCCTCTTAAGTAGCAGTATTCGGTTACCAAGCTTGACGCAGCTAGAACTACAGCTGCATAAAAGCATACTAGCAAGAGCAACGAAGCTCATATCGACACAGTAGTCGTAATGTTAATATGAGGGTTGAGTATCAAGAAGTGAAGGTCTATAGAATCGGCCAATCGGACAGCCTGGTGCAGCGGAGTATCCTCAGGCACCAAGCCGGAGCTATCAGAACTCCCCGCAACATCTGGAGGAACGACTAGTTCATGACAACATGAAGCAACAGACCAGCCAAACAACACTCCGCGACAATGGCCTCTCATTCATATTCTGCGCAACCGCCGGCACGCTGGAGTAGCTCTTCTTTTTTAAGTAGCGGCCTCTCTGTCGATTCTGAGACCCCGCCGCCTCCTCCCCCAAAGCCCGACAGTCACGAAGCAAGCCGACGAAGTACCCCCTTGGCTGGAGGGCTTCCTTTGCCTCGGTCTTCCCCGACGACTCAATCTCAGGAATCCCATTATTCAGCGGAGACTCTCTTAGCAACAAATCCCTCTGCTCGGGCATATGCATCAGAGGTACCCCAAACCTTAGCGGAGCCTCCGCGCCTGGAAGACGAATGGCTACCAGACATCGTCAAGAATAAAACGTATGTTTGTTGAATCCTAAAAAAAAAGTATCATGGCGCTGTACTAAAAGAACCCATTTTTACGAGCTGAAACAGAACCCTCGAGCTACAATCCATCCTATCGAATCCTACTCTTCTTTCCGCATTATCTACCTTGCACCATTCGTACCCGGCATCTCAACGAGTTCTCCAAGCACACCTCGACAACAACAAAGCATTAGCGCAACATGTACTAGACCTAGAATCGCGATTGTCAAGTCTACGCGCAACCACGGAATCTCTCCTCCTAAACCATCAATCCCTCGAAGTATCGTGGCGGAAGAAGCAGGCGGAAATGGATGCTGCCTTGGAGCCTTGGTCTCCAAAGGCGCTTTATCAGCGTCTTGCCGCGGCTGTCGCCGAACAGGAGGCTATTTGCCATGCGGTAGAGGAGAGTTTCCTTGAAGGTGATCATCACTTGGGTCGCGCCACGGATAAAGAGGTGTCAGATTGGGTACGACGAATCCGCACTGAGGGTGCCAAGTTAGAATCTAGGAAGGAAGCGAGGGCACGATGGGATGAAGGAAGAGTTGGAGGATGGCGTTAACGCAGTTTTTTTTTTTTTCACGATCTTAAATTATCCCGGTATAAAGGAGTCTGGTGTCATTATAGACAAGGAGGGAGG